>NC_090927.1:197974063-198276563 GCF_040938575.1 Ambystoma mexicanum | reverse complement strand
TCGGACAAAAGGGTGGCATGTTTCAATAACAGTTTATTTTAGAAAATAACCTACCTCTCCCTATTTCTAAAGGCTTATCCCTACTTAAACCAATATCAACTCGGGTGCTCATAGTCAGGATGTTTGTACAAATGAAAAGTGTTCGTCCTCCATCCCAAAAAAATCTGGTCAGGAGAATGACTCCCTTGAGGGCTGTCTTGGGATATTCTTTGGCAATAATCCTCAAACGTCTCTTCATTTCTTTACAAGGGCTTCTGAAATCTTGCTTTACAATTCCAGCAATTCTTCCCTGTCTGATGACGTTATGACAATTACCTCCAGACAGCTCTTGTTGTCTAATACCATCTTCAATCCTGCTTGAATTATCACTTTGATGAGGGAGATTCCTCCCGATGCACTCTTGATTCTTGGTTCTCTGGGTATCACTACTGTGATGAGGGAGATTACTCCCAAGGCTTTCTTGACTTTGGACCTAGATGTCCTCAGCCTCACTGAGACATGGTTTACGGCCAGCTCTGTCACCAGCTTTGACACATTCCTACCTGATGGCTACAAGATCCCAGGCCCTACCGCTCTGGTGGTGGCATAGCCCTTATCTTCCCTGAGTGGATTCCTGCCTCTGTCATTCCTACGCAGGCCTACTCCTCTTTTGAATGTCTCGTCTGCAGGCTCTCTCTCTCGCCAAGCCATTCCCTTACTGTGGCTACTATCTATCGGCCACCTGGTCGGATTTCTTCCTTCCTCTCTGAGTGGGCGGACCTCACCTTCTCACTCCTGGCCTCAACCACTCAACTCCTCCATCTTGGAGACTTCAACATCCACCTGGATGCCTCCTGTCCCCCCTCTGAACTCTTTCGTGACCTCTGCGACTCTCTCTCACTCACCATTCTCCCCTCTGGCCCGACTCATTCTGCAGGGCACACTCTCGATGTTATGATCTCTTCAGACCTTCCCCTCTCTGTCCCTCTCTCCACTCCTCTCTCCTGGAGTGATCACTTTCTCCTCTCCTCCCACCTGACCTTCCCTACCCCTCAGGTAAAGCCACCTTCATCACTGCCACCCTGCTTCTCGGTCATCCGACCCATGAAGCGCGTGTCAGTCGAGGCTTTCACCACCAACTTCTCACCCCCCCGCCCCCCTTCGGCTGACTCACACCCTGACACAGCCCTTTCCACTCTCCACTCTGCTATATCTGATACTCTTGATATCCTTGCCCCTGTCATGAGAATCCGCCTGAAGCCCAAAGCCAAATGTAACTCCTGGTATGACTCGGATCTCGTCACCCTAAAACGCAAGTGCAGGGTGGCTGAGAGGAAATGGCGTGCTTCATGTTCATCCTCTGACAAACTGGCCTGCCGCCTGCTCCAAAGGCAATACCGGCTCTCCGTTCTCACCAAGAAGAGAGCCCTTATCCAAGCCAGCATCTCTGCGGCATCTAACAATTCGGCTGAACTCTTTAAAATCTGCAAGGAACTGGCCAACCCTGCTGCTGTCTCTACCTCGCCTGTCCCCTCCCAGGACCTCTGCATGGCACTGGCCTCTCACTTCATTTAAAAAACTCAGGACAGACTCCTCCTATCACCTCCCTCCCTCTATTCCCTGCTCTTCCTCTGGCCCTTCTGCAGCCACCCCTCCTCCCTCCTTCTCTGCCTTTCCCCTTTTTTCCGCTGACGAGGTTTCCAGACAAGTCCGATCTATGAAAGTCTCGTCAAAACAAGTTCACCCCTGTTCCTCCAAAACTATCAAGGACCACATTGACGCCCTGGCTGACTTCTGCAATCACTCCTTCACCTCTGGAGTCTTCCCATCCCCCCTTAAGCACTCCCTTGTGCACCCTCTTCTTAAGAAACCCTCTTCCGACCCCTCCTACCCGGCTAACTATCACCCAATCTCCATCACTCCCTTCCTGGGCAAGCTCCTGGAGAAACTGGCCATCTCCCAGCTTAATCTCCATGCTGAATCTGTTGGTAGTCTTCATGACAGTGAGTCTGGCTTCAGAGCTGCCAGAAGCACGGAAACTGCTCTCTTGAACATCCGTGAAGACTTGATCTCCAACCTTGACTCTTAACACTCCGTGTGTTCTCATTTTGCTCGATCTCTATTCTGCCTTTGATACTGACAACCATGCCATCCTGCTCAACCGTCTTCGTGATAACCTGGGTATCACTGGTCAGGCCCTGGCGTGGATGACCTCTTTCCTCTCCAATCGACCTTCCCAGGTCCAACTGGGGTCCTTCCTCTCTGACATCTTTTTCTCTACATGTGGTGTCCCCCAGGGATCTAACCTCTCTACCTGGCTGTTCAACCAGTATCTGGCACTCCTTGCCCACCGCATCGCCGCTCTCTGCCCCAACTTTCAGTGCTATGCGGATGATACCCAGCTCATTTTCAGGCTACCCTCAGCCTCCTCTCCTTCCCTCATCTCTGACTGTCTGTCTGCTATCCAGGAATGGTGTGCCGCCAATGACCTCTGCCTTAATGCCAGCAAGACTGAGATTCTACTCATCGGCACACCCACTCCCTCCTTCCTTGCAGCTCTCTAGCCGGCCTCTCTTGGCCCTCTTCCTGCTCCTACCTGCAAGACAAAAAACCTCAGGCTCATCTTCGACTCCTCACTCTCCTTCTCTCCTCACATATCTGACGTCTCTAAGAAGTCACACTACCAGCTGCACCTCCTCAGAGGTATTCTTCCTTTCCTCTCCTTCCCCCAGAAGCTCACTGTCTCCAGAGCCCTGGTTCTCTCTAAGCTGGACTACTGTAACAGCCTCTATCTAAATCTGCCTGCCACTAATCTCCGCCCTCTGCAACTCATCCAGAACAGGACTGCGAGACTTGTCCTTGGCCTCAAGCCCAGGGACCGTATCTCTCCAGGACTGAAATCTCTACACTGGCTCCCAGTGGCTGCGAGGATTAAGTTCAAAACCCTCTGCATTGTACACAAGGCCTTCTGGCGCCTGGGGCCAAAATACCTTCAACTCTCACTTCCTAGATATCTTCCTTCTCGAGCTCTTCGCTCATCCGCCTCCAACTCCCTCAGGGTCAGACGCTTATCCAAGCAACGAGTTGGGGGTAGATCTCTCTCCGCGGCAGGGGACTCCCTCTGGAACAGCCTTCCTGGCTCCCTGAAACTTGAGGAGAACCATCTCCGGTTCCGGAAGCACCTCAAAACCTTCCTCTTTGCTTCTGCTTTCTCTCCCCTGCTAAATTCCTGACTGAAATTGCACTGAATCTTGCAACTGGGCCACTCTCACCGATCTCGGTCCTTGGCCCAGCCACTCTCCCCTGCACTGCCTCCCTGGCAACCCCTGCACTGCGGGACTGTCTCTGTATCCCTAGAGCCCCCCTTCCCAGCACTTGTCTGCACTTACCTTGCACTTGCACCAGCTGGCCCTTTTATTTATCTTGTTATTCTACTATCCCTGTACTGCACTTTCCCCCTCCCTTTCCCCTTACACTTTTCCCTTCCCCTCTACCCATGCACTTGCGCGATCTGAATGACACCTGGCCTAGTAGGATCGTTGTCTGTCTTCCCTTTGTTCCCCTTCCCTGCCTCGTCACGCCTTGAAACACTTGTGTATAGGCGCGTTACAAATACCATATCGTATCATATCATATCATATCTCTGGGTGTCACTATTGTGACGAGGGAGATTACTACTGAGGCTTTCTTGACTTTTGAGCTGCCCCAAACACCTACTGGGTTTCCTGCTGTTCCAGTTACCTGTAACGTGTTGGGACTTCCTCGCCAGTTCTTCCTGGGGAGATGGGCTTACTTGCGTTACTTCAGCGCTTCCTGCTTCCTTTACTCTCCCCGCTTCGTCCTTGCTGCTCCGCAGAGACGTAGGCCACATGGCTCTGGTACAGTTGCAGAACCGCAGGATCCACCCCCGGAAAGTCACGCCACCAATATCTTCTCTCTCCTTCCAATGGTCAGGGGGCTTTGATTCCACTGCAGAGCTCCGCCGACTGCCCTTCTATGTCCCCACCACTTAGGATCAGCGTTTGTGCAGTTCTGTGTTTGCAGATTCGAATTTTCCCTGGCTGGGCTGGCTTCACACTGACTGCTCTCTCTGTCACACAGCCCTTTCTTGCTCTTTATTTCCAGTAGCTGGGTCATCCTCGGCTTAAAGTCAAAGTCCTTCTTTACTGTTGTACCAATTTTTATGCCTCCTGGGGGTCAGCTCTTCTCAGTACCATGGTAAGGAAGCCTGGTATTACTCTGTACGTTTCTTTGGTGCTTCTTCGTCTAGGTTATTTTACTTTGCAGATCAAAGATTGAAGAGACATTAGCATAACGGACAGTAGTGTTATCAGGGATTTCTAACAGGGTCTTGTTAGGCAGAATTATATGCAGTACCCTTTGGGAACACTACACACAATTAAGACTACAAGTCACAGTACAATTTCACCTTTGGTACAAGCCTGTACTACACAGTTATAGTGGTAGCAGTAGTGGAGCAGACAGACTTATCTCAAGAGTAAGTGAGCAGTACAAATAGTTACACAAAGGACAGCAATCACTATGATTCAGGCAAACGCTGACTCAAGGTTTATAAGTAAAAGATTATATATTTATTTACTCAACAGTTGTATAACATTTCACTATTCTAAGCAAGATCAAAATCACAATCATAAATACACCACACCACTTCCCTTAAATTCCAGACAAGTTAAGCTCACAAAAAGTGGGAGCAAAATGGCACTCCAGCAATTTAAAAGGGAGGGAAAGACAAAGTTTTTAGAAATTAGGCAAAACCAACAGTTAAGTACTCTGGGCAATTGAACAAGAGAGACTACAGTGAGGAGATCAGATAGAAAAGGCTTAGGGCCAAAGTCAATGGGTCAAAAATCTTTTGCTCAAGATCACACAGTTCAGGGTAGTTTGCGGTAAAGTTGGTGGCAAAGATTCCGGACGAGATTGGTTGGTAGAAAAGTTAGTTCAAAGAGAAGAGAAGGACAAGCCCTCGGATGGGAGAAAGATTTCAAACACTTTCACCGTAACTGTGCGAAACGCACAACCGGATTTGCACAGTACCTTAAAATGGAGAGGGGGCTGTAGCTGAGGCAGACGTTCCTGGTAGTTCCTGCAGGCTCACTGTTCCTGAAGCGACTGTCGGACTGATCAGAAGTAGGAAGACTGGATGGCCCTGCACTACCCAGGGAAGAAACCAGCATCAGCACCAAACAACGAATAAAAGGTGCGCTCCTTAAAACCCAAGCGGGGTCCAATCTTCCTGGCTATCCGGCCCACTGTAGCTCTGCACAGCGAATTCGACCAGAGGAGGGGTCCTGGCTTGTAGTTTGGGCAAACTGGTTGGTCCCACCAGCTCAAGGGAAGAAGTTTCCTGGAGGATTTTCTCTGTTGTCGGATTTGGAGATTCGGACCTGCAGCATGGCTTCACCGGGCAGTTCAGTCATTGTAGGGGTCCTCTTCTTCCAGTTCCTCGTTGGTTCTTTTGTTCCAGTGGCGACTCTGCTCTTCCATTCCCAGAGACCTGCTTTTTATACAGTTTTCCCCCATTCATACAGCCTGGCTGTCAATCGCACAGCAGGGTGGCTGGCCTGGCAAGGCCAGTCCCCTTAGCCAATCAGACTAGAGTGCGAGTTGGGTTACCAAGGGAACCCATGGCAGGGGTCCGAAGAGCCCTCCCTCACATCCTGACTACCTAGACTATCGGGCACCTTAAGGAGGGCCTCTCCGCGAAAAGACAGCGAACAAGGAGTCATCCCCGGTTGGGCGCGCAGAGAAAAACACGAGAAAGACTTAACAAAAAGAAATGGCGACTAAACCCAGCCAGAACCAAAATTAAATGTATTTGGTCAAGCAGGTTTATGTTCGAGGCTAATATAATAGCCTACAACATTACCACGTTTATATAAGATAATTGCAGTAGAAAAGTTAGGGTAGATACCACTGTCACCAGCCAAGTCTTAATGTTAAGGGAGCGAAACAAGGCTCCAAGAGGCACAGACAAAAAGGGATAAGAGTTGACCCTTTCCAATATTCCATGTAAGATGGGGTGTACTGGGTTTGTGGTTTAAAGTGACTATATAAAGTTAATGGTAACGTTACCTGTTTCTTTTTTTATTTTTTATTTTTTTATTAGTGTTAGCTTCAAAAGAAGCTTTTTACCATTTACAGTTCAAATTCAACATGAAAAAAAAGAAAAATGAGAGAAAAAAAAGAAAATATATAAGCAAAAAATTCCTTAACTCTGAAAACATTCCATAGTTCTGAAAACATATAATACAATTATTTCAGTCAATTGCTGTGAAAAGGAAAAAGGGAGAAAAATAAAAGGAAGGAGAAAAAAACAGGTAAAAAGAAGAAGAGGGAAGAATCAGTTCAGCCACAGTTGGCAGCTTCTATTAGTCTTATAATGCAGAAATAAACTTTCTTTCTCACTTTTCTCCATCAAGTTTTTTAAAGATGATTGATACCATCTCTAGCAGGGCAAACGTTATAGATAACCTTGAGCCCTGTAGCAGCTGTAACCAAACGTCTTTCTTTGTTAAAGTTCGATTGTTGACAAAAAATCTCCCCAATAGGTTGCGTCGAATGTTCATGATGCCCTGACAACTCATGATGAGATGGCGAAGTGTTTCCATTGGATGACCACAGATTCGACATTTATAGTCTCTCATACTTTTCTGTTTTCTTGCTTCAAGAATTTCTTTGGTTGGAAAAATATTGAAGCGAAGTCTGAGAAATTGCTGTCGCAACTCGGCCGAAGGAAACTTGCTCAGATACAGCGGAGTTTGGCCTCGCTTGTTCAAGGCAACGCAGTATTTGCCATAGAGTTTAGATGACTGCGCCAACACTGAGGACTCAATCCAATCATACTCATACAACCGTTTCTTTACAAGATCTGGATTTTCAATAAGTAGTTTCGCAGTAGAGTCTATTGAGTCCAACAGGCTCAAACATTTGGTGCTCCATTCAACAAGTAAAGGCTCTCTTTCTGACTTCAGTGCTTGGCCCAACAGTCCAAACCCGCTATCTGGTGGAGGCAGTAAGAATTTGCGATAGAAAGATAGAGTTTTCCAGCTGACGTAAGTAATGAGAGAAGTCAGTCCAAACTCTTTTCTTATTACAGTCACAGGTATACAGTTAGGGAGGTCAAGTACAGCTCTCCAGAATAGGCCCTCTAAGATTTGCCATATCTTCCAGCTCATCTGAAGAGAGCACTCAGCCCCATAGGTCACAATGGGGACTACCTTCATGGTGTAAAAACGGAGCAAAGGTATCAATGTAAATTTACAATATTGGCGTTTGATCAGACTTGCCTGGGCTGTCGGCATCTTCAATGTGCGCCTTAGCGCTATTTCTCTTGGAGCTTCACTATAGCTTGTGTTGATTGGGATGCCTAAATAAAGCAATTCTGATGTCTCTCGGATCTGGTCACCATTTATGTGCCAACCCTTAAACTTAATAAGGTTGCGTCTTGTCTTCCCCAAGGTAAGCACCATTGATTTGGTGGCGTTTACCCTTAGGTCATTGGAAGATAAAAAGAGAGCTAGGGCATTCATTTGGCGCTGGAGCCCGATTGGAGTTTCTAGAAGAATGACATCATCTGTGTACAATAAACAATTCATTGGGGAGCCTGCAATACAAGGGCGAAGCATCTAATTTCCGTAAAGGCGTTGCCTATGTCTGAGATGTATAGTTTAAAGATGGCTGGGGCTAGTCTACACCCTTGCTTGAGGACCACTCCTGTTTTGATGGAGTTCGACAGGTCTCCCTTTTGGTTCAGCTTAATTTGAATGCTTGTGTTGTTATGAAGGGCCTCCATAGCCTCGCATAGGTCAGTGGGGCACCCCCAGACTTTTAGCTTCTGCCAAAGTTTCTCTCGATTTACTGAATCAAAGGCTTGAGACAAGTCCACTGATGCGAGGTATACGTTTTTACTGTTCTTTTTTACCGTTCTCAGTTTCAGGTAATTTATCAGAAAGAGGTTTAGCGATGTTCCAATTCCCTTTTCAAACCCTGCTTGCCAGCCATCCCGATGTTTTGATACCCAGCTCCAGACCGTAAGGTGATTCAAGATTAGGGACGCAAAAAGTTTCCCGATAACATCCAAGAGGGCGATAGGTCTGTAATTTGCGGCCACAGACCTATCACCTTTCTTGAAGATCGGTACAATGATGGATTTCGTCCAGGTGGCCGGGATACAGCGTTTTATTTTCACCATTAGAAAAAGTTGGTGTAAGAAAGTTGCCCATTCCTCAGGATATTGTTTTAATGACAGATTCGTGAGGCCATCAGGACCCCCCGCTCTGGAATTGTTGGACGATTTAATTAGGGCGAGGATATCTTCCCTTTCAGTTTCAAACTCCCAGTTCGAGCAAGACTTTTCTACAGCCTTTGAGGCTTGCAGGGTAGGCTTTGAGAAGAGCTTGGAGAAATGGTCCATCCAGTCCTTCGCTGGAATAGGGTTGGAAATGAGACTCTGTTGAGGTGCGTCTAGCATGTTAAAAATTTTCCACATTTCACTAGAGTTTTTAGATGCAACTAATTCCAGCATATGTTCGGCATTCAATTGCAATAGACATTGCCTATGCTGTTTTATCCAATTATTGTATGCAGTCCTCATTTTCTTGACGGCCACAAGTGATGCCGGGGAAGGATTTTTCTTCAGCGCTCTTTGCAACTTTTTTAGCTTCCTTTTTCTTGTGGTAACCTCATGGTTGAAAGTGTATTTGTGGCAAAAGCCCTTTGATCTTCCTGGGCCAGATTTTTCGCTAAAGATGGCCAAGGGCAGCGTATAATCTGTCTTCCAGTTCAAGTGTTAATTCCAACATATTGTGGTCACTCTGTGGAGTTTCCATGATCGTCAAAGCCACTACTCTACAATGAACGCTGTCGGAGGCAAGAAAGTAGTTTAAGATATGAGAAACGGTCCCTCTCTTCCAGGTTGGAGTTGGTGGGATGTCCCCCAATGTAATGCCATTTAGTAATGAGATATTTCTCAGCTGGAACTCCTTCCTAAATGACAGGCCTCGTTTTTCATCTTCTTGTAGATTGCTCGCATAGAAATTTATGAGAGCCCCACAGTTATTGAAACAGTGAATGTTTAGCTGTTTCTGGGGGACAGTAGTCAGCCCCAGAAAAATGGAGTCAGGGGGAAGTCTCCTGTGTCACTGCACTGAAGGTGTTGTGTAACACACACAAAAAGTGGTGCACATGGAGTAGGTGAGGCTCCAGTGCCCAAGATCACACAGAAAGTAGAAATACACATAGCAAAACACATATAAGAGTGGGGAAAAAGGCTCACACTCTTACCAGGTGAAAATTAAAAAAATCCTACAAATCCAGCAAAGCTGCTGGGGGAGTCTTTAGGTAAGGGAAATCAACCATTTATGAGAATTCTCTTTTAACAGGTCTTGGTCCCAAGGAAAAGGGGGCTACGGAGTTCCTTCACGGAACGGCGGTCTCCATCCCCAGGAGGGGAGTCCTTCCCTGTGAGGTCCCGTTTTCCGCCACCCCTAGGGGGACTACTGGGCAGTGGCCTCTTCTCCATAGCCTCACAGGGAAGGACTCCCCCCTGGGGAGAAGTGACGAGATCCTGTGAATCGTCTCGAAGGGCACAGGAGAACACTCCTTCGGGGTAAAAAACAAATCCGCAACTTGCAAAAACCAAATCGGATGTTTTGGCAGTACAGTACAGTACAGTGAAGGACATATGTTTGTTTTCTAAAGGATATGAAATTCTAGTAGCAGTTTAAGAAACTGCAACTTCTGTTTCGTTCTATGCTCAGCTGCTGAGGGATTTATGTGTTTGCGTTTATTGCCTCTAGCATTCCCATGCATCTTGATCAACTGATAACAGTGAATTTGAGAGGTCCCTAGTTAAGGAAGGAGGCACTTGTTTTGAGTAAATGTTGTCACGACTCGCAGGACAATGTAATGTGGATGCTAAGCAGAGGCCCAGGAATTCGGATCATATTCTGTGGTGCAGTTATTCTGATGAAATTATCGTCAAAGATAATCAGTTCCGCTATTGAGGTTTTCCAATGCTTTTCAGACAAAGACTGTCTTCAGGGCTAGGGCAGTGTATGTTTTAACAGTTAATGATATCATTTCAATTTTTTCATCTTTTTCAAAAAGATAGCACCAGAAAAGTGTAATCGCGCAGGAGAAAACCCATGTGCACATGTCATAAATCAAATGATATTGTCAACATATATACATACATACATACATACATCCAAAACATCAGATAAAGTAAGCAAAAGTTCACATACCATGTCCGTTCCAAGTGGTGGGTCAGAAAAACACATAAAACAAAATTGCAATTGAATGAGTAATTTTGCATTAGCAGCCCTTTACGGGTTAAATATACAAGGAAGGAGTGCTAGAGGCACTGTCTACTTTAAATGATTGTTACCTGATCTGTCGGCCATCAGGCCAATATATGCACATATATCTCTGGAAATCAAGAATAAAACAAAGTTACAGAATGTTTGCAATATATAACCAATGACTATGTGATCAATAGTCAAATCTGAGGGTATGTACCTTCTGGCGTGTTCTCCGCTCGAGGATGTTAACCTGAAAACAAAATAACTGCTCAGTATCCTTATGTCGTGTAAACATGGTTCTATCTAGTGGACAGGGAAACGGGGCCAACGGGACGCAAGGCGTACGTGACGGCGCCACACCCCCATACGCGTGTCATTAAGTTGCCTAGCAACAGTGAGCCGTAAATATTATAGTTACACCACACACAAGCACATGCTTGACTTCTTCCAGTCGGAGGGCGTTCACGCTTGGAAAAGGTAAGATTTGACAGCGGACAGGTCCCTGTCTGCTAGATAGAACCACGGTAGCCGAGTGGAGCACGACCCTCCCACTTTGGTTGCCACAGGCTCCTGAATTCCAGATAAAAGGTAACCAAGAGGCAGCCAATGTGGGGAAGAGGGTTAGGGAGAAGTTGTGGATAGGTATGTGGTGTTTGGGAAGACCAGAACGAGGGTTAGGGTTATGTGAATGGATAGGTAGGGGTAAATGTGAAAACAAACATTGAATGATACCCAGAATTGGGTACTGACTCCTTAAACCTAACTGTGACCTGTCCTCTGACCTCATAAACACTCCTCCCTGTTTCTTACATAAAAGCCATGAATGTCACATACATTAGCGATGGATGTAAGACATAAATGCACAGAAAACAAAACATGAATATATATGACCTACAACAGATGCACAACAACATAGAGCATGATGAATTGCAGGCATAGCGTGTTTCCTAATAGAAATGAGGCATAGCAACATGAAAGTGCAGACATACAGTATCCTATTGGGAATGCAATTACAATTGTAACATGTGTGCAACAACATAAAGCCAAATGTGAAACAGACAAACAGCGTTCCAAAGCTAGTTCGTAGCAGAGTTCTTGAAATGCCATAAATTGTAGAGGTGATGCACACGCTGCAGCCTCCCTCTGACTTCTCTGAAATTAGGGAACCCTGTGTAAATTTCACAGAAGTTAATCATTGATGTTCGGTGAGGTAAATTGCACCGCGCGGGAGCGTCCACTAGACTTAGACTTCCCAACCAGCACAGATAACATTAAGACACTATCTGATGCTCGGGGAGTGTGATGAATCAGATATGATTTCCCCAGAAAGCCTGTCTGGGACTCTTCTCATGTCGCCAGGGAAAGGCAGCCGCTTTCTGATGTTGACCCTGGGGGTGGTGTTCTCCGGGAGGATCATATGAGGGGGGAAACGGGTCAGGAGGAATTGGAAACTCCCTTTTTCAACTTTCCCCCAAGACCCCACCATTGAAATGGCTTATTGTAAAATAGAAAAAGTTAGAAAAGCTGATTACATTATGGAATCCCCCATAATCCTCAAGTACTGGTACGAAGAAGAGGGCCGAAGAGGCATGAAACTGCAAAGTGCAGCTTGTTAGCGGAGTTGTAAAACTGTAATGCAATTGTATAGCCCGAATGGTATGAATAATATGTTGGCCAAAAGCAAATCGCATCATGTGACAAACATTGCAGACCATTAAACCTGAATGTGACCATTGGGAGTCCATTTTGTAATTGCCTGCCATTTTCTTTTCTAAACGATTTTGCAAATATATTCTGTGCTTCAGATCTACACACGGTGCAAGGCCACAGCTTGAACTTTGAATGCTAACATAGACAGGAATGTGAAACCCTCCAGAAATACATTGTTTTTCTTATTCTGTGAAGCCTTAAAGCTGTACATAAGCATCGACTAATCAGCAACCCAGGTGCCAGCCTGTCTTGCAAACGCTGTTGTAGAAGGCAGTTAAATAAGAATTATATGCGACTAATGGTGCTCCTCCACGAAAGATGGTATTTTCTCTGCTTCAGAACTGTCTAACCCTTAGCCCATGAGCGCAGCAAATAGATAACATTAGTTGGAATGTCTCCCTACTAGAACATTATATCCTTGCCAGTGCCCTGTGTTCCCCAAAACAGTAAACTGTCTCTGCAGCCTTAGCTAGAAATACCAAATATTTAGACTGAATGAAGTTACGTGCATAACTGTCAATTACTGAACCCTAGCTTGTATGTCATGTATATGGGCGGACCGAATAATGCTGTACAATGATGATGTGTTATGTATATATATTACTGCTTTACCAATGCTCGCTCTCTCTCTCCTCTCATGGTGTCTGTGAACACACGTCGTGAGGTGTTGAGATGCGGTCGGCCGACTCAGATACTCTGAAAATAAACCAGACTTGTTTGGGAAACGAACCTCACTACTGGCGTGTCATTAGTATATGGTTATTGTGCATTTATTCCATATATGGTCTTACAAAATGGCACCCGAACAGGGACCCTCCATTGCATACGTTGCAGGCAAGGATCAACAGAAGCAGACCGAAGCCATTAGGAACATGGATAGGGCCATCCAATTAGACAAACAGAAAATATATCCTTCACAAGATTTGCATACTGTTAAGGAAAGCGTCTCGAGGGCGCTGAGTACCTGTTTTTCCGGGCGATGGTCTTGATGATGCTGCCAGACTGCTGGAAGATCCAGTGAAGATTAAATGACGCAGGAAACCAGCCAGACACCCACCCGAATGGGAACCAGGTTGGTGGTGGACCAGCTCCCAAAGCCACGGGTGAGCTTTTCCCTGATTATCGTGGCGTCAGGACAGTGCAAGCACTGACAGGGGAAGCGATTTCTGATGTAGTAGAAGTTCCTTCGAGGAAAACCGGACCCAGATGGCGGTGGGACTTCAGGCAAGGATGCAGACTGAATTGCTGGTGAGTCCAAGCGGAGACAGAGTACCAAGGCAGAACAAGAGGCAAGCAAAACAAAAGGCAGGGGACTCAGGAACCAGAGGAACAAGGCAAACCCACTAAGGATGGAAGTTTGGGGAACCACCCTAGGACAAAGAGCCAAGGAAGCAGCGGGAAACCCTTCCCAGCAACAAGGAACAAAGTGACCACAAGGTCCAAAACAGGATAGTAGGGAGGAGTCCAGGACAGGAGAGGAACCAGGTAACAGGCAGAGCACAAAGGACCGGCGAGGACACGATCTGTAAACAAACTGCATTGAGACGCGGTTTATTTAAGTGTCCCGAGCCCTTATAAGGAGCAACCAACACCTGGGAGGCTTCAAACGCAAGCCTTGCCGTTCCCAGGTGTGGGAGCACCCAAAGCGAGGCTTGGACCGCGGGTCCGCCTCAGCCCGAGTGCCCTGTGTACTGTGCCTGTGCGGAGTGTAAAACACGGCCTCCCGCGCATACTTAGTCCAGCGTGTACAGGAAACCCGGAAACGCCAGAGGACGCGGAATACACCTGGGACTTCCCAAGCGAAAGCGCGGATAGATCCGCCAGGATGGGGCATGCCGGCAGGATGACCCTGACCTCCGGGTGAGTGGCGTGACGCATACATCAGACAAATTGATAAAGATACTGAATGAGTGAAGAAATTATCATCCAAGTATTGACCCAGTTGCACCACCTCCCTATGTATCTCCTCCTGCCGCTATTCCCGCGCTTGCATCTGCACCTGCAGGAAGCGTCCCATCTGCGCCAATGACATCATTTCCTCCACATCCTACAGAGCATGAGTCACACGCTTTAGCTGGCAGTTCTGCATCGGTGGGTCCTGAAAAAAGGAAGTATTAGACAGACTGGTAATACGATTAGTAAGGTACGGAAAGACGAACTGAAACAGTGGGCTGAGACATATATTGATGATGGCGATGAAGTGGCTGTGCAAAGTTCCATATCTGATCATAGAGCCTTTGGTGAAAAACAGGTATTGTTAGAATACATGGGAGATTATCTTGTTAATGTATGGATTGACTTAACTGATACCGTGATACCGCAAGAGTTGCGTGATTTCGATTATCCTTTCCTACACACGAGTGCAGCGAAAATACGAGAACATATAGGGCGAATATTTGTGTTTAAGCGAGAACTTGACCGATTGCATAAAGATATAATGAGTAAGCATGAACCGCATATGTCATATGTCCAGAAACTATTTCTTCCACCGTTGAAACCTGTTAGTGAAGAGATGCAAATTTGTACGCGAGATGCGCTTAGGTGGATTACGGATGTTGGCATTTCCCCGATTGAATTGCATGATAAGTTTAGTCAATATACACCGTAAATGCAGAGAAAAGTGTTACAGGCTATGGTGGAATATTTACAGGATGAATGCATGAAGGTTTGTTGTCCTGCTGATTTGATGATTATTTATAAAAGAGCATTTTCATCTGACACCAGAACTGCTGCTTTTTCCCTTAATAAACGCTCAGATTCAGAATCCCCTACTTTGCAATTACCCATGAGGGAGGTGCCTCCCACGTTTGTCCCTAAAGTGGAAATTCCTGCCGTAGGACAAACTCCAGTGCGTATTATAGAAGCTCATTACATCGCACAGTTTGCACATGTCCCCTTTTCTAGGCAAGAAGTGAACACTATAAAACAGTCGGTCCCTGATATTAGGAAAAATCATGCAGGTTTTTATAAGGAAATTGAATCCGTTTTGAATTCATCTGTTTTTACACTAAGTGACATTGATTTACTGTTCCCTGTGATTCTTCCTGCGGACATATGGAAGCAAATTAGAAGTATAAATGATGCGCTGATGTTGGGTGGTACATGGGAAACTTTGATTAGAGTCGATAGTGAGAGAAAGGCTGGAGATAAACCTCCGCAAGTATTTTTAACTTTGCCCTCACGGATAGTATCGAAATTGAAAACTTTAGTGCCTGAGAAGAGAATAGTTTGGGATAAATTGACTGCTTGTTTACAAGGTAAATCGGAAGGAGTGACAGAATTTTTTTAACAATTTGAAGAAGTATTTGCAGATTTTAGTGGTCAAGGTCTAAGTACAGAACCTGGAAAGAGGTTATTTGTTGACAAATTTGTGCAGGGATTGTTACCGGAAATTCAGACATTGATAATGACGTCTGAAAGTGCATGGCAAGCAAAATCACAAAGTGAAGTATTACACATGGCCCAATATTATGAAAACCGAGTAAATTCAGAAAAGGATAAGTTAGAAAGGAAGAAAGGAGATCTGAAAACAAGAGTATTACTACAGCCGGTAGCCAAAGGTAATAGAGATGGTGGAAACGCACCATCTAGAGTCCAATTTGCATTATCGTCCAACATACATGGGGGTCCGATAGGTATAAATCAGTGTGCCTATTGCAGACAGGAAGGCCATTGTCAAGCACAGTGCCCGCAATTGCAGAGGTTAAATGGGACTATTTCGAGAAGACCATTTAGAGGTCGTCCAGGAATAGGAGGCCAGAACAGAAGTCAGTTTCAGTCACAATTTCAGGATAATCAAGTTAATCAGAATCGGCAATAGAACACCATGAACGGTGCAAATGTTTTTGATAATCCCTCCAATGCATATTACTCCGGAGACTTTACATCTGATGATGTACTGTTCCCCTAGGACAGCCCGAAGCAGGGTTTGGAACCAGTGCCTATTCCCGTGAATCAGAAAGGGCCCTACGTAGAAATGAAGGTTGGGAATAGGGAGCATATTTTTCTAGTGGACACAGGTGCACAGAAATGTTCGATCGACCATCAGCGGGTTCCAAATATAGCACTGTCAGGGCATAGCAATGTTTCAGTAGGGTTCTCCGGTACACCAGTAATTAGTCCAGTTTCACAGCCAGTGCCAATCACATTAGGTCCATTCACTGAATCTTGCCCATTTCTTTTGACGACAAATTGCGGTGAGAATTTGTTGGGGTTGAACCTGTTGAAGAAATTGAATGCAGTATTGTTCTCCTGGTAGAGTGTACTTGACGATTTCGGCACAACAAACTCCTGTATCGCAATTCATGTCTTTACCATTACTGACTGAATTAAGCAAACTACTGACTAGTATATGGGCAGTAAATGATAATGATGTAGGGATTTTAAAAGTGGAACCAGTAAAAATTGTTTTGAAAGAAGGAATTACACTACCACGCATTCCGCAATACAAAATTTCAACTGAAGGTGAGCAAGCTCTGAAATGCATTGTATCCGATTTAATATCCAGAAATGTAATTGAAGAAATTTCTGGAAGTATATGTAATATTCCTATTCTTCCAGTTTACAAAAAAGGAGGTAATGAAATCCCTTACCGTTTTATGATTGATTTTCGCGCAATGAACAAAATGGTTGCTCCACAATTCCCGCTAGTCCGCGATGTCACCACAATTTTGACTATGATTCCAGCCTCTGCATCACATTTTAGCGTGATTGGCTTGAAGAATGCATTTGTTAGTATCCCCGTTCATTCAGACACTAGATATCTGTTTGCATTTACAATATGAAGACGCTCATTCACATTCACACGTATTCCTCAAGGTTACACTGAAAGTCTAAGTATTTACAGTAAGGCATTGAAAGAACAGCTAGATATGCTTGAGTTACCAGTAGGCTGTATATTATTGCAGTACATTGTTGATCTGCTTATAGCAGCGGATTCAGAGGGCATTTGCAAGCAGGGTACTGTCTTATTATTGAAACATTTAGCAGCACATGGACACAAGGCTTCATTGAAGAAATTCCAGTATTGTCTAGAGGAGGTGGCCTATTTGGGCTACCTCCTATCGAAGGAGGAAAGGAGATTGAAACCGGAACTCATAAAAAGCATCTTTGATATGCCTATTCCAAATACGCAAAAGGAAGCCAGGGCTTTAATTGGCATGTCTTCATAGTGTAGGCAGTGGATTCCAAACTTTTCTAGGATTGTAAATCCCATAGTGGCACCGACAAGGAAGGAAGTTACCTTACCTTTGCAATGGGACATGGAGTGTCAAAATGCTTTTGACCTGCTCAGAGCTGCGTTATGTTCAGCTACGGTTTTGGGCACGCCAAATTATGAGAAGTGTTTTATGTTGTTTGTGCAGAAGAGCAATGGATGTGCTTTGGCTGTTTTGACTCAGGAACACGGGGGCAAAAATAGACCATGCGGTTATTTTTCTTACACATTGGATCCTGTTGCATGTGCTTTGCCACGTTGCTTGCGAGCTGTTGAGGGGATGGTTTTAGGTCACTCTTTAACCGTGATGGTACCCCATTCAGTAGATGTTCTTTTAAATAGAACACAGATGCAACATTTCACATCCGCCGGACTAACAAGGTATGAACTGATCCCATTTGCACCGCATATCCGAATGAAGAGATGTTGCACTTTGAATCCGGCCGAGTTATTGCCTCCTCCAAGTAAAGGAGGGAGTGAGGAGAAATGATCACATGATTGCTTAATTATAACTGAGCAAGAGACAAAAGGAAGAATTGATTTAACCGATATACCCCTTAAAGGGCCAGATGGAGAACTGTTGTGTGATGGCTCTTGTTTTAAATTACTGAATGCCATATCAACTACTGCTTATGCCATTACTACACTGAAAAATATTGTAGAGAGCAAACGAATCCCACATAACTCAGCACAAGCTGCGGAAATAATAGCTTTGACCAGAGCATGTGAAATTTCTGAAAACCTTAGTGTGAACATATACACTGACAGTCAATATGCCTTCGGGGTGGTCCACGACTTTGGCCGATTATGGGCTGAAAGGGGTTTTCTGACGTCACATGGAACCAAGATTCAACATGGCACTTTAATAGTGAAACTAATGTCAGCACTTGCGCTTCCTAAGCAATTAGCAATAATGAAATATAATGCACATAAAAAGGTAACGTGTAACGTAGGAATAGGAAACGCATTTGCGGACAGTATTGCGAAACAAACTGCCACTGATTTGCACACCAAAATGTATGTCGAAACGGCAGAGAGGGTGTCCTGCATGATAGAGGATGGAATTGTGAATGTGAAAGAAATACAAGCAGAGGCAACTCCTGAGGAAATAAAACAATGGTCCGAGGGTCCAGCAGAATTAGATCCCGAGGGTTGTTGGGTAGACAGAGAACCGTAGATGGATGTTGCAGAATGCGTATGTTATGGTAATGGTTACCATGGCCCATGGTCTAACACATATTTATGCGAAAAAGATTTGTCAGCACCTTGATTCTGCATGGTACAATGACAATATTACAAAACTGCTGAGAGGTTGGTTCAAAATTGCATGACTTGTTTACAACACAACATTGAAAAGGGAACAGTGACACCAGCAGGACGTTTTGGTCCTCCCTCAATGCCCTTTGAAGTAATCCATTTCGAGTTTATAGAAATGTAGAGATGCCACAACTTCAAGTATGTCCTTGTAGTGGTCTGTGCATTTAGCAAATGGGTAGATGTCATGATCTCTGCTTCCAAAAGATCAGGACTTGCCCGACTCCCTTGGAAGCAGACCCATAACCCCGGTTCCGAGTGCCAGCCAGTCCCAATTGGGACCTTTTGGACCCTGTCCTGGCGCCAGTGGAACCAGGCTCATAAAGATGCCCAGTCCCAGCGTTGGAAGCGCCGGGCTCATAATGCTTGGGTGGACTTACCTGCAGCAGACCATGCTGCTTACTTACCTGCCAGTTGAACCCCTGATCCTCTTCTGTTTGGGACTACTTTTCCTGTTGGGTGGGGCAGGAGCCACTCCCTAGGTTCAGAACACTGGAACTCTTCTGGAAAGCAGGAACTCTTTTCTTAGGCGTGGCTGTGGAAGGAGATACCTAAGCACTACAGGAGGCTATTTAAACCACCCCCGATGGATGAATCTTGCTTTGCGTTATTCTGCATTCTCTGCAGCAGAACGCTCATCGTGTCTTCTGCTTCTGATCCTGGGCCTAAGGGAACAAAGGCTTACCATCCTGGAATCCAGTCTTCAGCAGCACCTGTAAAGACAAAGAAAGAACAGGTTAGCACTACGGTCTTCAGTGGCAACGCATCTCTTACCTGGTTCATCGGCTGTCACCAACGCCTCGCGCTGCATTCCGGCATCTGAAAGACAAAGGCTTACCTACTCTTCGCATGCTCCGGAGGTCTTCGCACTGCATTCCGGCATCTGAAAGACAAAAGCTTACCAGCTCTTCGCATGCTCCGGAGGCCTTCGGCGCTGCATCCCGCATCTGAAAGACAAAAGAAGGTGCGTTTAAAGACATTGGGCAATTTTATTACTCACGTGCCATTACTCCTTCCCACGCCGAATCCAGTGGGTATTCCAGCACCCTTCAGCTTCTCTAAAGCTCCGAACTTGTACCTGCAAGATAAAACGGGACAGTTAGTGCGCATCGTGAAGCAGGCTACAAGCGCTTACTTACGTGCTTCCAGGCGCTTCTATTCCTCACACGGGTTCGATCCTCAACTCTCATCAGCCCGCCATCCGCCATCGCCGGAACCCTGCAAAACAAGAGATATCATTACAAAAGACTTTTAAGACATTTGAAGTGCCCAGAACTTACCGTTCGTGCAGTTAACGACGGACAGCAGTCCTCTGAGGTCAAGAGGCCTGCACCTTTATCCAGTGAAGAAACTGGTTACGGCACCCTGCCCCGAGGCAGATGGAGAGCTCGGCGTTCACTTACCTAAGGTGAGGGTGTTAACCTTTGGGGTTCTACAGGAGAAGAGAAAGGGAAGAGGAGAGAGGCACCCAATAACCCCAGTTCATTAATCCCATATTTTCTATCTGCAGACATCTTACTCTTCGAGTCAGACTTACAGTGCACAGAGGTCCAGCCCAAAGAGCCAACCGTGTGTTACACATCACCTTTGAAGATACGGCATTCACCCAGTCAAGACCGGCGCCTCTGCGGGAATCAGGTGAGCGTTACAGTAGAGGCCTATCCTCTGAAATATTGTTCAGCCATGTCAACCGCGAAATCCATGTTAAAAGAACACTTTCCGAGGTTTGGGCTACCGCGTGTCATATGGTCAGAAAACGGGCCGCATTTTATAGCTGCTGATCTACTACAGATCTTTGCAGGCCTCCAAATTGATAAACGATTCCATTCAGCTAGACATCTGATGAGTGCCGGTCTTGTGGAACGGCAAAACGGTATTCTGAAAAATAAACTGGCGAAAATATGCATCAAATGTAATTTGAAATGGCCCGATGCTTTACCGCTAGCCTTGTTATCAATGCGTACGTCTGCGCAATAAAAGACTGGTCTCTCCCCCTATGAAACTAATGGGGAGACCAGCCAAACTATGGAATGTGCCATGTCCGAGAAAGTTAAAGGATATAGAGTATCCATTACTTACTGAATACTGTAAACAGTTGACTCAAAACTTGCTTTTGATTCATCAGCAGGTGCAGGAGGCTCTTCCTGTCCGATATACGGGCCCAGGCCATCGTCTGCAACCGGGGAACTGTGTCCTGATCAAGATTTTTGAGAGAAAATCTTCACTTGCACTGCGGTGGAAGGGACCATACCAGGTACTCCTGGCCACGCAGACTGCGGTTCGAGTAAGCAATCGGAAGCATTGGATACATGCAACGCACACAAAAAGAATCCCGTTTCCTTTGCCACATGAGAAAGAGACCGATGATTCTGATTTCCAGAGTGAACCTTGTTCTCAAGTTTCTAATGGGTGCTCCCTTTGAGCCTTTGCATTCTTTTCCTTTGAGACTGTTAACCCTTAAAACTGTGTTTTTAGTTGCGGTCACTTCCGCTCGCAGAGTGAGTGAGTTGCAGGCACTTTCAGTTAAGCCACCCTTCATTGTGTTTCATAAGGACAGGGTTGTCCTTAGAGTTTGTCCTTCCTTTCTTCCGAAGGTGGTGTCGGAATTCCATTTAAGCCATAAGGTTATTCTTCCGGCATTTTATCCTCCTCCACATCCTGGTAAGGAAGAGGAGAGGCTCCATAGGCTGGATCCTAGGAGAGCTTTAAGCTTCTACATTTCACGCATGTCCCGGGTCAGAGTGGACGATCAACTCTTTATTGGTTACGCAGGAAGGTGTTTGGGACAAGCTGTGACTAAGCAGACTTTGTCTAGATGGATTATCTTGGCAATTTCTGAATGTTACCGCCTGGCGGGTAAGGACCCTCCGGTAGGCTTACGGGCCCATTCGACTAGGGGTATGGCTGCCTCTACTGCCCTGCAGAGGGGTGTTCCTATTCGTAACATCTGTGATGCAGCCACTTGGGCTTTGGTCCATACTTTTGTACGTCACTACTTCCTAGATTCTGTCCGTGGGCAGGATCTGGCCTTTGGCAAGGCGGTCCTTTACTCTGCAATTTGATTGGACACTCTAAATTTGTGTATTCTAAATTCTTTTCCCACCTCCTTACGTTGGTACTGCTTTGGGAGTCTGTCATAGATATGAAATACATTGGAGGACCCAATCCCCTCGAAGAACAAGTTACTCGCTTACCTGGTAACGTTCTTTCGATGGGATGGTCCGACGACTTATTCATATCGCTCCCTCCCTGTCTTCCCCGCTACAGAATTTCTTATGCGATTGCAGCTTACGTTTCCGCAAGGCTTTCTGTGGTCATAGTGGCAGTTGATCGGTGCCACACGTTCTGGGAAAAAACTACAACTGAGGCTACGGGTGTCGTGCTAGAAACGCCATATGTTTAGACTGAATGAAGTTACGTGCATAACTGTCAATTACTGAACCCTAGCTTGTATGTCATGTATATGGGCAGACCGAATAATGCTGTACAATGATGATGTGTTATGTATATATATTACTGCTTTACTGATGCTCGCTCTCTCTCCTCTCACAGTGTCTGTGAATGTGATGCTGGAAATGCATTGGAGGGATAGGGCCTCCGTATCCTTGTCCTTTACTGCTTTTTATCGTGTGTTCTGTCGTGTTTTCCGCGCAGGAGTTCGTGTGAGACTCCTGGCGATGCAGCTCTCTTTTGGTTTGGTGAACAGACCCATGGGATACCCTTATGGCATCCATGGGTAGGGGTAAAACCCTGTGCACTTAGTGTATGTTTTTGGGCACCTGTGTGTGACCCACAGAGCAGGGTACGGGCTGGTGGCAGCTCTGTGCTGAAATGACTGGTGCCCTGAGCGTCCTCCATTTTGGGATGCCCAGGCCCTGTCATTGGAATCGGTAGATTCCCGATGGAGACAAAATGGCCCCCGTGGCCTCTTGCCTTCCATCACCTGTTACCTTGATCTTCCTGAAGTCCCGGGAAGCCCTGCCTCTGTCCTTTCCCCCTGACTGGCTGTTGGGTGGAAGTTCCATATATGGTAGTGTGGGGAAGTGCTGACCAGACTGGCCTTCTCAACGACCGTATGTTGTGGGTACGCCTGTGGGTGGGACCTGGTGAATGGAGTGTGTGACGAATACGCATTCTATGTTGTGGGTGTCTAGTATCTGGTGTTTGACACAATGACTGAGACAGCCCTGCCCGAAACCAGTATGAATGCAGTGTGGAGTGTTAAATGGCTCGGTACTTATCCCAATACACATAACTTGTTGTGAGTGTCTGGAGAGAAGTGAATGGCCTGAATGCACTGTGTGCCTGATTGGCTGCCTGCCTGCATGAATGCCCTTAGTCGTGATTGGATGCTTGAGTGTGACCCAGCGGAATGAATGGGAGATCAACAGTATATCTGGGGACCTCTCACTACTAGGAATCGTGTTCAGAAGCCGAAGTCCACTACGACGAGTAACTGGAGTAACTGTGCTTGACCTTCAAGCCCTGCTGGACGAGAAGAATTGCTGTTGCTCTCCTTCGCAATCTGAAAGCTGCTGTGCCTCCAAGGACTGACCCATAGATGACCTGGTAAGGCGCCCTCTTCCCGAGCTACGAGGGTGTCATGAGCACTGCTCCCAAGAAGCCAAGTCATGGCCAGCATCCCCGGAAGCAGGCTCACGACCCTTGTCCCCGGCTCCAGCAAACCCCTATTGGGGCCCTTTGGACCATGTCCTGGCGCCTCTGGCGCCAGGCTCATAAGGAACTTCAGTCCCGGCGCCAGGGACGCCGGGCTCATAATTCTTGCAAAGGTGCTTGGGTGGACCTACCTGTAGCAGACCATGCTGCATACTCACCTTTGCAAATGCTGGCAGGATGAAGTCCCCAGCCTTCTGCTGGGAGGAACTATTCCCTGAACTGGGACTACTTTCTTACCTGGGTGGGGCTGGTGCCACTCCTTAGCTCTGGAACACAGGAACTCTTTTACCAGGGCGAGGCTGAGGAAGAAGACATCCAATCACTCCAAAACTATTTAAACCACACCCGATTGGGGAAACGTGCTTTGCGTTATTCTGCATCTGCAGCAGGACGCTCACCGAGTCAGCTCCAGCATTCCAGTGACATCTCCAGCTTCAGCTCAGCAACCTGTGGAAGAAAGACACGAGAACTATACTTACCATCCAGGAATCCAGACACCGGCAGAACCTGCAAGCAAAAGAAACATAAGGTTAGCAAGTTGCAACACGTTCGCAGCCGTGCTCGCTTACCTGATCCATCTGTGCTTTCACAGATTCTTCGCGGCCTTCTCTTCAGCAGCCTAACGGCACCTGTAAAGACAAAGAACATTGTTAAGTAGGAATCGGGTGAAGGCGGCCGCATTTACTTTTCTTACCTGCTTTTGTGCGCGTATTACGATCTCTTCAACCACAGCAGCCTGGCACCTGAAAACAAGAAAAGACATTATTTAAGTGCCATTAAAGACTGCAAGAAAGCCTAACACTTACGTGTTTCCCCACGTGCATCTGCGACTGGGAAAACGCCCGCAAGGTCCCGACACCTGCAAATAAGAAAAGAACATTGTTAGAGGTGCTATAATAAGGTCACAGATCATTATACTCACGTACTTCGCACGTGCAACGGCAACGGACGAACAACGCCCGCAACATCTGAAGACCTGAAAACAGAAAACAAGGGACATTATTGAGGTGTCATTGAAATTCCCATACCTACGTACTACCGCACGTGTCGCGCTCTCAGTGACCACGCCCTCAGCATCCAGGCACCTGAAAAAGTGTCATGATCTCTGCTTCCAAAAGGTCAGGGTTTTCCCAACTCCCTTGGAAGCAGATCCATAACCCAGGTTCCGAGTGCCAACCAGACCTTTTGGACCCAGTCCTGGCGCCAGTGGCACCAGGCTCATAAATATGCCCAGTCCCAGCGCTGGAAGCGCCGGGCTCATAATGCTTGGGTGGACTTACCTGCAGCAGACCATGCTGCTTACTTGCCTGCCAGTTGAGCCTCTGATCCTCTTCTGTTTGGAACTACTTTTCCTGTTGGGTGGGGCTGGAGCCACTCCCTAGATTCAGAACACTGGAACTCTTCTGGAAAGCAGGAACTCTTTTCTTACCTAGGCGTGGCTGTGGAAGGAGACACCTAAGCACTACAGGAGGCTATTTAAACCACACCCGATGGATGAATCTTGCTTTGCGTTATTCTGCATCCTCTGCAGCAGAACGCTCATCGTGTCTTCTGCATCTGATCCTGGGCCTAAGGAAAAAGGCTTACCATCCTGAATCCAGTCTTCAGCAACACCTATAAAGACAAGAAAGAACAGGTTAGCATTACGGTCTTCAGTGACAGCTCTTCACTTACCTGGTCCATCGGCTGTCACCAACGCCTCGCGCTGCATTCCGGCATCTGAAAGACAAAGGCTTACCTACTCTTCGTGCGCTCCGGAGGTCTTCACACTGCATTCCGGCATCTGAAAGACAAAAGCTTACCAACTCTTCGCACGCTCCGGAGGCCTTCGGCGCTGCATCCCGCATCTGAAAGACAAAACAAGGTGCGTTTAAAGACATTGGGGAACTTTAATACTCACGTGCCATTGCTCCTTTCCACATCTAACCCAGTGGGTATTCCGGCACCCTGCAGCCGCTCCGAACTTGTACCTGCAAAATAAAAAGACAGTTAGAGCGCATCGTGAAGCAGGCAACAAGCGCTTACTTACGTGCTTCCAGGCGCTTCTATTCATCACACGGGCTCCATCTTCAACTCACTTCAGCCCGTCATCCGCCATCGCCGGAACCCTGCAAAACAAGAGACATCATTACTAAAGACTTTAAAGACATTAGAATTACTCGAAACTTACAGTTCGTGCAGTAAACGACGGACAGCAGTCCTCTGAAGTCAAGAGGCCTGCTCCCCTTATCCAGTGAAGAAACTGGTTACAGCACCCTGCCCCGAGGCAGATGGAGAGCACAGCGTTCACTTACCTAAGGTGAGAGCGTTAACCTTTGGGGTTCTACAGGAGAAGAGAAAGGGAAGAAGAGAGAGACATTCAATAACCCAGTTCCTTAATCCCATATTTTCTATCTGCAGACATCTTACCCTTCGAGTCAGACATACAGTGCACAGAGGTCCAGCCCAAAGAGCCAGCCGTGTGTTACACATCACCTTTGAAGATACGGTATACGCCCAGTCAAGACCGGCGCCTCTACGGGAATCAGGTGAGCGTTACAAAAAGACAATGCAAAGACTTCATTAAAGGTGCCCATCTCTTCAAGACTATAAACTCTTTATACCTACTGGCATCCGCTCGTGCAGTAACGGCGGCATCACCTTTTGGCATCTCAGCACCTGTGCCACTTCTAAGGCCACAAAAGACTTTGAGGACCTCCAGTGACGTAACAGGAACCCACGCACCCCTGCATAAGTCGCAGGATGGAGAGCCCAGCATTTATACGCCTAAGGTGAGAGCTCACCAGGACATTGGACTTTCGGAGAGTTGACGATTAGTGAGGAGGAAGTCCAGCCAAACGGTCATTAACCCTTTTTTCTTCCGCCTGCAGAAACCATACCCTGCAAGCCAGACGGTCAATAAGAGGAAGCCCAGTCTAGAGAGTCATCCGAGCTCTACGCTTCTCAATTGAAGAGACTATAACAGTTCAGCCGGGACCAGCGCCTCCGTGGGAATCAGGTGAGCGTTACAGAGGGACCATCGTGCACAAGCTGATCTTTGCCAAAGCTCCCTGGTAGACAGACCTTCGACAGGCTGCCGACCCGATACAGGGTTTGCTGCGGAACTCCAAGGAGAAGCGCCCGAACTGTTGTCCACCACTGTCGACGACAGCCGACCGGAGCCGCCGTGCTCCCGTTTTAACTAAGAACTTTCGAATCTCGTCTGCATTGTCGCTGCTGTATACTGCTGGAGAAGGCCTGGCCGTCGACGCGCCGAGGAGCATCCACCGGTGAGTTTCCCGCCACCCAAAGACCACAGAGACGCTGACGACTCGACGCCCTTGTTGGGCCACATTTCTTCAAACTCTTTGTGGTCCAGAACTATCGAGACCGAGGTGCCCCGCAAGCCTCTTCCTTGCAGGACGTTTACGCTTCCCCATCAGCGAGCACCGCTAGGAACGAAGCTGCATCGTAGCTCGACCTGTTCTCCGTCGGACGTTCGATCCGTGACTCCTGCCTGAAAGGGAGGGCATTCAAGAAGGGCCGTCGATTCCCCCGACGAGGAACGCTACAGCGCCAAGTACTTTGGGGTTGAAGAACTATTGGGAAGTCTAGTGTGAACAATATATGGACTGGGCTTGTATCTTTTCCTCTACAGGTTGCCCAGGTGCGGGGGATCTCCACACAGAACTGTGTCTAACGGTAGTGACCAGTATTCTGCCAGTTGATCAAACCATCTTGCTTTCCTTCCTCTCTACTACGGGTTTCCTCTTTATAAAATAGATGTTAGCCCCGCTTGGCGCTTTTACCCTTAAAGAAATGAAGACTCATATAATCAGTTATGTTGTGGTACAACTTGTGTATTAATTGCTTATTGAATCCCTGTATATTCACGTATGCATTACTACTTTGGTCCCAGTTACAGCACTGAGACAGCTGATGTAATTATTGTTGAGGATGCATAATGTTTAGAAGTTCCAGTTGCCTCACTGGAATTCTATTCAAAGCAGTTTGTTATATTTGTTGTTCAAAGATATGTCTTGTTTTGGCCTGTTCTGTTTCCAATTGTTTGAAAGTTGGTTCAATTGTTTGAAAGTTGGTTCACTATATGCTTATGTTGTTTCTCTTCAGAATGGATGGTTCAAAATCTTCAAAGTAAAAAATTCAAAGTTGATTCACTTGTAGTTCCAAAGTTAGACACGTGTTTCCCCGACCCTTTGGGGGCGGTTCTTCAGGGGAGGGAGTATTGTATCCCTTGTCTTAATTATAGCATAGTTGTTTCCTAATTATAGCATAATTGTATCCTTAAGGTCAATTGTTCCCATGTCGAAATCGCTGTTATTGAAGTACCTTAGAGCAAAATTGAGAAAAAAAAATCTTTTTTGTTGTTGGTTTTAAAAAATACAAACAAGGTATTTAGATAAACACATTGTTGAGTCACTTATTACAGTAGGTTTCGAATGTAGCTGATCTGTACTTACTAATGGTTTTATGCTCCAGTTTGGATAAGTCCCTTTTGTCTTTGTTGTCTGGTTTTTCTCTATGGGAACGTTGTGTCCTAAAGAGAAATGGGCTTCTGTCAATACGGGTTTTCAAAAAAGAAAGAAAGGAAAGTGCTGTGTGGCTCATAGTTGGTGGTCACAAGGAACGGGGCTCTTTATTTTGATCTGTGTGTATTCTGACCGTATGCACTTTAATGAGATCTGATAACGTTTGTGGTACCACTTTAGAACTGTATATATTTACCATTGTTGATTTTCGGAGTACAAAGTGAGTTATTGTGATAGTGTACATGACCTCGAATATTAATTATATAAAGACTGTGTTTTAACCAATACAGTGTGTGGACATTCCTTTCTGGGTGCTTGGGGACTACACTGTACTTAAGAACCAGCCTGCATCACCTCCTGAGAAGCTAGGCCTTGATTGCTCGACTACGTTACCAATAATAGAGAATCTTGGTTGGGGTCCTCTGTGCCTCTCCTCTACCATATAGAGGGCAGAAGTACAGACACCCCCCCCCCTGGCGTATTTACCGTGAACACATGTCGTGAGGTGTTGAGACCCGGTCGGCCGACTGAGATACTCTGAAAATAAAACAGACTGGCGTTTCATTAGTGTATGGTTATTGTGCCTTTATTCCATATATTGTCTTACAGAGTGACCCACTCCTGAGGGTGTCTGGGAGGCTTAAAAGGCCTCCTTAGGTGTAGGTCATTAGTAGGAGAAGGAGCAGAGCAGCAGCAGTAGGAGGTGGAGGAGTTCTGAACTCTCCACATTGCAGCAGAAGCAGAATCTGGAGGAGAAAGAAGATGCCAGGACCACTGTCGAGTAGTTGCCGGTCCAGAGACAGTCTTTACCTCTAGAAGCCTTAATTGCAGGCTTTCTCTGGTGGATCTGAACCCCAGAGAGCCTTTGGTGCAGAGAGTGAGCTCTTGTTCGAGTGGTGCCGGCCGCAGGAGACTGAAGGAAGCAGCTTTCCGGATCGCGAGAAGCAGCTGAAGCAGAGGACCTGGAGGCACAGAGGCGAACGGACGCGCACACCAGACCCCGTGAGTACACTAAGATATTATGACACCGAAGCGCTCTGTAACCACTTGCTTGCCCAGACCGGGGGCCTTACCCTTATAAACAACACATGTAGGCGAAATTCAAAAGGAAAAGTCATTTTGAATACCGAACGGGCAGAAAGCAGACAAATCTTTATTTTGTAAACCAAGCTGACTTGGAAAGAAGCGAGTGGAGCTTGATCACCAGACAAAAGGGGTGTGATTATATGCATGTGGGTCAGGTTAAAGGTCAGCAACAAGAGGCGGCAATAATTCGAGAACCCAATACAGACTTCTATTGCCAAAGCCAAAAGAGAACTATAATAAGACAAGTTAAAGAGAACAATCATTACCAAAGCCAAGAGGGGGCAAATGAGAATCCTTATGTTTGTAAAACCTATTGCTCATGTTTAAAGAAGCTCATAAAAGGAACTGGCTTAAAACCCACGTTGCCAAAGTCAAAGAAGAGTCTGAGTGAGACAGAATTATTGTCCTTATTTGGTTAAAGAGACAGTGGGGAAGCAAGAGTGGCACGAAGGCTGCCCTTCTTGTAGAAGGTATTCAGAAGGAGTGGAGCATAACTTGCAGAGTTTATTTATTTATTTGTTTTATATATTTGTTTGTTTGTATACCCCACCAAACCCGTTGGCATCAGAGCGCTGTTACAGACATTGCATAGGTATAGTACAAGTGACGGTTACAGTAGATACATAGGTATAGTAAAAGGTGCAGGTACACAGGTGCAAACAGCCAATTTAATATGTCTTGATTACCAGAGGTACATTACTCTGAAGGAGGGCATACTGGAGATTAGTTGTCTTGTGAGAAAAGCCAGGCTTTGAGTCTTTTACGGAAGTACAAGAAGGATGTTTCGGCTCTATGTTGGGGAGGTAAGGCATTCCAGTGTTTGGCTGCTATTAGAGGGAAGCTGTGTCCTTCATATTTTTGTTGTTTGAATTTAGGTGTTAGGAGCATGTTGGATTGGGAGGTTCTGGTTGGTCTATTCGATTAAGATTTCTTAAATTTGTTGGTAAGGTATTTCGGGGCAGTGTTAGCTAGGCATTTGTATGTGAGAGTGAGATTTCTGAAGTGAATTGTCTCACGGATAGTGAGCCAGTGGGCATTTATTTTGGCAGCAGTGTGTGTGGCAGTCACAAGTGTATAACAAACGGCACCAGTATAATTCTTGCTTTCCCTGAAGACATTCTTAAACGTGATGTTGTGAAGGAAGAGACATTTCTAAATTGTTGCAAGCTGATCTTTACCACAGAAGTACTTGTAGTTAGTAGTTTATTTTGGCCTGGCAGGAGAGTACACCAGGTCAGAGGACTTTGTAAACTTTATTCTGTTCTGTCAGGAGCATACACCATAACGGAGAACTTTGAATTGGTAGGCCTGGCAGGTTAGTGGACGAGGTGGAAGTTGATGAAGTACTGTGATGTGGTGTTGAAAATGAGGAAAGAACAAAGTGGTAGAACCACTTAGATTTCTTTGTGAAATATTACAGAATCATCCTGACAAGCTTTCATTGCTGAAGCAAGTGTTATATAAACTGCTGCAGAAGTATCTAACATTGTTAGACCAAGTGTGTTGTTGCAGAATAATTCTGACAAAGACAATGTATGTTAATCATGATGAACTAAGGAAGTATTCTTGGCTTGTACAAAGAAGATTGTTTTGAGTACTTGATATCACAAGTGGAAGAGGAAAAAAGCTTGTTGAACTATTCTGAAGTATTGGGACTTTTGTTGTCAAGTTGGAATCTTAAGTACTGCATTGGAACTGTGTTACAAGACAGGATTTCCTTATTCTTTTCGAACTGTTGAATCGAGTCCTGCTTGAATCTGGGGAAGGGGACTTCACACAGATAATGTACAGTTATTATGATGCAAACTTAACTGTTTTTTATTTGTTGGTTCTGAATTAATTGCCATATGTTACCTTGTTGAGTTGTTATATGTACAAGCGTGAGGGACAGAAACCTTCAGTTTATTTTAGGCAGGGAAATCCTTGGCAGGGTAGGTCTAGTGAAGGGTGTATCCAACGTTTTGAATTAATAAAATGTCATTTTTTGAAAAACCTTCAGAAAGTTGTCCGCCTCATATTTCTGACTCCTCGCAGGAGACTCTCAAGACTTCCCTGAGCGTGTTGAAGCAAGCTGTGTTAACTTACACACAGTAATAAAATGCACCCTGCTCTCGTGCTGTGCCGGCCGTTCCAGCTCAGGAGCATGGCGCATTTCATTACAGTGCCCTAATGAAGCGATTACCTCCCCGCTCCGGCATGGGAGCAGGCGGTTTTCATGACAATAGGGCACTGATTTATTAGCATCAGCACCCTACTGCAGTGAATAACTCCCTGCTCCACCACAGGAGCAGGGATTTAAACAGAAATGTGTCGGGGGAAGGATTGGTTAGCACCAAATTTTTGTTTCATTGCCCGGGGCGGTGCCGCCGCTCAGGCAAGCCCTGGTTGGATGGCTTTTACATAGGTTATGAATAGTTGCAACAACTGTTTGGCAAACGCAGGAACAGTAGGAGTAGTGTAGCGCCTTGCATGACTTGTGTAGGTTTGTCGTGCTGTATCTTCGATACATGCAGGTCATCCCAACTCGTCGCAAGATATAAACTCCTCTTTAAATGACTAACTCAGTAAGCATATTGTTATGATTATGCTAAGTATTGTTAACTGTTGGAACAGCATAATGGAGTGAGCAGGGAGTCGCGTCTGTCTCACTTAGAGCTCCACTATCAAGAGTGTACCTAACAACCGATCGCACCTTCTGCTTTGTTGGTCTTGTGAGACTCCAGCAAACCCCATCTCGCAATGCCACACTTGCCTTTCTTCAATGGCCGGGTGATGCTGGTGCCCGCCCCTCTCCCAAACCTCCAGACTCTTCTCCAGATTGACGGCACAGGTAGCACTTGTGGCAACATGGTTGCTCAGGCTCCAGCCTGCCTTCTCCTCTGACGTGTGCACTTCTGTTGGACTCCTGCCTTCCGGTTCCAAATGTGATTATGCGCACACTGTCTCAGGCGTACATGACAAAGCGTCGAACTTTGCTAGAGGAGATGCTGTCCCCTACGCTCAGCCTCGTTTCTTGGGGCGGGTGGAGGGGGCAGCTGCCACGGAGCAGAGCTTAAGCAGCTGGGGCGGGGGCGAAGGAAGTTGCCCACCTAGACAGCTGCCTCTGAACCTGCCCATCAAAAGTTAAGCATTCCTTTGTTTACAATGAAGGAATGCACATTCCGAACACAGCCGAGATGCTCTGGAGACGCATACCCTCTGCCCACCCTCTCCAGATTTGTGTTGACAGAGCCTTCAAAGTGGGGACAATTTATAAGTGATGGCTCATTTAACAAGCCATTGTTTTTACACCACAGTAATTAGAATTAAACATGGGGCATTTTTATTCTGAAGGTCAGCACAAAGCATCAGTTAGCTGACCAAATCTACGCATTCTCCCAAGAGAAATAACTTGCCACAAAGAATTTTTTTTAAAATATGTTCCTTATTTTCATGCCTTTGACACACCAACACGTTTAATGTTACATTTTAGTTACATATGGTGCATGCTTGAGAAAGTTAACTGTCATTTACTTGCTTAAGTGGCCTAGTGGCTGTTTTGTGACAGACTAAATGCATCCACTCAGCTTCAAATAACTTCATTTTCTTAACACTCCAACCACACCCAGCCACTGCTAGGTGGCTACTCAATGTGGCTTGGCACCTTGACTAGGAAAGTAGGGTTCATTGTGTCACTGTGTAGATCGTAGTCCATGGCAAATAATCCAGTGATATGTGTGCAGCTATGATTTGAGCGCTGCCCAAGTCACCACCCTGTTTGTTAAGTCGTCTATGTGCTCTTTTATGTAACAGCACTTATGTCTGTTTTTGTCTGATGTGTCCCATGTCCATACAATAGCACACTGGAATTATTTCTGTATGTAGCTCTAACGAATGTGCCATATTGTGCACACACTTAAACACATAAAGCAATCAAAGAAAGAAGTTGCCTCAAATTGTACATCCACTAGGCCAAACACGCTTTCTACACTGCCACAGCATGATTTTTGCAATACAGTTGCCATTCAGTTGGATACCTTACAGAGACCTTCGAATGAGCACCCACATGGCGCTGGACCACTCTGTACCCGTTATCTTATTTGGCTTTTTCAAAGTGCATTCACTCCTTTAGTTTCCACTTGTTCGCGCCTCTCATCACATACACTTCAAACACTGTCCTTTGAGGATTTCTTCATACAATGTTGCCGATGTCAACCTTGGTTCAAACATAAGCTGATTTTGTATCGGTTTCTGTGACTCACTGGCTGTGCTGCTTTTGCAGGTGCCAAGGACAGTACCACAGCGGCAATTGCTCCTCCCAGGATGGGTTATTTATACAGGAGCACCCCGAATACCTTTGATGCACAGTGTTGGATAGATCAGCGTCAGTTCCGGTCTTAGGCTACTCACTTTCCAAGGCTCGTGAAAGTAATGACTTCTAGAGGTCAAGGGCACTTCCCTCCTTGCAACCCTCTCCGATCTCACCGTCTTTCTTCTTGTGTTAAACTGCCATCTTGGAACTGCTGCTTCCTCGTGTGCTTTTCCTCGCTCAGAGTGTGCTTTCCTGCTCCCCCTTTTATCTGTGTGGGGAAGTGTGATGGGGGTCAGGTGTGTGTCATGATTAGTAATTGCCTGACCAAGGTGTTGGGACATATCAGGTACACAGCTCTGGTGTTAGTCTGTTATCGCTCACGATGAACTGTCCGTGAGAAAGTGTTTGGGTCGGGAAAGGGGGACGTGTTGAGCTTCTAGGTATCCTACATGGTAGGAAGGGGAAAAGGTGTTACAGGAAAGGGCATACTGCGTCTCACCCTTCGGTGTCCCACTTCCACTCCCCAAAGACCCCTCATCCAGGTGATCCCCACGCACTGGTCCACCCCCAGGAACTGGATCCAATAGCGATGGCCGTGTCCTGGCCACCTGGGTGACAGATCCCCGGGTACTAGCGGGTGAGACACCTTCAGGTTTCTCCCAGGGCTCAGTATCTTGAATGGTGAAGTGCCTGGGGATACACCACCTCATCACACATGGCAGACAGGAGACTCGAAAAGTTTCCTGGATTACTTCTTCGTTTCTGGGGACGTTTTCCAGGATATTGATCAGCTGTTGGTTGTGTCCCTGAACATGAGCAATCATTTGGGCCTTTTGCTTCGCTGGCGACTGGTTAGAAACAAGGTCTTACCGTTCAGTTATTTTTAGTAAACTGGAGGTTCATACAGGTAAAAATCAGATCTCGTGGAACAGAACAAATATGCAATCATTCTACCGAGTCTTGCAGCGCTTATATATACAGGTAGAACTTGAGGCAGTATTGCTAAGGACTCCATACTACACCGTTTTGGACCGGATCTATCGAGTTATGCCTGTGGAACAGCCGAAAAGCTGTGTGGTGAGGAACCATGAGTACGACCAAGAGTTACAAGTGAAGGAAAGGGAGTTGAGACAACACCTGCGTAAAAATAAAGGGCTGATTGAAGCGAGGGCGCTCAAAACTGCATATAAAGCGTGGTTCGGGTGTCACCGTTATGAGATGGTATTGAGAGACTCTAGAAAGATGCTGCAAAAGGTATTAGCTTGAGATGTCAGACATTTTTTGAGATTGATTAATCAGGTCTCAACTTTGCAATCATATAGCCTGGTCAATCCGATATCCGAAGCAACCTGGATCAAGAACTTTGGGTCTGTGTACTCTGGGTTCAACAGTGAAGTGTATACTACACAGGACCCCTTTGCTCAACTGTGGAAGTTGGATTTTGGCAAAGAGGATGTTGGGTTGATAATTAGCCGAAGTAAGAGCTCCTGGGCTCCTGGTACAGACTAACTATCTAACGTGGTCCTGAAGGAAGATCCTGAACTCTGGGCTAGGTTGTTGGGTAATGTATTTGAAGTGGTCATATCACCTCAATGCCTTCCAAGTCTTGGACCGAGTCCATTATAGTACCCATACATAAGAAGGGTTCCAGGCCTCTAGCGGGTAATTACCGCCCTATAGCGCTACTGGATATTCCTTCTAAAAGGTTTGCCTCTGTTCTTCTAAGGGACTTCTCTTTATGGGCTAATAATGCGCACAGGTTAGATCTGTTTCAGACAGGGCTTAGGAAGGGGGTTGGTACCCATGACAACGCCTTCATCCTGGGACTATTAAAACAAAAGGCCATGGTGAAGTCCAAGCCTGTTTATATAGCGTTTATTGACTTCTCTATGGCCTTTGGTAGTTTGACCAAGAACCTTCTTTGGGGAAAACTACTACAGCGGGGTTGTCCATCCAGTCTCTTGCAGATGATTGTGGTGCTGCACTCAAACACCTCTGTGCGTGTCAGGTTGAAAAATCAGAGAAAGTTGTCATCGTCAATTCCTACAAATCGCAGCCTTAAGCAAGGCTACGTTCTAGCTGCGCTTCTATGTAGCCTGTTCCTCTCGGATATTAATGACGCCCTTGAAAATGTGCATTGCTTCCCTCCACGCTTTGCAAATTCTAATCTGCATTACTTGCTATACGCGGATTATTGGTAAATGTTCGATTATACGCTGGTTGGCCTGCAGTATAAGTTAGAGGCGTTGGTTTCCTACTCCAAGGCCAACAATCTAGTAATAAATGGCACAAAAACAAAGCTACTTTGCCTGAGACCTGGGATGAAGCAAAAATAGAAAGAATTTCATTGGTCTCTCAGAACGGTGAAACTGGAACTTGTCCCGAATTTGGTCTACTTGGGGATACAGTTCTTTGAACTGAGAAATCGAGCAGAACTGCATGACTATTATAGAGCCAAACTGACTGCTCTTTCAGCACAAGCCATTACGATTAGCCGTAAGTACAGCCAATTCTCTCGATCACCCATCTTGGAATTTTACAAAATGAAAGGATCACCCCTAATAACTTACGGGGCGGAAAATCTTTGCTCCCAGTTCACCTGGATTGCGATTTGCTAGAAGGTAATTTTTGGCACAAAGTCTTGAAGCTTCCTAACGGGGTCCCGGCTTCTGTACTCCGTTATGAGCTTGGTTTACCCTCAATTAAATCTGAGATTCTTTGGAAGAACCTCTCATTACTAAACAAGATCATGCATGCAGAAGAGGGGTCCGTTTGGTTAGAACCGGAAACCTTACTGGAGATGGGTCTTTGGCCTTCATTATCTAACTGGAGTGAGGAGTGTGAGAGAATCAGCGTTGAGTATGGTATCTCTAGCGATGTGCTGTGCGGCACCCCACAGAAAGCGAGTAAAAGCTCAGTGAAACCGACAAGATTCATACAATCTACAAGGTCATGGCATATAGGTTATATGCTGGCATACCCCTTGATGTGAGGCCTTTCAAAGTGTGCTCAGCCTGATTGATAGTCTTCAAGTGCTTTCTGACGAGCCCAACGAGATTGACATTAAACTTGACACTATTGGTTTATTTTGGAAAGCTGTGGGAGAAATACAAACTATTGTCGGCATTGGTGGTATGGCAGTTTATGATGTTCTCCTACGGACATATCAATGGGCTACGGCAGCTGTGCATTTTTTTATATGACATCCTATCTTCAACTTTCAAAATCTGATTGAATGCAGCATTTTAGTATTTATGATTGTATGGCAGGTAACAGATCTGTTTGTTTGGATGAAAGTGGACATGTTAGCTGGTTTAAAGGTTATTCTTCTTTAATTCTTAACAAGCTTTTTCCTTTTTGTTTCTTTTTATTTATTAAATTTGATCTAATTGAATGAAATTTATAAATTGTGTAAATTTTTTAATGGATGTATTTGTTAAGGTTAAGTGTAACCACGTAACAAATAAAAAGAAAAAACACACATCCTTGTCCTTTTCATGTTGCTCCTAACAAAGCCACAAAATAAATCTGTTTTAAAAGTGTATCTTTCTTCTTTCTAGCCAACATCAATGAGAGCAATCCGTGCCAGGTATGATCCCTTCCTCCAGACTAGACATCGAGTAGAACAGGCAAGTACATTGGTTACCATTAATGCACATCCACAAAAAGGGCTCCATTTGAATTATTTTGCAGTTTCATCAAGTGCACACTAGGCTTAACTCTGCATCAAAAGAGCTACAGAAAGATTGGAGGGCACTCCGGGCCAAGATATTGGGGGGGGGGGAGGGTGTGTGTGTGTGTGTGTACATACATTTCTGAAGCTTGTGGATCTGCTTAGAATCACATGCTTTACATAAGCCAACATCTAGTGTTTGGTGCAGAGTATTACAGGATTCATTTTTAAATTTGAAAAAGGACGCCAACTGGGCAGGTTTGTAATAGTAGCCCTACTGTGACGTCTACTGCACCCATGATCTTTCACGCGTCGAGGTCCTCAGATCGTTTTTTTTTCCGCATTTCGCAGAGTTCAACTTTTCTGAGTTACTGCTAGTGACCAAGCATATGTAGATATTTATATATATGCAATAATAACCTTTCACATTACCATCCTCTGCGACTATGCTCGAAGCATCCGTTTGAGGCAACCTGCAAACCTCGACAGCTTCTTTACAATGCCTGGGATTTCAGAGCCTCGTAAACGACCTACAACTCTTCAGGCTCCGGCCTACACAGTAGGGGAAAATGGGGGGGGAAAAATGTAGTACATAATACACTTTGTCTCACTGTCCCCGGCACTGATAATGGAGAAACCCCCTTTTAAATTCTGCCCATCTTGCAATAGAACATTTCCCTGGAAGGACACACACACACACAACGTGTGTAACCATTGTCTTCCGAGAGACCACCAGGGGACCAAATGTCGAGCGTGTAAGCTCTTCAAAACGAAGACGCTAAAGGATCGATGCTGGAAGAGCTTTGGCAGCCTATGCGATGCAAGCTGAGGCATCGACGGAATACCCAGAAAAATCAAGACAGAACATTATCAAAGCCAGACTTATCGCTAAACAAGACACTGATCCCCCACTAACGGAGACTCTTGTCAGAGGACAGTTCTTCAAATTTAGCTCCATCTCAGAGGCAGAGATGTTAGAGGTGTTGAACAACATGAAACCAACCACTTGTGCAGAAAATATCCTGCCTCCTAGCATCATTCTCCAACATAAAGCTATCTTTGCGCCCATTCTTCAGAGAATAGTAAACGCCTCATTTAAAGAGGGCACAGTGCCGAGAGACATTAAGAAAGTTACTATCACCCCTTTTGTCAAAAAAGCAGGTCTGGATCCTAAAGATCCCGCGAATCTTCGCCCAATAACCAACTCAAACTTTGTTCTCAAGTTATTGGACAAGGTTGCTACACAACAACTGCAACAATTCGTTGAAAACGAGGAGATCCTGCATTGGCAACAATCGGGATTTAGAGCCTCCCATAGTACGGAAACAGCCATGCTGGATCTGCAGAACCAGATGCTTAGCTTAATAGATAAAGGCAAGTTAGGAGTGTTAATGCTTTTAGATTTAAGTGCCGCCTTTGACCTGGTGGATTACCACCTTCTCATCAAGGCACTCGGAGAGAATGTGGGATGTTAAGAAGGAGCCATAGATTGGCTTCTGTCCTTCCTTTCGGACCGTCAAGCCAGAGTCCATTGGGGCAGTAGCTTCTCCGATCCCTGTGATATTTTATTTGGAGTCCCACAAGGGGCCAGCCTGTCCCCAATGCTGTTTAACATATACATGCGCACTCTGTGCAGTTTACTGGTGAAGGAGGGGGTGTCGTTTACAAATTACGCAGACGACACCCAACTCATATTGGAACTGGATGGCAGCCATCATGACGCAGACAGTGAAGTAATAGCCACGGTCTATAAGATAATTAATGCTTGGATGCAGACAAATTGGATGTGTCTGAACGACTCCAAAACTGAGCTTATGCTGTTTGGATCTAGTCGTCAGCTTGCCAACTTGGGGGCAGAGTATAAGTCATTTAAAATCAAGAACGCCACTATCCAGGTAGTCCAGAAAGTGAAGACTCTGGGAATGATGGTTAACGCAGTGGTAGACTCTCATGCTCAGACTAGCTATCTACAAAAAAACACGGCATATTACTTAAGGCTCATGAAAGCCATTAAGCCTTACCTTAATGAGGGCAACATGGCTACCATAGCCAGAGTCATTATATTATCAAGACTTGACTATGGTAATGCCCTGATGCTAGGGGCTTCCTCTAGGGATGTCTCTAGTTGTCAGGTGATTCAGAATAACGCGGTTAGGCTGGTCAAAAATTTGAGGAAAAGAGACCATGTCACTAAAGATAGAATGGCGTTACACTGGCTAAGAGTAGAGGATCGTATAAAATTTAAAGCTCTCTGCCTGGTTCATAAATGCCTTTATGGCTCTGCTCCAGAGTATTTAAAAAAGAGGTTAGTGCTTCACACCCCCAGTAGAAGTCTTCGCTCCGGGGGTAAATGCCTGTTAATCGTTCCCAAATTCAAGCTGAAATCGGGGTTGGGCAGCTCCTTTTTGGTTCAGGCGCCCAGCTTGTGGAATAGTGTTCCGGAAACACTCAGGTCTGAAACAAACCTTCTTGCTTTCAGGAAGGGTTTGAAAACATATCTCTTCAGATGATGAACCGGGATAAGTTGGATCAGGGACATCGTCAGGGTTCAGCTTTGGATTGGCCTCTTTCTGTGTTCTATGTGTGTCTCTGTTCGTTTAAAGCGCCCTGATGCCCTTGGGCTACCGGCGCTATATAAAAATGAAATGAAATGAAAATGAAAAAAAAACCCAGCGGGCGCAAAGGAATCCGAGGCAGACCAAGGCAGTCCCGGCTCCATTAGTAACGCAGAGGAGGCATCCGATCGGGAATCAGAATATTCCTGATCAGATGTCTCTTCGGCATCACTAATGGAGGTTTCCCCTGGCGACAAGGGCAAACACATAAACACACACAGTGAGAGGGGGTGGCGCGGGGGCACTGACACAAAAGAAACATCAAGTCGGACACAATAAACACACACCTCGCCCACGCAGCACCTTTCAACGCATTCATCAGAAACTTCAAAGGTGGCAGCATAACTCATCTCCGCAACTGGCTGCTGAGCACCTAGTAAAATCTCTACGCCCAGTGCTCTGCCCTCGGCACTTGGTTCTAAACCTAAACAACTGGTTCCGTGCCTAAGATAGCATCACGGACACCGAAACATCAGACGCAGGGGCTGAAACAGGCTGTTTCAGCGCCTCATCAAACACCAAGGTCAGGATATACAGGGGCCACCTCACCTTTAATAAAACTCAGACACGGGAAGACAAGAGGAAGAGGTACTCTTTCTTCTCCAAGATACCCCCTTTGGTGATGCTTGGACCAAGGATAGGTTTCCGGGCACATGGACAACAGCTCCTCGGGGACTAGCGAGTGGGATACCTTCAGGTTTCTCACAACGTGGTCTTTCGGGTAGCGGCCCCACCTCCCTGGCCTCATAGGAAGGGGCTCCCTGTGGGGAGAAGCAAGGACATCTACGGATTCGTCACACTACAAATGCATCCAATACAAGAATGGTTAGTGAAACAATGGTTGCAGGCACAGGGCAATTGGTACGATCTAGTGGAGGTTTTGCAAACCGTGGTGTCGCCGCTTCAATGGTGGACAAAGGAGAACTTGTTAAAGGGAAATCCATTTGTCAACCTGCCAACACATTTCAGTAATCACAACAGACGCATTGCTTTCAGGGTGGGGAGCGCATTGTCCCACCATACAGCGCTACGGCAGGTGGACACAGACACAAGCAAAGAGGCACATGAACGCTCTCGAATTGCTAGCAGTGTACAAGGCACTACAAGCTTTCCATCATTATCTTGCGGGAAAGAATGTGTCAGTTATCACAGACAGCACAACCACCATTTTCTACATTAACAAACAGGGCGGGACGCACTCCTTAAGTCTGTCCACACTAGCACAGAGGATTTGGAAATGGAACATCCAGAGAGGAATTTTCCTCTCGTCGCAACACGTTCCAGGTGAACACAACTGCCAGCAGATTCACCAAGCAGAAACACAAGTCAGCCCTCGGATCATGAATGGGAGTTACATTTAGACATTGTAGGGAACATTTTTGCACAGTGGGGGCATCCGGACGTAGATCTCTGCAACAAGAGAAAATGCAAACTGCCACACTTGCGTCTCCAGGTTCCCAGAGAAGGGTTCTAAGGGGAGCGCACTGTGGATCAGCTGGTCAGGGACATTTTCATATGGATTTCCACCAACACCACTCTTGAACAAGGTCATAGTCAAGATGCATCAGGAACATCTAACAATGATCATAGTTGCACTGTTGTGGGCGTGGCAAACATGGTATTCCCACCTTTTCAGGGTGATCATTTGCCCTGCAATTAAGCTAATGTGTCCACACAACATGTTGCCATAGAATCAAGATCAACCCCTCATCCACATCCTCAGACAGCCATTTTAGCAGTTTGGCTCCTGAAGTCCTATAGTTCGCTCATCTTGATTTACCTAGCAAATGCATGGAAATATTAAAGTAGGCTTGTGAACCTAACACTAGACACTGCTACTTTAACAAATGGAAAAGATTTGTCCTATGGTGTTCAAAGTCAAATGTAAACCCAATTGACTGTTCACCGTCTCGTATTGTTCACCATCTACTTCACTTGTTAGACTTCAGGGCTGGTCTTTAATTGCTTGAAGGTCCATTTAGCCACACTGTCTGCATACATAACATCTCAAAGCAAGGTTTCACATTGGATGATTCCAGTCGTGAAAGCCTTAATAGAGGGGGTTAAAAGACTGTATCCCCCTATTGCAAACCAACACCCTGGATGGGAATTAAACAACGTCCTAGCAAAGCTCCTGCGTCCACCTTTTGAGCATATGAATAAGGCAAGCTTCAAAGATCTCACTTACGAAGCTGCTTTCCTTATAGCTTTCACCTCCATAAGAAGAGGTAAGTTATATCCAGCATTATCCATAGCAGAACCTTTCATCATTATTCATAAGAGCAAGGTGGTCTTAAGTATTCATCCACCTTTCGCAAAGTTAATTTCAAAACCTGATGAACTCTGGGGAAGGGCCCTCCATACACTAGATGTAATGAGAGCTGTCATGTACTACCTCAGTGAAACCAGGCTAATCAGGAAAACAGACCAATTCTTTGTTTCCCTAGCTACCTTGAGGGAAGGAGGCCCTGTCTCAAAGGCAGCCTTTTTTAAATGTATAGTAAAATGTATCCAACAAGGAACTATCCTTTACGCTTAGAGCACACTGGGTACATATTCTACATTACCCTTCCTTGCAAATGTACCTTTGGAGGCAATCTGTAGAGCAGCTACATGGAGTTCAGTTCACACATTCACTCAGCATTACTGTGTTGACACACGTCAACATAACACAAGCAATACATAACTCTCAAAATGGACAGGCTGTCTTAAGAAATGTGTTTACCTCTGTCCCTTCTAACAACCCACCTCCTTCTCCTGGTACTGTTCATTAGAATCACAAGCAAAGCATGTGATTCTAAGCAGATCCACAAGCTTAAGAAGACAAACATTACATACCTATATTCGTCTTTTTGATGCTTGTATCTGCTTGGATTCACATGCGCCCACCCTCCCTCGTTGGGAGTAGAAGGTACGTAGGCAACATATACTTGTTACCAAACATGCCATTGGCTAACACTCCAGAAACACTTCATGAAACCTCAGGTCAGAAATAAAACAATCTGAGGACCTCGACGCACAAAGTATCATGGGTGTAGCACATGTCCCAGTAAGGATAGTATTACAAACATGGCCAGTCAACGTCCCTAGTCGAATGAATCATGTAATACTCTGCACCAACCACTACATGCCAGCCTATGCAAAGCATGTGAATCCAAACAGATAACAAGCATCAGAAAGACGATTACAAGTATGTAATATTTGTCATATATATGACAATTTGGCATGTTAAGTTGAGTTCTTCAGGTGAGATGGAGTACAATTAATATACCAACATGTAAGAGTAAGAAAGAAATTGTGATGCATAATCAAATACATGGTGACAAAAATGCATAATACAGAGTTAATGGGCCTTCACTGACAGCAAAGGTAGGTGGCGCAGTGGAGGCCAAAGCCCAAGCCTACATAGCAAGGGTGTCTGAGAAGTACAGGCAAAGCTTTTCAGACCGACCTTTTTGGGTGGGTTACATGGGATGGAATAAGAACAGTGTGCTCAGTATTGTGGAGGGCATGAGGACATTTCACAAAACTACATACGTAGAGGAAAACTTTCTGAAATAGCGATGTCTTCCATGGCATTGTGAGAGGTTAGGCCTTAAACATTGGAGTGTAGAATGACATGGAGCTGCGTCTTAGGTCTTAGATAATGAGCTAAGGGAAAGAAGGCAGGACTGCTTGGACAGGTACAATCAATAGGTTAACCATGGCGTGGGCCAGCTTGATAAATCTTGCAAATGTGACACCTAATGCATGCGTGAGCCTGAAAGTTGTCTAGCTCAGTTGTTGGATGAATCATATACTGTAGTCTTGGGTAATTATAAACGGGATCGCTTTGGCATTGCAGTGGGATAGGACGAGACACATTTCTGGAGCTCGTTTTAGTGTCCAGTGCCAAATAATAAGGGGTTAAATCAATTCGAAAAGTCTGGTACATCTCACTTGGGTGACAAAGGTGGGTGGGAGTGGAAATATGTAACACGTATTCCTGTTTGGTAGACAATGAGGCATGTCATATGTTCCCTGTGACAGACTAGGCAGGTTACATGATGTATTAGGCTTAGATATGTGATGCATGCAAGAACAAATGGTCCATCCTACACTTGTGGCATGAAGCTCTGGGCTTTTTGTGTTTTCTGATTTATCACCGAGGGGTCCACATCTGAGGCCTCAGCAAGGATGCAGATACCCTCAGTGCACCCCTTTGAGATACTAGGCACCCTGATTCCCTATGCAGCCTTCTCTAACACCTCGCTGTGTGGGATCCACAGGTTGCTTGCTGAGTTTGTTTAATTCTTGCTTGGTACAGGCTGCTTTTCACTGGGTTTAGCCCCTGTGTAAACCCAGTGCACCGGCCACAGCCAGACATTGCTCCTATGACCCTATGACGGAAGCGATGTAGGGTCTCTTCCAGGACCTACCGTGTCAGCAGCTACTTGTAATATTTTGCAGCCCTGGTGGCACTGGCTGTCTGTGACATTTCTGTGTTTGTTTGCAGCTGAAGCAGCTAGGCCACAGTGTTGACAAAGTGGAGTTCATTGTCATGGGAGGGACTTTTATGGCTCTTCCGGAAGACTACAGAGACTACTTCATCCGCAATCTGCACGACGCATTATCCGGGCACACGTCCAACAGTGTAGCTGAGGCTGTCAGGTGGGCATGGACTGATGTTGACTGATGTATTCATGATAAACAAAACAAAACTATGTCCACTGTACTCCCTGCGCGGAACGTGACACCAGCGTTTTACCCAGGCTTCAGCAACAAGCCCGGCTTCTTTTGGCCCTCCCGTTTAATTACCCACATGCCAATCTGCCCACCTTCTAGCTTTCTCTATGACTCACCTCACCTCTATCCTTAACTAATCAGCTGCCTCACCCCCAACTCTACTCTTTCTGCAAATAGAATGAAATCCTAGATCCATCGGCATTACAACCACATTATTTTGTAGCTCTTCTGAAACACATTTTCCCTCCCCGCCTCTGATCTTCTCCCCGCACCGCATCACCACAACTGAAACACACCTAATTATTTGGTCTCCACGGTCTTGCACAGCTATCATGCTTATCAGCTGTCAACTGATCATGGTTAGGAATGTGATGCCTCACTGTAGCTAGCCTGTTTTCTCCACCCACCCCAGCGTGGAAGCACCGCGTACAATCCATTCGACATACTTTGCCATTCAGGGCACTGTCCCTGTTTGGGATCTGTAGATCTTACAGCCAGATCCTAGCAGCCCCCCCACTGATGTCTTCCCCCTGGATAACCTGAGGTTATCAAATGATGAAGCCACTTTTCAATTAGCCTTTTTCTATGAACTTTGTATTTGGGCCGGAAGTGGATGAAGCTCATGAAACACATGATGGAAAAGGAAACCAAGACCGCTGTCACTATTGGGGCACCCTGGCAGAAGGCACCGAGAGCTGCATACACGGGTGCTCAGCATAGTTGCAGAAGAACATAGCAAGATATGTCTGGCAGCTTCTGAAAGTTATTCATTCCATTCTTCCCAAAACAATGGAGGCATATCAAAGCAAGTATAGGCTTTCTAATCAAAAGACATACTTTGTTGCGCGTGACAGATTTTCATTCTGAGAAATGTGCCATTTAATAGGGAAAGTCCTCACACAAGATGTAGAAAAATCCAGAAAGATGTCTGCACTAACCCATGTCCCAAATGTCGTCACCGCTTTCAATTACAACAATTTTGCGATTTGGCCCCTAAATGTTTGACTTCTTCCTGCCATTTACAAACCCGGCCCCCCACCGTCCGAGGAGGAAATGGAAAACGGCTTCACAATCTATATTTTCTTTGTGCTGTGTAATGTTAATTCCTTGAAAACTGAAAAACTATACTCCCGCGCCGCTCGCATCACCATGCACGCCTATCTATAGTCCCTCAGCACATGCCATACCTCCCAGTTTTTGCAAGACTCGGGTCAAGCAATTTGTTGAGGTCTGCTTACTATTTTCTCTACTGGCCCGGCAACACCCCCAACAGAAGACGTTTGAACTCTCCCTTTCCCTTTGTTTCTGTGTGGAGGGACTTGATTTTCGTTTATTATGACTACAAACAAAAAGCCATGTTTCACCACGGGAAAAAGGTTTATTACTGAGCAGCTTTTGTATTATAAGCAATGCATATCTAGACCCATTTTAATTTTAAAAGGGACATTTCGAAGTAGCTTCAGATTAAAATTCCATGTACACCATTGTGGATGTTGTGGTGGTATGCACACATGTCAAAACCGTCCTTTTAGAGAGCTAGTACACCACTTTTCAAAACCCATGCAATTTAGGGGGCCTACGAAGTCCAAAGGTATTTAGTTCCAAGGTGCAGGTGATATCTCTGTTGTGCACAATGGCACTTCCTTGGTTTGCAGGTGCTTGTCTGAGTTTCAGCATCTCCAATTGTGTGATGTGATTTCAGTGTCCATGCTGGCCGACCCACACACTTCTTATCTTGCGTTTTGTCATGGAACAGCCAAAATGTTCTTCACATTATATCTCTCCTAGTACCTTCGGGTGTTCTGGCCTTGTCATCATTTAAAAGTATTCCTCTTTGAAGAATACAGCTCTTCTGAGCTCTTCCAATAGGATTGCAGCATCATTCTGACTGACCTTTCATCAGGTCATCCTGTCTTGATCCAGGTTTCCATGCTTTGGATCACTGGCTCGATGTCCATTTGTCAGTTTGTTCATTTGTTCCAACCAATGTTTCTTACTCAGGCCATGGTTGTCTTCATTGCATTATGACAATGCCAAATACTTTGCCTTGTCAAGAAGAGGGGTCGGCCTCTCTTCCCGGTTGAAGAACGTGATGAGGTAGATGCAAAGCCAACATTATGATTGAAAACGACTGAGATAAAACGGATCCCAATTTTTCCTTATGCCCATATGTATGCATGCAGAACCATGCCTTGTAAATAAAATGCTTGCCCGTACTTCGCTTCTTACTGTAGAGCCACCGTGATGCCGGACTTTCAGACTGACTGAGCAGCAGTGACATCACCAACCTCCAAAGAGAACCTGGAGTTCTTCTGGGTGACTCGCATGCCAACCTGAACCAGCTCAAAGCCATTAGGAGAACAAGAAAGAGAGAGCCTCAAAGAGAAGCTGCAAGCATACATAATAATCACAGAGACAGCCTTGTCCCAGTTAGACACACTGGCTGAGTCTCTGGCATTGCCCCGATAAACCACCAGTGACACAAACAGAAACTTATAATCAACATGATCCCCCTTCTTTGCCTTGCTGGATCAGGAAGGGATTATGTTCCCAAACTGCGCAGACGATACGCAGTGTGTCATCCCCCTGGTTGGCACTCATGCTCTTGACGAAGAGGAACTGAATAGAATCTATGTCTCTATTGAGAATTGGATGCTATGGAATAACCTGGCCTTGAATAGGTCTAAGACAGAGTTATTGATTATCATCACGCAGCCCATGTTATCTAAACTGGGTTCTACATATGACGTCTTCCAACTGGGTGAAGTCAAGATGATCCCCTTCAAGAAAGTGAAAACTAGGTTTCATTTTTGACCAGCAGCTCTCAATTAGAGCACACTTAGGGAGCTTGCTCTGGGCGGCCGTGTACTACATTAAGCTTTTAGCCCATCTCAGACCCCTAATCATACAGGCCAATGCATTGTACGTTTTCGCCTCCTAGTGATCGCGTTTAAATGCGCTCTCTGCATCATGCCTAATTACCTGCAGGATCTCATCGCGGAAAAGGCTTCTAGTAGATGCCTTAGATCTAATGATCAGAAACTTCTAACGATCCCTAGATCCAGAAAAGCAGAAAGCGAGCATTCTCCATTGCTGCTCCCAGAGCCTGGAACGACCTCCCTGGCGATCTTAGATCCCAGAATAAGCTTGAACCTTTTAAGAGAAAGTTAAAAACGTGGTTGCTTGCTTGATCCTCTCCTACTGATGTCCCCTCATGAGTTTCCCTTTGGTTCTTGATCGCCCTGCTTCTTGTGCTTCTATGTTTGTCAGTGCCGTAACGCCCACGTGTCCAAGGTCTGCTCTATACACGTATTTAAAGTTAAAGTAAAGTAACATTGGGGACATGTTCCCCCATAACATGAACAGATACCAGTGACTTAATACCCTGCTATTACACAGCGAGAGCCCGTAGAACCAGTATGCAGGGCTTCAAGATTTCCCCTGTGTACACATGTACACATGTTCCGGGGCGGGGCAACAAATTAAATTGGCTAGGGGAAAATAACCCATCGCTGAGAGGGGAGGCGTACATAAAGGGGGAAAGGAAATGTGAAGTTATGGGTGTACCGGGTGATGTCAGTAGTGGATGTGGAGGATGACCAAAAGGTCAGCAGGAGGAAGGAGGGAGTGCTAGATCATGGAAGAGATTGTATCAAAAGGTGAGGTATTGGTTTAGGAGTGTTAGTGGTTTTGCAATGTGAGTGTGAGAGTGCGAGACAAGTGTGATGTGAGGATAGAGTAAGGAGTGACTCCGAAGGCTGGTACTGGGTGAATGAGGGTGCTTGAGTAGAAGCGGTGAGAGAGTGGTGGTGGTGCGAGAGGAGTAGTGGTGGTGGGAGAGGAGGAGGAGGAGGAGGAGTAGTGGTGGTGGTGGTGGTGGGAGGGGAGTAGTGGTGGTGGGCGGGGAGTAGTGGTGGTGGGCGGGGAGTAGTGGTGGTGGGAGGGGGAGTAGTGGTGGTGGGAGGGTAGGAGCAGTAGTGGTTGGGAGGAGAATAGTAGTAGCGTGGTAGGACTAGTAGTGTGGGAGGACATGAGCGAAGAAGAGAGTTAATGTAAAAAGGGCAGAGGCAGGAAATAGGAGTGAGACATCGGAGGGGAAGTAAACCGGTGGGGAGGAGAAATGGGAGAAAGAGCAGGTAGAGGAAAAGTGGAAAGTTCAGAGTGAGTATGAGTGGAATAGAAGATTCCTACAGAGCAATTGCAGGTTTTCTTTCCCACTTCCTTTAGAAAACAAGCCTGTGGAAAGTGTAGGGAAAGTTAGGAAGTCCATGAAGAAGTCAGGGGGCCTGCATTTAGGGAAACCATTGCTAGCATAAAACAAGAACTTAGACCCGTAGGGGTTACCGTTCAATAGAACTAACAGAGTTATGGACGCCTGGGTTAGAGTGGGAACCCCAAGGAAGATGAGAGGGAGAAAGACAGCTATAGGCCCCACAAAAAAATCTATAAAAGCCCTTGAACTGTGTGTGAGAATCTGAGGGCCTGATAACAGAGATGCATGTTAAAATGGAAAAGTGCCGTGTCTCAGTTAAAAGACGCTTTTCCATGAAGCAAAGGATTTTGATGAAACCCGAGACTGGCTGTAATAAGCCCTGATTTAGGGCACAGCAAAAGCCTTGCCAACAGCCTAACGTGTAAGGGGCTGGCAAGGACTTTGTTCTGAAGCTTAGAGCACTCTTTCCGCACCAGCCTAAAGTGGCGTTAATTAACCGCACCCTGGAGATGTCGTTGGTGTAGAAAACAGGCCGCATTAATTACTACGTTTTAGCTTATTCATAAAAACAAGGAAGTTTGAATGTGAAGAATATGTTGTAAAGAAATATAACACTGAAAGATCACAAGTTGGCAAGAACAGTCTGAAATATTATGCGTCCTTATCAGATTGTCACATTACAGAAAGTGTTGCCGAGGATGAGCAAGCTCGCATTCGGGCCATAGGTGCTCTGCGCATGGTTTCCCTGCAGCGCTTCATCTGCACATGTTTTACATGTATTGTCTTGGCTGCTGCTACATCATCTCCCTACTATCACCCTCAGAATGTAGGTGGGAGGATTTGGAGGGAGAAATGGTGTGTTCCTGCGTGGCATTTAGCACGACCTCTGTGCTGTCCGTGGCAATGTATATCTTCAATCAAAGCTTCTGTGCACTCCTCCTTTAGAAATGTGATTGTTCTGTCCATTAATTGAGACATACAGCCCGCTTGTGCATTCTTCCATCTGGGAATGTGAAACATTGTTTAGGTTTATTCTTCAAGCTTTGCTGATAATCTGGCCATTATGGACATGGCCACCCCCCCCTTGCAATCAACAAGTGTATCAGGGGTTTATGGTCAGTCACCAGAAAGAACTTTGTGCTCCATACGTATGTGCAAAGGTATTCTGTTACCATGTACATGCAAGCATTTTGTTCTTGATGTTGGAGTACCTTTGCTACGCTGTGGACAAGGCCTTGGAAGCAAATGCTACTATGTTCTCTCAGTTGTCCTATTTTTTGTTTTTATTTGTCAGGGTAGCACCCCATATGCACTGGCATCTGCTGTAAGGTAAGTGTCCCATTCATGATTTAAAAGTTGTAAACCAGGAGCATCTATGATCAGCCGTTTACTGTTGTCTGTCTGCCCAGACTTTTTCCGAACCTTTCCTTAGTAGCATCCTCGTCTGCCGTATCATTTATGTAAACCTGGGCACTATGTAAGAAGATCTTACTTTGTCTTTATTTCTGGGTGCAGGGTCTTCCTTCAAGGTTTTTAGCAGATTCATTTTTTAGGTTTATACCCTCCTAAGTAATGCCATTTCCAAGTAGACAGATGTGGTTTTGAAAACTCATTTCTCATGTTTGAGTCAAATGCCTCCTGTCTCCAATTTCAGCATCTCTCTTTCGAAAGGATTGTGTCCTCCCACGTATTCCTCATCTTATGATAATTATCCTTCCAGTTTCAGCTGCTTCGGAATTATTTTTCGAATGGGGTGCTATGTGCCGTCTCGTCGAGTCGATGTCACTCGGGGGCCTCCATTCGACTGTTGATGTCATAATCAGTATAAATAGCGGATGCAGTGCCCTTTGGCTTCAGTTCCGTTTTCCAAGCTAACGCTTCGAAGAATGATGGCGTGCTTCGGCTCTTCACTGTACTTCGTCAGCTATTTTCGATCAACGTAAATGTTTTCCCTTCGTCGGCTCCATCAACGCCTAAGACAGGCTTCAAGAAATGCCAAGACTGTGGATCACGATGTCGATCACCGACCCCCACCGCATATGTCTGGTGACTTGTATCGGTCACTGAACCTCCGACTGTAACTCCTGTCAGTCTGACCGAAAAGGCTCTGAGGGAGCGTAAAGGTAAATTGGCGGTGCGGAGGTTGCCTTCGAAGTCTCTTTCGAAGAGCTCAAAAAGAAAATCTGATGAGTCAAGAGATTCTCCTCGATCAGAAAGATCTAAAAGATCTCGATCGAGAAGTCAATCGCGCCATTCTTCGTCTTCGAAGAAGGCCAAGAAACAGCGCCACAGGTCACCTTCGACCTCTAGTGATTCCTCGGTCGAGGTAATCAAATGTCCAACCAAGTCGGACTCCCCAGCTAAATGGGATGCGTGTTTGTAAAGAAATGCTTAAAATCTTCGAGAATGCAGCCCTGACCCCCTCGTAGGACAAGCAGAAACCCATGCCCCTGTCAATCTGCATCAAGACTGCAAAGGGAAGTCGAAGACTAAATCATTAACATCTTCGAATCCGAGTCATAAGCCGGAACTGCATCAAGAAAAATCTCGATCTGACGAGAAATCGTCGAGGGCTTTTACAAGGCGGGAATCCAGTACATCAACGTTCCTTAGAAAAAAGAATAAAAAGTCGACAACTCCAACGCCCTCGCTAAGCCCATTGGCGCCAGAACTATTGACACCAGCGTCAAAGTCGAATCCGACAAAATCGACTCCAACTTCGAAGTCGTCGATGAATTCTTTGAAGTTGTCAAAGCAAATAGTAACTCAGGAAAAGGTTTTCAAACCCATATCAAAGAAAGACTTTCAAGTCTTTAACCTCAATCTATGAAGATAATGAGCCATCAGATGATAACACACCACAATTTGGATTACAATATGGCACCCCTAATGTGCCAGAGGCGTTGATTTCAGAAGAGTCAAGGTCTCCAGAACTGGAATTTTGTAAGCCGCATCCTACTGACCATGCTGACTCCTCATAGAGGCAGCTAATGAGCAAGGTGGTAGTATTTTTAGGTTGGAGCAGGCCTAGACCTTCTTTCAAACAGGAGGACCTGAACGATATTTTGGATCAGGGTCCCCAAAGAGATCCAATTTTAGCTTTTCACATTGCTCTACAAAAAAGGGTCTCAACAAATTGGGAGACGCCAGAGACTCTGGCTGCAGTAAATAAACATTTTGCAAAGAAATGTAGGCCATCCAGCAGTGACCCAGAGTACTTAACAAAACACCCAACACCAGAAAGTTTGGTGTTTCAAGCTGCTACATCTTCCAAGCAATCAGCATTCCCCTCTATTCCTCCTGATAGGGATGATAAGCGAGTGGATGCCTGGCAAAAAATATTGAATGCTGGTAGTATGGCTTTAAAATCAACTGACAAAACCTGTGCCTTGTCAAAGTTTACATTTACCCTGTGGGACTGCGTAGCTATGGCGGCTAACCACATCCCAGAAGGTGAATAAAGAGTCGGTTTCCTGGCTATCATCAAGAATGGTAAGTAGGCAGTGTGTTAAAAGCCTCCAGTCAGGACTGGATACTGCAGACAGCATCAGAAGATCCATGGCAACTAGCGCTGTGTTCCGCAGATTTGCGTGGTTGACGAAGTCCGGATTTGCACCAGATGTGCAGTCTAGACTCCTCAATTTGCCCTTTGACGGTCTGAGGCTGTTTGGCAGCAAAGCTGATGAAGGTTTAGAAAAGCTGCTGACCTCGAGAGCTGCAGCGAAATCTCTTAGTGCCGCCATTAGACATCAAACGTGAACCCGACAGAAGTATGCCAAACTGAATGAACTGTGGAACTGGCAAACGTGAACCCGACGGAGGGATGCCTGCGAATCGCGGGGAAACAATGATGTACCCGTGAACATTGTGAAGACAAGTGTGAATTCGGCTGAGGGATGTCCACAATGGATAGCTGTTTAAAAAGACATTGAGACTTCTGAATGATATGTTTTTGAGTGAAAGGCCATAGTGAGCCCGATTTGAGGGAGGCCAACATTGCAAAAGGGATCAGAGCCCGGCTGAGGGGTTTCAAAGGGGCGAAGAGCAATCGCCCAACGTGAAAGATTACTAAATTAACTTTTGTTTGTTTATTGGTTTGGTTTAGCCGGCCTTTTAAGGTCAGAGACTTTGCAGGAAAGAGACTTGGCCCCAGAAGGTCTTGGCATCATTGAAAGGAACTGTAACCTTGTGCTGGCGAGGCCCAGGAGTGTGCTGTGCTCAAAGGTCCTGCCTTGTCCCGTGCTAAAAACGTGGGCAAGGGAGAGCCCCGCCCTACCATCCTGACTTATCATTTGGCGAACACTTGAACTTTCTTTTTTTGTGAACATTATCCCACACTAGTTTGTAATTTAGTTGTATGGATTGCCAATCTTTTAGTTTATGGTATAGGCCTTTTTTATTTGACAAGATGCCACTAGGACTACCTTATTATTATCATTTGATGTTCGCAGCTTGCTCCCATCTTAGATTTAGGTTTAGATTAGGCGTTCTCACCCATTATACGGTTTAATAAACACCCTTGAATTGTGATCACTTGTGTCTGTCTTTACTGTTGCCACCACGAGTTCCTTACAGCGTGCAAGGACGACATACTCAAGGGAGAGTCTTTTTGGCAGCCCGGGCCAGAGATAACTGTAGTGACGTATGCCTCACTCACGGGGTGGGTTGCCCACGCCAATGAGCTGACAATCAGCAGTCGTCGGTCTCCATCGGAGTCCAAACTACACATCAACCTATTGAAGCTGAGGGCAATCATACTAGCGCTGAAGGCCTTTCTGCCATCTGTACGTTGAAAGAATGTCCTGATAATGATGGACAACACAGTGGCCATGTGCAACCTCAAGAAGAGAGGAGACGTAGCGTCACTACCACTGTGCAAAGAAGCAATGCAGCTCTGCTTCTGGGCAATTCAAGAAGGAATCTCTCTATCGGCAGTTCACCTGGCTTCCTTTCTTAATTTCTAACAACACCAGGCAGGAATGACGCCCTTCCCCTCATTCCTCTGCTTCTCAGGGCCAGGAGGAAATGACTACCTTTCCCCTGGTTTATATGCTTCTCAATTCTCAGTGTCCAACAACACCAGGCGGCAATGATTCCCTTTCCCTGGTTTCTTTGATTCTCAGGGCCAGGAGGAAATTACTGCCTTTCCCCTGGTTTATATGCTTCTCAATTCCAGGAAGAAAGGACCCACTTCCCCGTGGCTTTCTTCTCAGGTTTGGGTCTCAGACCCCGAATGGCAGACCTGGTTCGCTCCTTCACCCAGGTACTGCGATGAAGAAGAGGGATGGTGCTTTATTTGCTTCTGGAAATACCTGGTTCACTATCCTGCTAAGTATTCGTGTTGGTTTCTTTGCTTCCCCTGCTGTTCGCACGATAGACCTGGTTCACTATTCTGCCATGTACTAGCTATCACTTCACTCTGATTTGTAGCTTCTACTGCTTTCCGGGTCCCAGATAATTCTTTCTTGGCTTTCCCCAAGCCTTTCTTCTTGCCACATTCTTTTTAGCTCTACTTTGTCCCTTCAGTAACCTGCATGCCTTTTGACTTGGTCTGTGTATGTTCTGATCTCTCTTAAGTGTCTGCGCTGTAGCAGGGGCTTTTTCCAGCTCTTGGGGGCTTCTCGTCGTGTGCAGCGGCTCTGCGGCTTTGCCAAGACTCAGAGTTGGTGTGCACACTGTGAGGGGTCAGTAATGTGAGGCAGAGAACTGGTCGATGATTTGTTAACATAAGCCATTTTATTCTTAAAGAAAAAGTGCTAAAACATGCCTCACTATCCCTTCTCTGCTGAGGATCTGCCTGCCTAACCAAAGCTAAGGGGTAACACTCTTCACACAGGATAACTGGCCCTCAAACTAAGCCAGAAATACACAAAGAAAATACAACCTCAGATGAAGTACATTCACAGTCTCTGAACAACCTTCTAATGTCCTGGGTGATTCTCCTTCTCCAGGATTCAGGGTCAGGTCTGTTGTGGTTAAACCAAAGAAAGAAATGTTTCAAATCAGTTCTTGATATTTCAAAGTCAGTGCCAAAGTGTGTTAACCAAAGGTCCAATGATAGCAAATCTCTTCTCCTTGGTGAAATATCCACTTTCCACTTCCTCCAAATAGCACAAATGGTAATTCTGGCCACAGCTTGCCACAGTTCAAAAGAAATGTAATATCGACAACTACTAATGATACACAGTTCTTGGTTAACAGCGTTATGCATCATAATGGTATTTTTATCAAGATGACTTCTTAATGCTTGATGCTTCAACTTTGACATCACTTCTACTTCATTCACTATGAGAAAGGTCATCTTTGTCTCACAGTACTCCCCTTTGTTTGGGCTACTACAATGTTGCATCCACTGGCAATCAGATATACCACCACAGCCTCAGTACATTGGACTTCTACCACAGATTCAATACTTTGAAAATTTAAACAGGCTTCAATAAGACACACTTTAAAGTATTTTAACAACTTCAAGTAGGCAATGTACTCTTCCTCTAAATAACTTTCTTCATTATGGGGCAGCCTCTTTGCCTCTCTTGTCTGTCTGCCACAATAACAACCAGGGTTTGCCTTTAAGAATCACTTCTCTCTGTCTTTCCCCAGTCTTTGGAACTACTGGTTGTGGCAACTTCAAAATAATCTTTACAAGCAGCCAGTTTCCCCTTCCCCAGCTTTACCTGCACCGTTCCGCCAGTTACCAGCCAGTTACCAGCCCAATTCATTACCCAGAAGCCTCGGTGCCACTCCCTTAGCTTCAGGTAATGTTTGCACACTTATATCTTAGGCCAATTAACTGTTATCAACTTGACAGTCCAGTTAGATTGCTTCTTAACTCTGAGAATGGTTGGTTTCAGTGTTAATATGGGGGAAACTCTTGGCTGTGGCAATGCTTGTTCTCTTCTTCAATAGTTAAACACTTTAACTTCCTATGTATAAAATGTATGTCATGTTAGGATAAAGAATAGAATTCAGTCTTTCTTTAGAAACCACAATTAGGCGTACGCAACCTCTTCTGATATAGTTTTCAAGGTTTAAAGATTGGTATATAATTGTATTCCAGTGTGAAAATGAAGGTTCAAGTTTGGTCCTCCTTTGGGAATCACAATTAGGATAACGCATCCATTCTTTAATGTAGTTTTCGTAAGGTCAAGATTGTAACTATGTCAAGATTAGGTATTCGGCAGTGGTCTTAGCAGCATTCCCTCTCCTTATTTAGGGACATGCAACCACTCCTTTGAGCAGTAACAGTCTTAAAATGATTGAACAATGGCTTTAAGACATGTTAGCTTCTCACGTGAGTATAATACCTTTCACCTTATACGCAAGTGCTACATTTCCATTGTTCAGGTAGTTTTTGATGCAACAAACAACTTCTACTCGCTTTAAGTTTTACGGAAGTAAACAGGGAGATGTATACTGTTGCCGGCAATGCTCACACAATGTGTTAGAACGCTGTGCTTTACTCAGCAGCTTCTTAGATACTTGCTCTGTGGGTCGCACTGCTTTACCGACTTCTGGCTCGCTGGGGACACACGCCCTTCTCCAGTAAAGGCATCTCCAGTCCGGCCACACGTTTAGGAAGCCCCTCTGGCTCCCTGGACCCATGGCTTGACAATTGCTTCTTGCCTCGGTCTCCTGCACTTCCACAGCTCGGCAACCACAGCAATCCGGCTCACTTGAAGAAATAGAACTCTCCTGCATGTCTTTGCTGCACATCCTCTGCACCTCAGGGTTATGGAAACAGGACCCTCTTCTTGTTCTCCACTTCTGTTTGGTTTGCCAGCCTCATGCATTCTTTCTTATGCTACAGCTTGCATTACAATCACATTTCCAGCTCCTTCCACTCCTAATTGCCTGCACATGAAGGGACCATTTATGCCCCCCAGGTTCCCTCAAGTTTGGGCTGTTAACTACTGCTACAGCATGCCTCTTCAGCCCTCTTCCTTGTCCCAGTACTTCTGGGATCATGGGGCTTGTAGTCCCCTTCAGTATAATGTGTTCTTTCAACAATTTAGCTATTTTTAAGGGTAGCTTTATTTCCCTTAAACTCATAAAAAGACGGACTGTTAGAATTGACTATTACAGAGGAGTCAGTTGGATTTAAGGCATTTTCTCTGGATCCTTTTATATTATACCTTAGGCAGTAAGGAGGGTGTTTGTCTTGAGATACCTTGAAAGATCTGTCAATAAGCCTTGTTCAGATTTACCATAACTTGTACCATGGGTCTATTATCTTATATGTGGGTCAGGGACATTATAATGCAACAATGATTACCTGTTTTGGCAATCCAGCAAGGCACTTTCTTTCAGAGGACAAATACTGTGTCTTTTCCCGCTGAATCTACTCGCCACCCTGTGCCCTGTCTCCTCCCAGGTGATCTTCCCGCAGTACACCAGCCCCAAGGTCAGGATCAGGAAGCGTCTACCTTTCGATGGGCACCTGGGAAGAAACTTTATGCATGGTTTCAGTGAGGGATCCATAGGATTCTTCACAACACCCTCTCCTTAACCACGGAAGCCGAGTGGAGTATGACCCTCCCACCTTGGTTGCTACAGGTTCTTGAATTCCAGATAAAGGTTAACCAGGAGGCAGCCAATTGGGGCAGAGGGTTAGGGAGAGGTTGTGGATAGGTATGGGGGTTTTGGGAGGACGGTTAGGGTTACGTGAATGGATAGGTAGGGGGGAGTGGGAAAACGAACATTGAATGATACCCAAAATTGGGTACTGACTCCTGGTCTTATCTGTGACCTGTCCTCTGACCTCGTACACACTCCTCCCTGTTTCTTACATATAAGCCATGAATGTCACATACATTAGTGATGGATGTAAGAGATAAATGCACAGAAAACAAAACATGAATACATATGACCTACAACAGGTGCACAACAACATAGAGCATGATGAATTGCAGGCATAGCGTGTTCCATAATAGAAATGAGGCATAGCAACATGAAAGTGCAGACATACAGCATCCTATTGGGAATGCAATTACAATTGTAACGTGCGCAACTACATAAAGCCAAATGTGAAACAGACAAACAGCGTTCCAAAGCTAGTTCATAGCGGAGTTCTCAAAATACCATAAATTGTAGACTTGGTGCACACGCTGCAGCTTCTCTGTGATTTCAGTGAAATTGGGGCAGACCACTAGGTTTCGCAGAAGTTAATCATTAGTGCTCGGCGAGGTTAACTGCACCGCGCGGGAGCGTCCACTAGACTGATACTTCTCAACAAGCCCACATAACATTAAGACACTTTATCTGATGCTCGGGGAGTGTGATGAATCTGATATGATTCCCCCAGAAAACCTGTCCTGAGACCCTTCTCATGTGGCCAGGGAAAGGCAGACGCTTTCTGATCCTGACCCTGGGTGTGGTGTTCTCCGGGAGGATCACATGATGGGGGAAGCAGGTCAGGAGGAATTGGAAACACCATTTTTCAACCTTCCCCAAGACCCCACCCTTCTTTTGGCTTATTGTAAAATAGAAAAAGTTAGGAAAGCTGATTCTTACATTATGGACTCCCCCATAATCCCCAAAGTACTGGGACGAAGAAGAATGCTGAAGAGACACGAAACTTCAAAGTGTAGCTTATTAGTGGAGTGACCCACACCTGAGGGAGACTGGGAGGCTTAAAAGGCCCCCCCTTAGGTGCTGGCCATTAGTAGGAGAAGGGGCAGAACAGTAGTAGGAGGTGGCAGAGTTGTGAACTCTCCACATTGCAGCAGAATCTGGAGGAGAAAGAAGATGCCGGGACCACTGTAGAGTGTCGAGCAGTTGCCGGTCCTGAGCAGGTCTTTATCTCTAGAAGCCTTATTTGCAGAGGTGGCGCAGCGGGAAGTGTACATTTAAAAAGCTTTCCCCGAAGTAAGGCTGTCTCTGGTGGCAGGCGAGCACCGGAGAGCCTTTGGTGCAGAGAGAGAGCTCCTTGTTGGAGTGATGCGGGCCGCAGGAGACTGAAGGAAGCAGGTTGCCGGGCCGCGAGAAGCAGCTGAAGCAGAGGACCTGGAGGCAGCGAGACAAAAGGACGCTCACACCAGACCCAGTGAGTTCACTAAAATATTGTGACACCGGAGCAATCTGTAACCGCTCGCTTGCCCAGACCGGGTGGCTTACCCTTGGAAACAACACATGTAGAGCAGAAGTGAAAAGGAAAAGTAATTTTGAATACTGAACGGACAAAAAGCAGACCAATCTTTATTCGATAAACCAAGCTGACTTGGAAAGAAGCGAGTGGAGCTTGATCACCAGATAAAAGGGGTGCGATTATATACATGTGGGGCAGGTTAAAGGTCAGCAACAAGAGTACACTGGAATTATTTCTGTATGTAGCTCTAATGAGTGTGCATATTGTGCCCACACTTAAACACATAAAGCAATGAAAGAAGGAAGCTGCCTCGAATTGTACTTCCACTAGGCCAAATACGCTTTCTACACTGCCACACCATTATTTTCTCTTGCTGCAGGCCAGCACTAATAAGAGATGATAATGCCAGCTCTGTTAGATAAAGCATGGGCCTGCTCTTTTTTGCAGAAATAACCTGAGGCCTGCGCAATGGTGAGGAGGTAGTGGCTGAGTAACTTTGGGCTCTATACCACGTATCAGAAGCCGGTTTTGTTTAAAACACTTCATCAGCTTATTAATGGTCAGGCTAACGTGTGTAGGAAGGGCAATCCTTTCTGTACATTGTTCCCTCTTTATTGGTTGGTTCTTGTAGGGTATCCATTCTGGTCTATAGATATAATTCCATAAAGATGTTTCTGTATTGGGGACTGGGCATGCTCAGACTGAGACCCAGCCCCTCCTCCCCTTAAAATGTCCAGAAACAAGAATCAAAAGAGCACTTATACCCCATTTGAGTGACTGATATTGCAGCCATTTTATCCTTGCATCCAACAACTCGATGTCCGAATGATTGATTGGTTCATGGTTACAAACATTTTAATGTTAGAGTGAGTGTTGTGAACAGTGATGTGAGGACCAAACCTTGTGTCTGTTATGTATTTACTGATTCACACATAAAACCCTTTATCACAGACTTGTTTATCAAATATAGAGATCTTTGATCATTGTTATATCCCAAAATGTTCTTTGATCTAATGCAAAGCAGACAGGAACACTTAATTGGTGCCATGTGTCCCCTTTTCCTATCTCATATGGATATTGTGAGAGAGTACACTAGGAGTGTACCAGACTGTCAACCTTGGAATGATAACTGTCTATCAGAAAATAATTCATACGGTTAGTCTAGTGTTGCCTCTTGCAAAATATAAGTGAGGTGGTTTGAACAGAACCTAGGTCTCAAGGTTCTATGAAGGTTTGCAGATTTGTTATTTTTTGCTGAATGACAACTTAGCTGAAATTATTTTCGATGATTGTTGACACAACCTGGTGAACGGCTTTACTCTCATGTTCGAGCCTGCCGGGAAAGGTTTAATGGGCAGGACGTGTGGTGGTTTACTTTGTGCTTGGCGTCTATCCACCGGTTCAATTATTCAAAATGTGGGCTTGGACCACCCTGATATCTTAGGTTTCAAAATATCTTGGTATGATCAGTTTAATGAACTTTTACATGTTTTAATTGTTTTGAACATTTATTTTAACCCTGTCTATACCACTTTGATTTTATGTCATCCATTATTAATGTATTTGATTCTAACAGTCTATTACTGAACGTGGGCTTTGTGCTTCTGAATGCCTGGACTCTCGGTGGTATCACCTTGAGATTGATAGGCGTTTCTCCCCGAGCTTGAGAGACACTTTTTCGTTCATGTTTGGACATGTTAGATCTTGTTTTGCTAAATGGGAATGCTCTGAATGATAAACTGCCTGATTACACTTGGACAGGCACTTCCCATACATCCACATTGGACTTTCTTTGTTTCTGCCCATACTTTGCCAATTATCCAAAACTTTAGAGTTGATCCACATACCTGTAGCGACCACTCACTTCTTAGGGCATCTTTGGGTGATATTCATACAACGGAAAATGTTCATCAAACCCTTGACAATCTGTGTAACCAGGCAATAAGCTGGCACCCTAAATATGCGGCTAGATTTAATGCCAAGATCGAAGATTTCCTCTGGGGACTTTTTGTAGATATGTGTCCCTCTTTCTTTTCACCTTACTTGAAGATGACTTTAGCGTCTTTGATCCCTTACCTAAATATTAGAACGGTTGAAAACTGCATAAGGCCAATCCACAAGTTCGATGTGCGACTACACGCCATGAAGCTGAGGTTGAAGGGGGATATTAAGGAAACCCGTAAGTTGGGTTTAAATGTGTACGCAACCATTGCCAGGCTTAAACAAAGGTACAGAAATTGGGTTAAGGGCCACTCTGCCCCATTACTACAAAAAGATGCAGAAGACATGTTAACAGCGTTGGTATCTCGTGATACAACCAATTTCTGGAGACTCATATGTGGGGGGATGCCCAAGTCCTTCTGCAACATCAGAAGATCGCTGGTAAGGTGTGGGAGAATTATTTCAGAGCTCTACTCTGCGGTGTGTACTGACAGAGCCGGTGCAGTTGTGACAATGGGCCCATTTACTATTAGGGAGGCCCGGCCATTATTGGATATTTATTTGCAGGGTATTCAGGGTGCTATAGTGAAGGCTAAGTCCTCGAGCGCTCCGGGACCTGATGGGCTTTCCGCTGTAACTTTAAAATCTGCATCGTGGTTATGGGCTGAGGTGCTGTTACAGTTGTTTTCAAATGTGGTCAGGCAGGCTAAGTGTCCCGTCACCTGGAGAGAGGCTATTGTCATAGTCATCTTTAAAAAGGGTAATAGGGGGAATCCAGGTAATTATCACCCTATCTCCCTTTTGGACGCCTCTTCTCTACCTTCATGCTTTAAGCACTGGAAAGATGGACCTTACATGCTTACAAGCTGGACTTAAATCAGTCTGGGTTCTGGAAAGGAACAAGCACAGCTCTGAACTGCTTTGTATACAGCTCCTGAAGAGTCAGGCCTTTGAAGCCAAGCATACATTATGTTTTTCTTTTCTGGATATATCCAAAGCTTTCGACTGTGGACCGAAGCATCCTTTGGGGAATGCTTATACTCTGGGGCTGTCCTGAGGCCTTTGTCCGGTTACTCAAACTCAACAAGTGCAGTTCTCGGGATTGGCACCCTGGACTGCGTTGCCTTAGCAACCCAAGTCGCACTCTGTTCTGATTGGGCCAGTGGTGAGCCGCCCGGCTCACCACTTGGCATGTTTGAGTGACAGCTAGGCTGTTGAATGGGGGTTTTTCTGCATAAAAGCAGGGCTTTTGGGACTGGAACTTCAGAAGTCGCCACAGGACCTAAGAAATCCGAAGAGGGGAGAAGCTGAGCCATCAGCAACGACGACACCACCGGTGGAGCCCTGCTGCAACAACCTCACCACTTTCCTGACGACAAGAGAAGATCTTCTGCTGAAAGAGTCTTCTTCCTTTGAGCTGGTGGGATTAACCAGTTCGCCATTTCGCCTTCCAGGACGTCTCTTGGTCGAATCGCCCGTGCCAAGCACCCCGGCGGCCGGATAGCCAAGCTGCACCACTGTGACCGCGAATACCAGGAACGCACCTTTTCACCGACAAACTTCGCGGCTGGTTTCTTCCCTGGGCAGTGCTTCCCTGGGCAGTGCTTCCTCCTCGACGAGATCCTCTCTTCCCCTGGTCGAAACCACGAACTGCACCCGCTGCCAGGAACAACTGCCACCGCTGGAGCTTCCTCACTCTTTAAGGTACTGTGTTCTACCTGGCCTCCCTTTCTTCGGTTTGCCCAAGATGACCCTTAAATCCTTGGCTTTCTAACTGGGTTGGCCCCCAGACCTTCTAACTTTATCGTTTGAAACACCCCAACCTCTTTTGAACATTTCTACAAAGACTTGAATGCATTGTTAAACCGTCTGATCTTGGGCACATTTCGCCTTGCTCCAGAGAGTGTGTTAAATAAATAATTATATACTTTTGATACAAAGCTCGGGTTAGTTTTTGCTTGTTATACTGTGTTTTTGGCCCTATTGTGTATCCTCTGTATACTGCCTAAGTCTTCTTGAGACAAGTCTGACTGCTCAGCCACAGCTACCAGGTAAATCTGGGTGGTGCAGACTGCTACCAATTGGGTTTACTGCCAAACACCTGTAGTCTTAAATCTTTTTGCAGTGGTCCCCAAGGGAACTGCACAGGATTCTGCTTAACACCTAGGTCAGGGCTGTGTATTGGCGCCCTTCCTGTTTATCCTATATATTTTTGGCATTGGGGCAGCCCTGGAAGGCACTGTTTTTAATCCCTTGAAGTTGGGACATATGAAAATACAATACCTCTTACACGCCGACGACCTCGTACTGGTGGATTACACTGCAATAGTCCTACGCAAATCTCTTTGCCCGGACACAAGGTTTCTTTAGGGAAGAGCTATTCAAAATTTCTGGTTGCGCATACAATTAAATCTACTATTAACCAATGATGTGTTGGGTGCTCGGGCATCGTTTCCATCTTCTGAACGCTTATGTCAATGCTGTAGTACTGAATGTGAGTCCTTGAAACATCTTGTTGTGGAATGCCCGGTTTTAGCTGTTCGAGATAGTCATTTTTAAACAATATTTTTGCACTTGCCCACTGTTGTCTTTTTGGTGGCAACGTTTAGTGACTCCCAATGACATTGTTAATTAATGTGATGAACGGTTTAAAAACGCTCGAGACTTTGTATGAAATCTCTTTGTTCTAACATGATTTTATGGAGAAATATGTACAATGCGATATGAGTGTTATGACTTTGAAGAGTTTTGTGAAAATGTACTTTATTGTGTCGACTTACTTGATGTGTATCTGTAAAGTTTCGCTTGTAAACATCAAACAATTAACAACAGCAAAACAGTGACCTGGACCGGTCTCAAGGCTCCAAAGTCTGCCATTAAGCCACTGAACCACATCTGCTTCCTGTCTCGGTCTAAAAGGTGAACACGATGAGGCAGGCTATTGATTTGTATGCTACACGCTGACTCTTCTAGTGGCAAGAAGACGATGAGATCTGTCCTCCGCATTGTAGCCACCACCTTGTTAATGACTGCCTCCTTTTAAGTACAGTTACTTTGGGTTAGGTTTATGGCCGCCTTCATTTGTAAATCTCTTGCTCGCGTTTGTTTCTTGTCTGAAGAGCTGGGTTCTTAATATGGTTCCAAAGATGTATTGCTAACTTGCTCATTTGTGCGAAGATCGTTCCTGGAGGCCAACATGGATTGATTGTCTGCATTATCCCTAAATACTGTACAGCTTTGAGGGGAAGCCGGTTGGGAGCGTAATCTATCCTCCAGCTGCCTGAGGACTCACTTGCCGGGTAGCACTCAGCCGGCGGAAGTACCATGTCTTCTTGTTATTCCCTGCGCATAGCAGCACATAGTTAATCTAGTGATTTAGTTTTTCTCTGTCCAAATGTACCCTTCCTCACGATACAGCAATCAAAGCTGTCCAGAAAAAAACAAGTGCAGTTCTCGGGATTAGGGACATGTAAATTCCCTTTTCCTCAGTGCTCTGGGGTTATACATTTGTAGAAAATATTAAAGTCGGTCCGATAGCACAGCGAGTAGAGCGCTTGCTTTGACATTTGTGCAGAGCCTGCTGACTCCAGGTTCGAATCCTGGCAGGGTCAAACTCAGCCTTTCATCCTTCCAAGGTCGATAAATGAGCCCCACACACCATGGGTAATAATAAGCAGCGGTCGGATTCCTGAGGGTTCGTAGCGCTATATAAATGCTAAATTATTATTTTTATCAAATCTCGGAGACCTTGAAATCACTATAACCTGATGGCGCATAAAAGCCCGGTTTCTCCCAGCATAGCATCATGTTATTGGTTTTTGAATCAGAAGGGACTGTATATGCTACTAACATATCACATGTGCAGCAAGAAAGGAGGGAACAACTTTGTTCGCTGTACATAGGTCACCTGCTCAATTGACTCTCATTTGATCAATGTAAGACCTACTTGAAGCAGACCCATTTATGCAGATTTATGATCAAATAGTAGCTAAAGAAGACTGCAAGAGCAGGTTCTTTAATAATCTCTTACACGTATTTGAAAAGAAACCCCTATAAGTCTTTAATTTAAGTAATCCTCTAAGCTTTGATTGGACGAAGAGAGCAGGAGCCGATGAAGGACATCCTGCACAATTGTATAATTAGGTGAAAGCGCAGCACACTCAGTGAACACATGTACTTCCGTGGGCTAAAAAGAGCTCGTGCAGCATTAATGTGCACAAGACCCACATGGTACCGAAATTCGAAACCTTTAAACAAGTGATTGACTTGCATTGCTTGCTTTTAATTCAGAGTGGGGATATTTAGAGTGAGGCGCAGGTTACACCTCACCACTGCAGTAGATGGGAGAAACAAACTAAAATAAGTCCTGAAGATGCAAAGCATGGCCTGAAACATGTGTTGACTCATGGTCTATGCAGTTATGCTTTTCTGAAATCTTCACAATCTGATTTCAAAATAAGCGATGCCAACCCGAGACCTGCTTAAATAACTAAATTGTGTTTGCTGAGTATAACCTGAGCCCATCCGCTTTACGTAAGATTAAATATGCATTCAAATTCGAAGGTCAAGAACCTGTGTTTGCTTTTGTTCAGCACGCACCCGGGTGTTGTAGAGCATTACCTTCTGTGTCTTTGCTTTTTTAAATGCATTGCTTTATGTAGCACACTCATGTAAAGCTTTATGTAATGCACTCAAACACGGCATTGCCCATGAAGGGGCACTCGTATATGGTTTGGATTTAATGGCTACCACGCTTATTCTACTCTTCATGTAAATGTCTATGTAGCACAAGCCCCCTTAGGTTCATCTTAGCTTTGTAAGTGACCTGCTTTCTTATATACAATGTGTTCGTTTGTTTTGTCCCCGGCATATGTCCTAAATTTTTAAACCATCATAAACTGGCTCCCTATTTGTTCTCATCTTTATGCTGTTGAACAGGTGCCCTTTGTGGGAATGCTTAATTTCTGACCGAAATTGCCATGCCTGTTCTTCTCAAATAAATGGAAGGCTTTTGGTCTAACACAATCATGAAAGTCTTTACTTTGCCCATTTGTGTAGAACATTAATTTGTGTTGCATACGTGTAACAAACACTACGATTTGTTACAGCACATTAGGTTTGATAACTTCCCGAGGGATGTAAGGCTTTGATTTGTATAATAGATGAATGCTAAATTGTGCAGTAGAAAGCGTTAAGTGTCACGATCATGTAGGTATTTCAGTGTGCAGTGCCATCATGTAAAGATTTATATTCAAGGGTGAGAAATTGGGTGGACACTCATGTAAGCCGAAAAGAAGGGAGATCCAGAGTGTTACCCAGCTCAATACCCAACGCTGATGTGCCTTCTTGGCGGTGGAGGGAAAGGGGTATGCAATAATCCCTCCCCCCCCCAGACATCTATACACAACCTCCATTATTTGTGTGAATACACCAACTGCTACCTTTTTGTCAGATGTAACAGATAAAATGTACATCATTGTATAGATGTTGTAACAATACTGAAATAGTATTAAAATAAACACTTATTTGAATCCTGTGTGAACAAACCATACATCTCTATTTTTGTTTTCAAGACAAATGCAGCAAAATCACTTCAGCTCAATGGTCCACAGTTGTATTAACAAGTGTTTAAATATTTCCATTTCAAAGGGAAACACTTAAGGTAAACCCTTTTAATCATGCAGGATCAACCCACTTCTTACCCCATAATTGCAGTTTTTATGATACAATGTTTTTATTGGTGGTGTGGTAGATTAGAATCTACGGACAGCCTTGGGGGTCCGGTTTCTCTCACTCCGCCTTGAGGTTTGGTTTCTTTCATCCCACCTTGGGGTCTGATTTCTCTCACTTCGCCTTAGGGTCTTCCTTCTCTCGCTCCAACATGGGCTCTGGTTTCCCTCACCCATCTTGAGGTTTGGTTTCTCTTGACCCCAACTAGGGGTGTTGCTTCTCTCACCTCTCCTTGGGGCAGCGCTTCTCACCCAGCCTTGGGGTCTTGCTTCTCTCACCCAGCCTTTTGGTCTTTTTTCTCTCACCCAGCATTGGGGTTTGGTTGGGCAGCGCTGCCCTCCTGCCGGTTCCCTGGAGCCACTCCATACCTCCGATCTCCTGGCGGTGCTCATCGGAGGAGTCTGTGTATTTGGCAGACTGGGCACTGTCCCTTTGGCTTCACCGCAGTGTTCTATGTTGGGCGGAGCATGCCCTCTCTTTCTGCTGGTTCCAGTGGGAGTTTGGCGCTGGCTTCCACTTCTTAACACTCTCCTGGGCTGGGCATTTCCGGTTCGTGCCCTGGCAGGGCTGTTGAGCGTTCGGTGGGCTCAGCCGTATCTAGGTCTGCCACACCTGCCGTACCTGCCTCCTTTCCTGCCACACCTCCTGGCTTCTGCGGCTCTGCAACCTTCTTTTCTCCTCCTCTTCAGATCTGATTGGCTCTTTATATTTCCCAGTGCTACGGGGCGGGACTATCCACTGTTCTCTCGTTCCCACCGGGGACGGTGAATACACAGGTTAAAAAACCATACCAGCTGTTTGTACAGGAAGTTTCAAGTTATCACGCAGTTTAACTCCCATAAAGCCAACAAAAATATTGGGATCTTGAGATGAGGGAGGATAAATTGTATCACCTTCTGGGGATTTCATATCCTCTAAGTGGGGGTGGGGTCAGCCCCACTGGGATCCTGCTTGCCCTGTCCCATAGGGGGTGTTGAGCTTAACTGACACGCCTCCCTGGTCCCAAAGGGGTTGGCTCCCCATTGGAGAAAGGGGACTAATTCCCTGGATTCGTCAGTGCGGACAGCCTGACATGTAGGTCTTGCTTTCAAAACAAGTACCAAAGATACCAGCAAAATTGGTGTTTCCATATTTAACCTACACTACAATTGGGTCCAGTGACTCAGAGAATGTAGCCAATGTCATAGCTTGCTTCGAGAGCCTGGATTTTCAATTTTGACAAGCTCTTCTCCTGGTACTTTTTTTCAAATGAAGTACCACAACAACCCCAACAGCACATTACCAACACTTCTAACACTGCTACCCACTCATCTTAGGTGCCCTCATCAACGCAAGATCCATGGTAGCTCATGCCACTGACATAGCTGACCTGATCGTCTCTGAAAATGTAGACTTCTTAGCTATAACCGAGGCATGGCTCCACACAGCAGTTGGTCCATCTCTCCTACTCGCTATACCTGATAACTACACCATCTTGAGAGAGATAGAGAAGCTTCTAGAGGGGGTGGCATTTCCTTCATTGCTAAGTCTAATCTAGGTCTCAGAGTATCCAAATCACCCCATGTCCAGTCCTGTGAATTAGTTACAGTGAAACGCCCCATCTCTAAATTGTGCACCCTTACTGCTCACCTAATATCCTAATATATAGACCTCCAGGTTCCATCGGCTCCTTCGAGGAAGACATCACAACTATAATATCTGCTAATACCAAACCTACCTCGCAAATACTAGTGCTAGGAGACTTCAACCTTGGTCTTAACGACCTCAATGACCAACACACATTGGCATTGGCAAACACCCTCACCGAACTAGGCCTTACACAAAGAGTTAATTGGTCTATCCATGATAAAGGCAGAACCCTAGACTGTGTGGCCGATCTGAATGGCAAGACTTCAATCACATCCGTCGAACCTCGGGCATGGGCAGAGCACTACTTACTGTCCTTCACTATACAAGCAAGTATTCCGCCTAGCAAGTCCAATGGAATAGGTCCCCCACTCCTTACCAGGAACAAACGGAACATTACAGTAGACGGGCTACTGCCACATCTGCTCCCTATCTTAAACCCCCTGCCAGCCACTTCTGACCCAGCTATTTTAGTTGATTCATATAATTCCACTATCACACAAGCCCTAGATATTATTGCCCCGCTCAGAATGCGTAAAGGTAAACCCAGAACCCACCTGAACTCTTGGTTTACACCCCAACTAAAAGCCCTGCGGACAGAAAAAAGGAAAACAGAAGTCGAGTGGAAAAATCTCCCTTCCAAGGATAATAAATGCAACCTTCTGAAAATCTCAGCCAAATACAAAGCTGAAATACTACTAACCAAATGTGTGACCTAAAATGACAGGATCAACAAAGCTAGTTCAAGCACCCAGGAACTCTGTTATCCTAAGAGAAGCCCCATTCCCCCCGTGGACACCTGCACAAAGGATCAAGTATAGTGTACTAACATCCAAAATTCACTGTCTAATACATTCTCCTTTCTCCAAAACAAAATATAAGCAAATAATCGGAACCCTTTCCAAACAGACAACTATCGTAAAGCCCAAGACCAAATTCCTAAACCCTTTAAGCACTTAAAATTTGCCCGAGTCACTACTCAAGAGGTGGAAAACATCATTGCTTCGCTCAAACCTTCAAGATGCCAGGGAGATACTTGCCCTGCCCAGATTATTAAAGAAGCTGCTAGAGACCTGGCTCCCTTCATTACCAACTGAATGAATGCCTAATTTCGAACTTGCAGTGTCCCTACCAACCTTAAGGATGCTTGGGTCTTGTCACTCTTAAAACAAACCTTCTGTGGCCCTACTATTCCAACCAACTACAGACCGATTACAACAGTCACGTTTTTACTCCAGATAATTGACAGTGCAGCCTACGTACCTGGAGACGAACAATCTCTTAGGGCTCCACCGCTCTGGTTTTACACCACAACATGGCACAGAAACAGCCTTGATAGATTTGAAGAACCAAATCGACGAACCCAAAGACAATAGAAAACTTGCCCTCCTACTCTTATTAGACTTATCAGCTGCTTTTGATTTAGTGGATCATAAAGTGCTATGCAAACACCTGTCCACGGCGGCTCATTTCTCCCAGAAAGCCACAGTATGGATTCAATAATTTTTCAATAATAGTTCAATGAGAGTGTTCTCACCCTTGGCCCCAGCAGACCCTACACCAGTAACATGTGGAGTACCGCAAGGCTCTTGCCTACCATCCGCGATGTACAATTTCTTCACTAAACCATTGTTTGACGACCGTGACTATCTGTGTGTCACCTACACTAACTATGCAGATGACACCCATATCCTCATCCCACTTACTGGAGACTATGATACAGACCTGGCCCTAGTGAACAAAATCTATCTAATCATTCAAGCGTGGATGGCTTCACACGGCCTGTGCCTGAATGATGATAAAGCAGAGCTCTTGATCTTAGGAGCCCCGGCCAACCTCGACAAACTCAGTAACAAATACCTATCCTTCAGCATCAACGGCATTGACATTAAAGTGGCAAAGGAGGTAAACCCTTACCTAGACTCAACTCTCAACTTAGGAAAACAAGTTAATGCGCGATATGAATGACACCTGGCCTAGTAAGATCGTTGTCTGTCTTCCCTTGTTCCCCCTCCCTTGCCTCGCCGCGCCTTGAAACACTTGTGTATAGGCGCATTATAAATGCCATATCATATCATATCAATGCCACTGCTTCTGCAACAGCGTACACTTGTAAGTTGATACAGGCCTGACGTATATCGGAGGTTAGACAGAAAAACAATTGGCTCTCAATCGAGGACCAAATTCAATTCAAAACGGTCTCCATCACCTATAAATGCCTAAACAACTCTGCCCCACGATACTTAATGGAAACATGTTTCAAAAAATCCTTAATACGCCCAACGCGGGCCACCACTTCTTTCTGCCTTGTAGTCCCCAGATTTTACTTGAAAAAAGCAGGTGGTAGCAGCTTCCCTATCAAGGCCGCCCAGTTATGGGGTATCAGGTAATAATATCCCCATATATATGGTCGCCGTAAATAATATCGCCGGGAAAATGTTGTGGCGATATTATTTGGGTGACCATATATATGGGGACAGGGAAAAAAAGAAAACATTTTTAAAAAAGAAAAAAGGGGTTGCGGGGCTGTCCCCCGCATGTTCCATGCAATAATGTCGTCACAAAAAACAGCAATTTTTCGGCAATATTTTTGCATGGCGAGATTTTTGTGGCGACATTATTACATGGAACCAGTTATGAAACTCACTTCCTACCTCTCTGAGAACAGACCAGTCTTTCCCTAGCTTTAGGAAAAACACCAAAAGTTGTTTTTTCACTTAGGACCAATGATGCTCTTAAGTATCGTACGGATGCCCTAACACCTCACCACATTGTCTCTTGCTGTCTAAACTGTGATGTATCTAACGCATGCATTATATTGCCTATTCCTGCAGGATTTTTTTGTATGTAATGACTGTAAATTATTACTATCTACTAGCCAAAAACGGAAATGTGTATATAGTGGCAGTAACTATCTATATGTGCAACTGAAAAGTGTAACTCACGTGTAATGCGCCCAGATACCTCTGGGTTTGATGGGCAATATAAATAAATAAACAAACAAACATACCTTTTAAATAAAAGCAGGATTAAAAAATGAGATGTGTTGTGCACCGATAGAGAGAACAGAGAGGTGACTGTGGCTCAAAACAAAAGAAGGGGCAAAATCATTGTGTGTAAAGCTGAAAGAGTGTATGAAAGAATGTGGGCAATATGTGAGGTGAAACAAAGTCAATTTGGGGGTTGATAATCCAAGTTTGAATGTGCACTGTGAGTAGTATGTTTGGTGCCAGGTGCAAGGGTCCAGAAGGCAGAGACTGACACACATGTACACAGGTGGCATAGTGATTGCTATATACTTTTATTTTGAGACAATACTGTGAAAATCCAAACTGTCCCTCTCTCTATGAGTGGTTTCCCTGCCTCAACAAAAGTCCTAATGGGTTTGTCGGAATGTTCACAGAAATCAAAAGTGTTCACCGTCCTGTGTCCAAAATCTCTAACTGTGTTCCTCACACTTCTAAGTAAACTAAAGGATGCACCAATGTTCTTGTTCCAGGAGATTGACTCCCTTCTTCTGGACAGGATGCCAAAGTTCTTGAATGGAAGCTCTTTCTCCTGCCTTCAGTAATCCAGCAGAAAGGGTATAAACAGTCCTCTAACACTCTGTATTGGATAGTTCACTCTTCTTCACTTCAGGGGGGTAGGAGGGACTCCCTTCCCCTGGATCACTTGTTTAATCCTCCTTGCAAGTTCAATCACCAGGAGAATGACTCCCTCCTCCTGGTGTCTTGTTCTCATTGTTCTTCCACTCACACAGTCGGGGGAATGACTCCCTTCCTCTGGCTTTTTGTCTCATTTTATTTCACAATTCACAACCCCAGGGGAATGACTCGATTCCCGGATGGCCTCCACAACCGCAGTTCCTCCTGGGCGGGTCTGACACATGAGTAGGTCCTTTGTTCCTTTTTATTCTGAATGGACACTAGCAACTAGAATACCCATTCCAGTTCTCTTCATGGCTCTTCATTGTTCCGCGCCGCCTCCTCGTCTCAGTACTTGTCAAAGGAGTCAAACCTAGGTGGTCCCTGCTTCTATTCGTCTCATTTGATCTTATGTCACTGGTCCTACACAGGTACATTGGGTGGTTGGGTATGGTGTTGGGGTGTACCACTGGTGTAGGCAAAAGAGGGGTAATTGGGAGGGGGGCCATACTGCATGTCTGTCCCTGTCTCTCCCAATGATATCCTCCCACTGTGTACCACCCCCAGCGGGACTATCAGGTAGCGGCATCACCTCCCTGGCGTTATGGTAAGGGGCTCCCCTTGGGGGGAAAAGTGATAACATCTGTGGATTCGTCATGTAAGCCAGAAACCACTAATACAGTGAAGGGGGGTGGGGGTGTAAGGAGGTGTGAAAGATATATTTGAGGAAATGTGGAAGACGGCAATTGAAGTTGGAGAAGTGCCGACAGGAGCAGCAGGCTAGGGAGACAAAATCAAAACTATAAACAAAATGTTCAGGAACAAAACTGTGAGCATGAGAACTAGGAGAGAAAATGTGGAATGGCACCTGTGAGGAATCTGAGGACGTCCTCACTTCTTCCCCCAATATATTCTCCTCTGAGGTGGCCAGTGAAAGGCTGTCACCCAGAGCCTGGGGGTGGATATGCGAGGGAGGATCACCTGGGTGGAGGAGACTTGAGGAGTGGAGATGAGGCACCCGTGGGTGAGTCACAGTATCCTCCCTTTCCCTTTTGTAAGGAGTCAAATATGCCCCAGGTCTTTGTAGTTTATTACCAATCCATTCCTTATTTTGCCAAAAAGCCCTCTCCCAATACACACCAGTCAGGTACTGATGCAAGGAAGAGGCGACTCAGAGCTATACATCCTCTCTTTATTAACTCAGACATACACAAACACCACTCTGGTACTGGGACGAGGAAGAGGGATGCCCGAGTACCAAGACCATTATGCAGTAAAGGAACATACAGTATAGGTGCAGGGAGTGGTGTAAATGTCCCACTCAGGTGAGGCCAATGAGATCGCCTGTTAAACACTTGCAGGAGGTGAAGCCAGGGAGACATGTGCCCGAAGCGCCTATGAGCTGCAGAGTCGTTGCAGCAAAGCCAATTGTGGTGGGAGCATTTGCAAGGTCTCCAGTAGCAGAGCTGGTCTGTCTACCTCCTGTAGTTTGGGAGACTCCCTCTCCGTACAACCTAGGCAGAGATCTTGTTTGAAAGGTGCGCCGAGCCGGGAGCAGCGACAGCCTGAGAGCCTGCCAACACGAAGACAGCACCTGGAGACAGCATACCCATTGAGTCAAAGAAGCTTGAATGACTCCGGGACACTGTAGTGTGGACCGCATGGTTGCTGCAGGCTGGATCAATCGCGAATGAGTGGGGGACCATTACGGCAAAATATTAACGCCAGTCCCGCTGGAGATAAACACTGTTAAAAAGTACAACAACTTGAAGCTGATGAGAAAACTGAGTGAAATAATTTTTATGAATACCGAATTGCAAACGAGATGAACATGACAAGGCCAAGAAAGGGACAGGAAAACATAAAGCTTTGAACTTTTCAATACGCCCATGAAGAGGGTGCTTTGAACTTGTGAATACGCCCACGAGGAGTGTGCAAATTCCAAGCAGGAGAGTAAACGGGGAATTTGGTGGTAATTTATTCAATGTGACTGATTGGAATGAAATGAAACTTTTTTAATACTGAACTGAAAGAATAAGGTGTGATTGAGTACCAATTGGATTGAAAGCAGTTGGTGAGATTCCCTGATACAAAGGACTTGCGCACTGTGTAAACTGAAGAGAACAAGCATTGTCAAGTGCCATAAGACTACAAGCAATGGCATAACTTGAAAGAATATGCAGTGGCAAAAGCTCTGAGAATATTTGAAAGTTTAACAAGTGAAGGGTGGCCCAAAATGTATTGGGAACGCTCCAAGAGGATAAATCCAATACCACTGTGAAGCTGAAACAGTGGCAGAGTAGTTGTGAAGAAGCAAGGATGGTGTGTCCGTTGAGTGGCCTGTAATGGGTGGAGCATGTGGTCCGACAACTGCGCCTAGACCTAGTACACCATTATGATATGATGTATGTTATTTGTAACGCGCCTGTACACAAGTGTTTTTAGGCGCGACAAGACAAGGGAGGGAAGGTAGAGGGAGGATAAAACAAACAATCTTACTGTGTCATTCAGATCGTACAAGTGCGATACACAACAGTGCAGGGGGGAGGGAGAGGGAAAATGCCGGGGGGAAGGGAAAGGGGAAGTGCAATCAGGGCAGCGTGGCTCTGGGTAAGCTCAAAGAGGTAGGGGACTGTAGGGTGTGAGAAACCTGAAGGTGTCTCCCTGACCAGTCCCTGGGAGTCTGTCATCCAGGTGGCCAGGACACGGCCATCACTATTGGATCCAATTCCTGGGGTGGACCAGTGAGTGAGGATCACCTGAATGGGGGTCCTCGAGGAGTGGAAGTGGGACACCAATGAGTGAGACATGGTATCCCTCTTCTTTCAACACCTTTTCCCCATCCTACCACGTAGGACGTTCAGAAACACTGCACCCCGACCCCGTTTTCCAACACAAACACTTTCGCATACCACGACAGACAACGGACTAACACCAAATCCCTAACACCTGACATGTCCAAAAGCAAGGGTCAGGCAATTGACCAGAATTGCACACACCTGGCAGCCCTTTCCCTTCCCCACAGGGATAAAAGGTGGAGCATGAGACCACACCTCGAGCAAGGCAGAATGCATGACGAGAGTGCTATCCTAGTACTGCAATTCAAGAGGAGGAGAAAGACTGCGAGCACCGAGGAGACGACAAGGAGAGAAGCGACCTTGCTCTTTTCGACACAGACCCACAAAACCTCCAGGAAAGGAAAAGTGAGACTGCGAACAATAGCCTGCATGTGTTGCAGCAGATGCCAACGGTACAGGGAGCATGCCTATGACAATAAGCAGGACAGAGAGGGACTCCTGCTTCCGTGGTACCATCCTTGAATCTAGATACAAGAAATGCCAAGCGGTTCATCACAGTCGAGGGGAGAGCTGATAAGAAACCGGACTGTGTTGAACGAAAGTCGCAAAGTAGTAAATTAAGAGGAGTTCAAAGAACTGTTAATGTAAAGGGAAAACCAGCTGCAGAGGGGTAAGACACCACGTGGCTGTTCACTCGTGAGACTCTGGTTGGTTCCGCGTTTGTTGAAACTACTGATACCAGAGGCCTTAGTAGGGCTGCAAATGAATGGTCAAAGTGGTCTTACACGGGTCTAGGAAAATCCTCCGCACAGTCGAAAGTCTTTGACGAAAAACCATTGAAAGCTATGGGAGATGAATCCCGTTCTTTAAGCAAAAAGAAGGAACTGTGTGTTTTGCAAGAATGAACCCGAAGGAGGGATGTCAGTAGTTCATTGTTAAAAAAGACATTAAAACTTGTAATTGCAACAGATACAAGTGTTGTAAACAGAAGCTAACAGTCGAGAGAAGTCTGATCCCGGAAGAGGGGGATGCAAGAGTGAAAAGCGACCACCCAACGACACGTGGAATAAAAGCTGTTGTGAACCAGACATAGAGATGCTGACATTCGAGAGGGGTCTATGCCCAGAAGAGGGGGACCCAGGGGTGAAGAGTCCTCACCCTAAAAGCAGACCAAGTTGTGTGACTCAGGCCTAGTGAACCCTATGCAGGGAGGCTGAAATTCGAGAGGGGTCTACGCCATCAAGAGGGGGACCCAGGAGTGAAGAAACATCACCCTAACTGCCATGGAATGGGACATTTTATTTATTATTTTGAATATAACATATCCTCGAAGGCATGAGACTTTAGAGAAAAAAGAAACTTGGCCATCGAGGCTCCTGGTAGCTAAGAACAGAACTGTTGTCTCTTGCTGGGAAAGCTCAAGAATGTGCTGTGCTCCAAGGTCCCACCTTGTCCCATGCTAAAAATGTGGGGAAGGGTGATCCCGGCTACTGCATCCTGACATTATTTGTGAACACTTCTTTCGTTCTTATGAATCCTATCCCACACTCTTTTTGTTTTAGTATAGGCCCTTTTAGATTTGACAGGGCGCCACAAGGGACTGCCTTATTTTCCAGTTGATGGTCAAAGCTTGCTCCCATCTGTGAGAAACATGAGGGAAATCTTCTGAGTAGACCTCGAGAATCCCCTATTCGGGTGGCCAGAGAAGCACTGGCACTCTAAGATCCCTACCCTGGCGGTGGATGGGTGAGTGAGGGAGGATCACCTGGGTAGGGGACCCCAGGGTTATGCTCGGGGAATTGCCCCAGGTGAGATGCAGTATTATACTGAGGATCAAAGAGAGAAGGGTGAAATCCCTGACACCCTTGAAGACTATATCCATCTAACCTCTACCAACTACGGACCTGCTTCTTCCCTTCCCATGGAGACTTCACCTCCAGCATGAGGCTGCGCCTGACTTCGAAGAGAAATGCTGCCTAAATGGACCCTGGCATGCTCCACATGGAGTCTCATGCACACGAGACTTACGAACATTCTAAATATGACTGTGCGCTCTCGGCGCTCCTCTGGCTCATTACACCCAGCCTGGTGAGTGCGCTCCACATTATTTGCTTTGTCGTAGTGTTTGGATTGCTCAGCTTCTTTGGAGCCATGTGCTAGAATACACCTTCCAAGATGGTGGCTACTTTCTTCTATGTCTGGTGTCCCTACCGACCACAGCTCCTGCTGCAGTACGATTGGCCATTGTGTTTCACTTAAGGGCCAATCCCGACGCCGGCAGGTGGACGCCGGCCCTCCTCCCCAAGGCCCACCTTCTAAGGCCCTGTTTGTTTCCCTGTTCGTTTACCGGTGAGTGCCCTTTGCCGCTACCCCACGTGTGCATGGCTAACACCCCCCCCGCTACTCCCCGTGTGCATGGATAACCCCCCACCATCCGCTACTCCCTGTGTGCATGGTAGCCCCCACCCACCGCTACTCCATGTATACATGGTTAACCCCCCTCACCCTCCTGTATGTAGGCTAAACCACCACGCCTTACCTAATCTCTTCTGTGCATACCTGCGCGCCAGGCCACCTCTGTACTATTATATTGGGCACCACACACTTACCGCAGGGTAACCAGCTAGACTGGATCTGTACAAACAACCTACAATCATCACAGATAAAGACAGAGCCATGCATTTGGTCGGACCATAGCTTGGTGACGCGAGATATATTCTTAATCTCCCCAGTTAAGCAGTTAGAGAACCCACATGTGAAAGTTTCAAGCAGAAATTTTAAAGAAATTGTACCCGAGCAGTTAAAACCATGCCTTCGTCAGATTCTCGAGTCCCTCTCAGTCAATGATGACTGCGAACATATGCTAGCGAAATATACCAAGCGCATGCAGGTAATGATAGAGAAGTATGCACCACTAAAAAGCAAGCTGATAAGAAAAAATAGCATTAAGGCCAAATGGTATAATGAGCATACCAATAAACTTAAATAAAACGTGCTAAAGAACGAATATGGCGAAGGAGCCAAACTCAGGAAAACAGGGCGGATTGGAAATGCGCGGACCAGGCGTATCGAAAGGCAATTAGAGAAGCAAAGTCTAACTATTACAATAAAGAAATAGAGGCAGCTCCTAATTCGACCAGTAAACTTTTCGACATACTTAAGGATATGTTAAAACCCAAAATCCTCTCTCCTCCTTACATCCCTTCGAAGGAGGACTGTGACAGGGTACAAGAGGGTTTCGCTGCTAAAATATTAAAAGCAAGGAACATCATCATTCAGGCTAGAGATACCAACAGCATAGAGTCCCCTCCGGAAGAAAACCCCATATCAAAAGATAGGGAGAGATTTAGTTTTTCAGCGGTTTCAGAGGAAGAATTATGTAGGGTGATGTCCAGCATGAAACCAACCTCTTGCGCTGAAAACATCCTCCCCATCAAGATCATCTTGGATCACAAAGAACTCTTTGCTCCTATCCTGACAAGGTTAGTTAACGCTTCCTCCTTAGAGGCAGCAGTCCCCGGGGTTATAAAAAATTTCACAATAACCCCGCTTGTAAAGAAGGCAGGTCTGGATCCTAAATATCCCAGTAATCTCCGCCCTATTACAAACTCAAATTTTATTTTAAAAACTTTAGACAAAATAGTTACCAACCAGCTACAAAAATATGTGGAAACCGCAGATGTGTTACATGAACAACAATCAGGTTTTAGAGCGGCTCACAGCACAGAGTCAGCCATGCTGGATCTACAGACACATATGCTGGAACTGATAGAGAAAGCCAAGCCCGGGTTACTCATGCTGCTGGATCTCAGCGCTGTGTTTGACCTGGTAGACCACCAGCTACTCCAATCAGCTCTGGATAAATTTGTAGGGTGCTCGTCAAAAGCACAGGCTGGGCGTGCTTCCTTCCTGAAGGACAGGAAGGCGAGAATACATTGGGGTGAACATTTCTCAGAAGCTACCCCAATACTGTTTGGAGTCCCCCAGGGAGCTAGATTGTCTCCACTTCTTTTTAACCTCTTAAGAAGTCTCTGCTCCCTACTAGAAAACATAGGTGTGTTTTTCACCAATTACGCTGATGACAAGCAGCTGATTTTCGAACTAACAGGCGACTATTCAGTAAAAAATTAAGGAAATTTACAACATCATTGATACCTGGATGCAGAGGCACTGGATGTGTCTAAATAACACAAAAACCGAATTAATGATTTGCGGATCAAATCAGACCTGCCCTAAATTGGATTCCCAATATAAGACTTTCCATATCAAAGAAGCCATCATACCAGTAGTATCTAAGGTAACCCTGGGTATGATGATATAAGCCTCATTAGGCTCCGGGGCCCAGGTTAACTATCTGTACAAAAATAATTTGTACTACCTGCGCCTTTTGAGAGCAATTGGACCCTTTATAAATGAGACAAACTCAGATTCTATTGCAAGAGCAATCTTGTAGTCCCGCTTAGATTACGGCAATGCATTGCTACTGGGAGCCTTCAAGAGAGAGCTGACAAAATGCCAAGTAATGCAAAATGATGCGGTTCGCATCATTAAAAAGAAAAAACAAAGGGACCATATATCAGAAGGAAGAAAGGAACTGCATTGGCTTAGAATAGAGGAAAGTCAGGTTTAAGGCTATGACGATAGTCCACAGATGTCTTTTTGGGGGGCACCGGCCTATTTAAAAAACAATTCTCGTATGTGCCCCAAAGATGCTTACGATCAGCAGACAAGGGCCTCTTAAACATCCCAGAGGCTAAACGGGCAACTGGAAGGGGTAGATCTTTTCCTGTTAAGGCGGCCAAATATTGGAACAGGTTACCAGTGACCCTAACACAAGAAGAAAACTACCTTAGCTTCAGGAAGGCTCTGAAAACTTTTTTTATTCCAATAGTCCTGAAACATCACAGTGTCACCTCAGTGTTGAGGAGACACGGTTAACCGAGAGTCGTCTTCTGTGAATGGTACTTCTCTGCGGCCCCGCGCCCTGATGCCTGCGGGCTTACGGCGCGTTACAAGCACAAAGACATAGACATAGACTTACCCTTGATTACGACTTCACATATATAGGTCGCTGCTGCCATGCAACTTATGGCCGACACCTCGTATATGCTCTCTATTATGAACTCGCAACTGCTTGTAGCTGCCTCCATACATGACATGGCAGGCACCATGCTTTTGCCCACCTACTTTGACAACGTAAACTATATGATGCTACCTTGAAAGATGTGTTCGTACCATACAGTCTACCCCTATAACCATGCAGTCTAGTCATGCACTTTTCAATCTTCACGAAGTAACATCTTTGTATGCCTTCAAATACACTTTTGTAACCAAGTAAGCCTTCTAACAGCGCCACAATGCCCCAGGGCAGTGGGCGCTCTACAAATGCAAATAAATCAAACAAATATATCACATCTGCCTCCCTTCTTCCCATTGAATCTCTCTTGTCCAGATCCAATGAACCCTTCGTCAATAACATGCCCTCTAGAAACACAAACCGTGTGACACACAAACTATCTCTCCCAGAATCCCTATTTTCCTGTGGCCTACCCGAATACTCCGTCATTCTCCTCCATGTTGTTTTGATTATTGTTTCTCAAACTCCCAGTCTGTTGTGACAAAACCTTACCCTTATCCCAATATCCCGTATTCAAGTCACAAACTCTACAAACCTCATCCTTAGAATTAACCAACCCACCCCCCTTCTTATAATACCTTTTCCCTATCTTACCGTGTAGAATATTCAGATACTCTACCCCTCCTGTTTTCCAACACAAACTCTTTCTTTTGACATGAAAGACAACAGAATAACACCAGAGCCGTTTACCTGACATGTCCCGACACAAAGGTCAGGCAGAGCCAGGCAATTGACAGGAATCATGCACACCTGATGGCCCTTTCCTTTCACCAGAGGAAAAAAAGGTGGAGCATGAGAGCACAATACGAGTAAGGCAGACTGCACAATGAAGCAGCTAATCCTGCATGGCAATTCAAGAGGATGAGAAAGGCAGCGAGAACTGAAAGGGGTTCCAGGAGATAAGCGACTTTGCCCTTTCCGATCCAGACCCACAAATCCTCCCTGAAAGGAACTGTATGTCAGCGAACAATAGCTAACTTGTGTTGCAGCAGATATCAGCGGTACACTGAGCATGCCTACTCAGGAAAGCAGGACAGAGAGAGACACGCCTGCTACCGTGGTACCATCCTCAACTCCGGATGCCAAAGAAGCCAAGCAGTTCATCACAGTCGGTGAGTCGAAGGTAGAGCTGATAAGAAACCGAACTGTGTTGAATGAAAGTTGCAATGTGGCAAAAGAAGGGAAATTCAAAGGACATTTACCATTCAGGGGAAAGCCAGCTGCAGAGGGGTCCGGCACCAGGTGGGTGCTCACTCGAGAGACTCTGGTGAATCCCACATTTGAGAAACTACAGATACCAGAAGGCCTTAGGAAGGCTTTAACCAGAAGGTCAAAGTGGTGATACAGAGGTATTGCCAAAACCCTCTGTACAGTCGAAAGTGTTTGACCAAAATACTAGTGAAACGCTGAGGGAAGATATCCTGCTTAATAAGAACAAAGGAAGACACTGTGGGGCAGGAGTGAACCTGATGGAGGGATGTCCATCAGTGTATTGTTTAGAAAGACATTAAGACCTGTGAAGTGCAACAGGTGAAGGTATTTGCGAAAGGCCATCTTGAACCCAACAGAGGGAGGCCAAAGGCCATCTTGAACCCAACAGAGGGAGGCCAAAGGCCATAGTGAACCCGACAGAGGGAGGCCAACAGTCAAGAGGGATCTGCGCCCGGAAGAGGGGCACCCTAGGGTGAAAAGCCGTCGCCCGAAGACTGGTGAATATAAAGAGGAGAAAGCATATGAATAAAAGCCATAGTGAACCCGATGGAGCGAGGCTGAGAATCGAGAGGGTTATGCGCCCGGAAGAGGGGGGGGTCCTAGGGTGAAAAGCCATCACCCAAAGACTGGTCAATATAAAGAGAAAAAAGCATATGAACAAGAGCCATAGTGAACCTGACAGATGGGAGGCTAGGATCGAGAGGAGTCTGCGCCCGGAAGAGGGGAACCCAGGGTTGAACCACCATTACCCTAAGAGCCATAAAAAAGGAGCTTATTTTTGTTACATTGAATATATTGGGTCCTCAAGGGAAAGAGACATTTTGCTAAAAAGGAGACTTAACCATCGAAGAACCTGACTGCTGAAAATGGAACTGTCGGCTCGTGCTGGGAAAGCTGGAGCGTGTGCTGTGCTCAGAAGTGCCATCTTATCCCGTGCTCAAAACGTGGGGAAGGGAGACCCTGGCTAACACATCCTGACTTATTATTTGAGAACACTTCTTTCTTTATTGTAAACCTTATCCCACATTCTTTCTATATTAGTTGGAAGGACTGGCAATAGGTATTTTTTTTAGTATAGGCCCTTTTACTTTGACCAGACGCCACAAGGAATGCCTTATTTTTCATTTGATGGTCGGAGCTTGCTCCCATCTTAGATTTAGGTTAGATTAGGTGTTTTTCCAACATGCATTGGGTTTAAATAAACACTCTTGAATCGTGATCACTTGTGTCTTGTCTTTATTGTTGACACCATGAGTCTCTTACAAGGGTTACAGATACAGTCCCTAAGTTTGTTCTAGGCCCAGAGACATTGCAGGGGCTACTGGTCAATGGGGAGCCTGGTACCAGTGGGACTCGGAGGGTAGCCAGCCAACCAGTCAGCACAGCAAACAGGTTGGTAAGCAGAGGAGGGAGAGAGATGGCAGAAGCGAGAAGGAAGGTCTTGAGCTGCTTCAGGAACTTCATGTGGTCCGGCTCAAGTTTGTGTGGTGCAGAGAGGCCATTCCAGAGGGAGATACTTGGAGAGGAGAGAGCTCTACCCCCACTCTCTGCCTGGAGAAGCATCTGACCCTCAGAGTGTTGGAGGTAGCTGAGCGAAGGGCTCAAGAAGGAAGTTGTTTAGGAAGAGAGAGTTGAATGCAGTGCGGACCCGGCCCCAGAAAGCCTTGTGGACGATGCAGAAGATCTTGAACTTGATACCTGCAGCCACTGGAAGCCATTGGAAACATTTCAGTGCTGGAGACTTGTGGTCCCTGGGCTTGAGGCCAAGGATAAGTGTTGCAGTCCTGTTCTGGATTAGTTGCAGAGAGAGTAGAGGGAGGCAGATTGAGAAAGAGGCTGTTGCAGTGGGCCAGCCTAGAGAGAACCAGGGCTCTGGAGACAGTGGGTTTATGGGGGAAAGTGAGGAAAGGAAGAATCCAGGTGCAGCTGGTAGTGGGTCTTCTTGGCAAGGACCGTGATGTGAGGAGAGAAGGAGAAAGTGGAGTCGCAGATGACACCAAGTTTTTTGGTCTCCCTAGAAGACGAAGAAAGAGGGCCCAAGGAGGGGGGCCAGAGTGGGAGCAGGGTTTCCAAAGAGAAGGTCCTCCGTCTTACTGGCATTAAGGCAGAGATCGTTGGAGGCTCACCACTCCTGAATCATGGGTAGACAGTCAAGAATGAGCGAGAGAGGAGAGGTGGCTAAGGGTACCCTGAAGGAAAGCTGAGTGTCATCTGCATAACACTGGTGGGCCAAAGGGGCCAAGTAGACATTGAAGAGCCAGGGTGGGACGTTAGAGCCCTGGAGAACACAACATGTGGAGAGAGAGGCCCAAAGTTGGACTTGGAAGGGTAGGTCCAGGAGGAAGGAGGTCAACCAAGCTGAGGCCTGATCCGTGAAGCCCAGGTCCTCACTGAGAGGATTGATAAGGATGGCATGATTGACTGTGTCAAAAGCAGAGGAAAGACCAAGGAGGATGAGGACAGCAGGATCGCTAGAATCGAGATTAGTGAGCAGATCTTCACGGGTGTTCAGGACAGCAGTTTCTGTGCCTCTGGCTGCTCTGAGGCCAGACTGATGGTCATGGAGACAACCAACAGATTCAGTGTGGAGAGTAAGGTGGGAGATGGGCAGCTTTTCCAGGAGTTTGGCCAGGAAAGGAGTGATAGAGATCGGTGTTAGGCAGAAACCTGTGCAGTTCCCTCTGGGACCACTGCAAAAGATTTAAGACTACAGGTGTTTGGCAGTAAACCCACTTGGTAGCAGTCTGTACCACACAGATTCACTTGATAGCTGTGGCTGAGCAGTCAGACTTCCCTCAAGAAGAGTTAGGCAGTATACAGAGTATTCACAATAGGTCAAAAGAACACAGTAGAACAAGTAAACACTGACCAGGGCTTGGTGTAAAAGAGATATAATTATTTATTTAAAAACACGGTCACTAAAAGATATACACTCCCTTAGAAGAATATTAGACAAGTTTTAAGTAAAGCCCCACTTATTTTCAGACAACGGTGAGCGCTTAACGCAGATGGCACTCTAATATCGTTTTAAAAGGGAGAGAAAAGCAGCGAATAAATTGAAACAGATCCCAACACTTTTACAAGAACACAACAAGAGAGGAAGGCAAAATAAAACCATGAGTTTAGAGTTAAGTAGGCCAGATCCACTTTCAGTGGATCAAAACGAAATGTGTCCAAGGTCACACGGTTGCAGTGCACAAAAGTCTTGAAACGGTTCAAAAAGAGTTGGACCAAAGAAAGGGACCAGTTAGAAGGTCAAGGCGGCCAGCCCAGTCCAGAAGGTTAAGGGGTTATTATTACCTTGTAGCAATCTTTAGAAAGGGAGGCCTGGCGGACACGGTACCTTAAAGTGGTGAGAATACTCCAGCAGGGGCAGTTGTTCCTGGCAGCGGATGCAAGTCATTGCTTCGTCCGGGGGAAGAGAGGATCTCGTCGGAGAGGAAGACAGGAGTCCGTTGCACTGCCAGGGAAGAAACCAGCCGCGGAGTTCTCAGGTAAAAGGAGCGGTCCTTTTATTCGCGGTCCAGTGGTAAGTGGCTATCCGGTTGCTGGGGTGCTTGGCACGGGCAATTCGACCACAAGACGGCCTGGGATGCGAAGAGAAGAAGGTAAACTGGTTGTGCCCACCAGTCAGGGGAAGAAGCCTCTCCAGCCGGGAGATCTTCTCTGTCGTCGGGAAGTGGTGAGTCGGTTCCGCAGGGCTCCACCGGTGGTGTCGTCGTGGCAGGTCGGCTCAGCTTCTCCCTCGTCGGATTCTCAGGTCCTGTGGCGACTTTGGAAGTACCAGTCCCCAAAGCCCTGCTTTTATGCAGCACACCCCCATTCACTTAGCCTAGCTGTCAATCAACCATGCTAAGTGGTGAGCCGGCCGGCTCACCACTTGGGCCAATCACACAAGAGTGCGATTTGAGTTACCAAGGTAACTCAGTCCAGGGTGCCTAAACCCCCTCCCACACCCCCTGTGGTACCCAGACAGAGTGGCACCACTTTTGGAGGCTTCTGTGGAGAAGCCCGCCAAAAAGTGGATCAAAGGGCTTGACTTGGGTTGGAGTCACAGAAGAGAACACAAACGCCATTTTAGAATCGAGTCCTGGCAAAAAATACCAATCGGCGAATTAATATTAAATAAATAAACCGGCGGTATGTTCGAGGCTATGAGAATTAAATAATTAAAGTTGGTAGCCTCGAACAATGGGAAAATCCCATAGGGATATATTCGCGGTCGAATATAAAAAGTAGTATCCACTGCCACCAGCCAAAACTCGATCAGGGGGGACGGAGACGTGCCCCCTCGACTAACAGACCCCGGGGCAATCGAATTGCCCCGACCAGTACGTCTACAATATGATGGTTTGTACTGGTTTCTGTTCATAATTTGGGACTAGTAAAGCCAATGGTGACTTTACATGCCCTGGGAGACAGTAGTCAGTCCCAGGGTATGGAGTCTATGGTGGGGTGTCACTATGACACCCCTGTGTCACTGCACGGAGGGTGCAGTGTAACACACATAGTAAAAACACATGAGACCCTATGGAGTAAAGGACCCCATAGCCCATAAAACACATAAACAGTCAAAGGAACACCATAAATCATGTCCAAGAGTGGGAGAAAAAGAGTCTCACTCTTGGCAGGAGAATAAAACAAACTCCAGAAATCCAGCAAAGCTGCTGGGGGACTCACTAGGTTAGGAAATTCAGCCTAAAGAGAGAATTCTCCCTAACAATCGGGCAGTAGTTTGCCGGACAGGAAGGATCAGCGGAAGGCTTTTTCAGAAGGGGGTGCACAAGGGAGTGCTTAAGGGGAGAGGGGAAAGTTCCAGTGGCAAAAGAGTGATTGCAAAAATCGGCCAAGGCTGGAGAGAGGGTGTCGATGGGGTCCTTGATGGTTCTGGAGGAGCACCTACTTGGATGACACTTTCATAGATTGGACTTGTCTGGAAACCTCGTCAGGAGTGGTCTGAGAGAAAGGAGGACGAGAGGGATAGGCAGCCAGAGGGGGGCCAAGAGAGGGAGAGGAAGAGGAGCGAGAGGACAGAATGTCCTGAGTTTTAGTGATGAAGTGAGAAGCCAGAGGCGTTCAGAGGGCCAGGAAAGGAACAGGAGGGGTGAAGAGACTGCAGTAGGATTGCCCAGCTCCTTGCAGATTACAAAGAGTTTGGCCATGTTGTTAGAGGCTGCAGAGACGCAGGCTTGGATGTGAGCTCTCTTCTTGGTCAGGACAGAGAGTTTGTTATTGCCTTTGGAGTAGGCGACAGGCCAGTTTGTTGGAGGATGCGCCCAATGCCCTCCACTTCCTCTCAGCCACCCTAAACTTGCGTTTCAGGGTGGTGCGATCAGAGTCATACCAAGAGTTGCACTTGGGGGTAGGCTTCAGGCAGAGTCTCGTGACAGGGGCAAGGACATCCAGAGTGTTGGAGATAGAAAGATGCAGTTTAGCGAGGGCTGTGTCAGGGTGTGAGTCAGCCGCAGGCATAGGCGGAGCAGCCAAAGTAGCGGCAAAGGCCTCCACTGACACACACTTCAAGGGCCGAAAGGCTGAGAAGGTGGTGGCAGTGCTGGGGTCGGCTTTGCATGGGGGCCAGAGAGTTTTAGGTGAGAGGAGAGCAGAAAGTGGTCAGTCCAAGAGAGAGTAGCGGTGAATGGGTCCAAGAGGGGGGTGTGTGAGGAGATGAGAACATCCAAGGTGTGTCTGGCGCAGTGTATAGGACCAGAGGGTAGAATGGAAAGAGAGAGAATGTTGCAGAGTTTGCAGAAAAGCCCAGAGGAGGGATTAGATGCATTCCGGTGGATGTTGAGATCTCCGAGGAGAAGTTGAGAGGTAGAGGCAAGGAGAGAAGAGGAGAGGTCAGCCCACTTTCTAAAGGAAAAGCCACTTAACTCATTTATAAGCTTGTGATTGAAGATAAAGGAAATAAATGTGATCTACAAGTAATGAACTGAACTTTGTGATATTGGTGAAATAGATGAAAGGCAACTCAGCTAGGAATCTGGGATGTGCCCCAAGGATTTGTTGTTTTGGAACATTGAGAACTTGAAAGCGTGGGGACAGGAAGCCCTCTTTTTGATAAGGTGAACCACCCGGAATCTTGGGGAAGAATCTTTGGAAAAAACCCTTTTCCAACCTAGAGCTGGAAGAAGCTCTGAACTTTCATTTGAATGCATCTCATTCTGATGCTGGGATCCCTACACAGTATGTACAAGTGGATGTGAGAACAAGTATAGATGTTGGGCATGGACAGACATTTGCTTTAGACTTCCTGACACAGACTATCATTAGTTTCAGTTGGGTATTAAAATCCCACCTTAGCATATAGGGTAAGTTGGCACTTTTTCCATCTTTGTTTTTATTTTAATGAAGGTTTGTGACCCAAGCTTTACTCATTTGTCTGTGTCTACTAAGTGATGCCTTCACACACCTGAATGTGTGAGAAAAATGTCCAGCCATGCCATGTTAAATGTGACCATGAAAAGCAGTGTGCAAAGTAGAAGAAAACAACCACAACAGATGTGACATACTATGCATGCCCACAGTTGACAACAATAAAAGGCAGAATAAAAATGATCCAAAAACAACAATGATATATATTAAACATTCTTACCGGACCATTGACAGCCCTCTAGATCAATCTATGCCCAGTTGCCAGATAAAATGTGGGAGGGGGAAGGTCGCTAAGGACAGGAGCTGGTCTTTTGAGGAAGTCAGGGAATGGGGTTGCAATGAGAGGAAAGAGGACGTAAGGGGAAACGGGAAAAGAATGTGGAAAACAAGAGGTACAGCCTTATAAAACAGACCAAGGAACCGTGTCCGCAGTGATTGCCGAACATAGATCCTAGTTTTCAAGGCTGGGATGTGGTGAATGGGTTGGTAAGAGGTGAAGGCAAGGGCCAAGTAGAGGGCCCCATCCTCGATAACGCCATTTGTGGCCAAGAACCAACCACCCCTTGCTGGACCAGAAAGCCACCTAGCAGAATGAGCAACCGCTGCCCACCAATGCATGCATAATTTCCAAAGACAAACACAACCACTGTACCCATCACCGAAGCCTGAAGGCCCAGAAGGCAACCAGAAAATGATCTCCTACCCAGATCCCCAGCCCAGAGTACAAGAAATAGAGAACCACACAGAGTTCCTGGATGCTATGCACTAGACACTGCAACCCTCCTCTCCCACCGAAGAGTAGGATGCAACCCCTCCGATGCCTCCCAGGATCCCCACAGATAGCTGCAACACAGCACATTACAGGCTGTAGAAAATACATAAACCAATGCACAGAAATGCTAACCCCATCCCCCAAATACAATTTTAACTACCCTACCTCGGAGAAGCCTGGTCCCCAAGAGAGAAAGCTCCCAAGAAGCCCCACCCCCCAGGGGTGCAGGACTTATGAAGCAACAGAAAAAGAAACATCCAAGCCCAGCGATCTAGCAGTGCTCCTACTCATGTGTCAGGTCACCCAGAGTGCAAATCTGCACCCCTCATCTGTGAACCACCATCACTGCAAAAGCATTTGCCCCCATGCCTTAATGCACATGACAGACACATGGACAGTGAGGGTAGCTACATGTGGAAGAAGCCAGCACCCCAAATATGGCAAAGAATTGCTAGGGTATGGCCACTCACAATTTGTCTCCGTTTGTGCCCACTGTAACAGTTGGGTTGCATATCAGGCTTCAATGCATTGTTTGACAAACTTGTAAAATGATTTAGATTGTTTTTAGGAAATTATCCATCCTCACACCTTAGTGGCTTGTAGCATTTGACCCTGTTAGGGCAAATGTGAACAACAGTGTTGTGTTGTAAATGCATGAGTGGTCTTGCACTCTATTGGAAAAATAAGTTGTAGTGGAATTTTCAGAATGTCTAATGCGCAAATACATTTTGAATATCTTTTAAACAAACATTAATTAAAATAGAATCTGCATGTGTTTATTAGTGTTACAATGTTCTCATAAATTGCTCTATCCCAATTGCATGTTCTTTTTTTAATCAGATAATACAGATAACCAACATATTTTCCTTAATCAACTGACTAAACTCAATTATGTGTCAAGTTTGGTAGCAAACTTTCTTCTGTATCTCAAGTGATATAATCAATAACGTTGGTTGTTAATGTATTTACACATTTTGTGGACTCATTGCACCCTTCTTCAGGAAAATATGCAACCTGATTTCTTTAAGTTTTCCAAGTAAATATAAATAATTTACTTTACTGTGTTAGTTAGCTATTTGTGATGCTCAAACATAATATTGACAAATGTATAAACTGAACCAAAACTGAAAAGTAATCAGAAGCAGCTTTACCCCATTATATATTCGTGTGCAGTCATATGAATCACTTTATCTGAGACCACTGTATGAAAAAATAAGAAACTGTATGCCCTTGTTAGAGTCCAGTTTTAAGCTATTGAGATTGCTATTTTCAGTTTAGCTTAAGTAAATTCCCTGTCGTAACTTATTATTCAATCACCTTTCGTATTAGTTATCAATCCTGAAATGTATCTGTGTAGCTGGGGCATCCGTTAGAACAGTCCTTATAGAGCTCCTAACCATAGGCACTGGAAACATGTATGTTGAATTCTTTGTTTTTTCTATAAAATAGAAGTTCAAATGGAGATTAGAGAGTTCAAATCTTTAAAAGAGCGTTGAAATCTTTGCTAAAGTAACAATCGATATAATGGAATGGTCATGTGCCTTTCGTTCTCCATCCACAAAGGTCCCGTTTCATCAATTTAGTACAGTGCAAACCTGATCAAAGTTCAGTATTTTCCTTATATGGCCTCTATCCAGAGTTGACATACACCAAAGTACCACCATATTTGTAGTTGTTTACAAGTGACACAAACGTTGTAAATTCTATCTACAACAATCTTTGACTCCACATCATAAATCCACTAAAATTATTTCATATCAATCTTAGTTATAGTAATTATATCTGGCAGTTTCAAACATGTGAATTATTCAACCAGGAGTAACATCTTGTGTGGTAACTTTACTTTATTTTATTTTCAAATTTCTTTATTGGAATTTGTGTAATAAAACAGTGCCTCACTGGATCATACAGTCGCCGTAGTAATAGTCAGGGCTACACAAAATAGGCCATTTGTGAATTAACGATTAAACAGAAATAACGAAACAATAACAATGTTAACAACATGAACAAGTCTCCGTGTGGTCGATGATCCAAGCAACAAGGGGGGGGTCAAGCAGCAGAAGAGCACAGGTTAGGTACCGTGCTAGTGATCCGTTTCAGGTATCGTGTGCCAACAGGGGTCAGTAGCTCAAGGGGGTTTATCGTCATTGGAGGGGTTGAGTAAGGCCCAAGTAAGAGTTTTCCAGGCAGCGAGTCCCAAGCTCGTGTTTTCAGGGGATGTGGTGAGGCCGTTCTCCCAAGCTGTGGTTTCTGCCCCTATCCATCGCTCCAGTTCGTTGTGCCATACCTGATATTGTGGGCCTCCGGGTCGCTTCCAAGCCATAGCAATGGTCCTTTTGACCAGAATGCATGCCAGGTCCATGAGCTTGACTGAGTGTTTAAACTTGGCCAGTCTGGGGTATGTTCCAAGAAGGCACTCCTTCGGGGTCCATTCATATCTGGTTATGCCTGCCTCTCTGCATAGGAGTTCCACTCTCGCCCATAGTCGCCGGACCTGGACACATCCCCAGAACATGTGTAAGAGATTTGCTTCATCTCTGCCACACCATGGGCAGTTATGGTGGGGTAGCTTATATATTTTAGCTATTCTGAGTGGTGTCAAGTAAGATCGGTATAACATGTTGAGTTGTATCAGTTTAAATCTAGAATTTCTGGATACCGCATTAGGGAACGCTAGTGCTCTACCCCATTCGGTTTCAGACAGTTCGTGACCCAGGTCCCTCTCCCATTTGGTTTTGAGGTCCTGACTGCGGGGGTTGGGCCTGTCTATTAGGTGACTATATATGCGGGACACAGGCCTCCATCCATCCGCCAAGCTGTATAGGTGTGTTATGAAGGAGTCGGTTTCGGGCTCCTCGGGCCATGTGTCCCATTTAGTCCTAGCCAATTTGCGGATCCTTATGTACCAAAGGAATTGACCAGCCGGGACGCCAACATCTGATTGCAAGGAGGGGAAATCCCGGAAGGTGCCCTCATTGTATAGATCCCCCCCAAGTGTATACTCCCAGCCTTTCCCAGTGTCGGATGGAGGCGAGGTCCACCGAGTTCTGGCATAGGTCGGCTAAGAGTGGTATGTCCGGGTTGTAACTATGTTTCAGGTGGAGAAGGCTCATAACCCTTTGCCATACCTGACGACCCAGGGTAGCTAAGAAAGGAATCCCGTCCATAAGACGTTGAGGGGCCCAAACGAGTTCATTTAACCGGATTGGAGCAATCGGGTGCTGTAAAAGCAGGGTTTCGGGGGTAACATCATCGGCTAGCCATTTAGCCACAAAGCTTAGTTGGGCAGCCAGGTAGTAACGTTCCAGGTCAGGGAGCCGAATGCCTCCTTGTTCGTAGGGTAGGGTCAGCGTGGATAATGCAAATTTGTGCCTACTAGTTCCCCACAGGAAGTCTTTAAGTATCCTCCCTAAGAGACGGAAGAAGGGAGTTCTAATGTAGTAGAAAATATTTTGAAACCCATAGAGAAATCTGGGGAGAACAATCATCTTAATGATGGAAGCCCTACCCATCATGGATAGGGGGAGGCGAGCCCAAAACCCAATTGACTTGCGCAAGGGAGGCAGCGCCGCTACCGTGTTGTTGGCATGTATGAGTTCAGGCGTATGATAAATATTTATGCCAAGATAGCGGAACGTGGTGGGGCACCAACCTATGCCTAGTGAGGGGAGGTCATCTATGTGTGTATTCCGGAGGGCGCCCAACGGAAACAGACAAGACTTGTGTCTGCTAAAGTGTATGCCTGATACCTTGGCAAAGTTGCCGAGGACCTCCAACATGGTTGGGACATTCAACAGTGGGTCCCTCACATAAAGGAGGACATCGTCCGCATACAGGGAAATTATGTGATCCACCCCGTCAATCCTTATGCCAGCGTCAAAGAATTGTTTTCTAAAGAAAATGGCAATGGGTTCAAGCCCGATTATATATAGCATGGGGGAGAGCGGGCAGCCCTGCCTTGTGCCCCTTTGTATGTCCCATTCCGTGGAGATGAGCCGACCAGTTTTCACCCGAGCTCGCGGCTTGGTGTAGAGGACTGTGATCCATCGAATGAATCGTTCTCCGAAACCAAACTCCCTAAGCACCGCAATCAGCCATTCCCAGAAAATTGAATCGAACGCTTTGATGGCGTCCAAAGAAAGCAAAGCGTGGGATTTCCCTGTATGAGTGGGATGTGACAGTATGTGTTGTAATCTACGTAGATTGGCAGTGGTGTTACGGCCCGGCACAAAGCCGCTTTGGTCGGGGTGCACCACCTCACCAATCACCTTGGACAGCCGCTTGGCCAGAATGGTTGTGAGGATTTTAACATCATAATTGAGCATAGCGAGAGGGCGATAGGAGTCACAGTCATCTGCAGGCTTACCAGGCTTGAGGAGCGGAACCACCAAGGTCTCACGCATGCTCCCGGGCAGGATGCCCGATTCATAGGCTTCTAGGAACACCTCGTGTAGTAGCGGGGACAGTTCCGGCTCGTAGGTTTTGTAAAATTCGGCAGGTAGCCCATCACTACCCGGAGCCTTGCAGGTGGCCAGGGACTCGATGGCGTCTTTTATGTCATCTATGTTGATTTCAGCATCTAGAGCCTCCTTGCATGGCAACGGGAGTGGGGGCAGTCCAATTTCGTCCAGGGTGTTTGAGATTTCCTCGGAGGGCACCACATCAGTATGGGAGTATAGTCGGGTATAGAACTGCCCGAAGGTGTTATTAATTCCCTGTTGGGACCGTTGTAGCGTGCCATCAGCATCTCTTAGGGCTGTGGTCGAGTGCTTAGGGTGTTCTTTCCTGCACAGCCAGGCGAGTAGTCTACCAGGTTTGTCAGCGTGGGCGTGTGTTTTGTTGGTTCTGGTAATGTAATCAAATTTGGCAAGTCTGTCCCAGGCTTCCTTGCAGGCGGCCCTGGTACTGGCCAGCTTGTCCTCCTGTGGTTGGGGGTCCAGGGTGTTGGATTCTAGCTGTTCTATTTCAGATTCTAGTAGTTCGAGTTCGGTTCTTAGGTGTTTCCTCATGCCTCCAGCCTTTGCTATGACCTCTCCCCTTACAACCACTTTGAGAGCGTCCCAGACCGTGCTTAGGTGGTCAACACTGTCCTTGTTCTCACAGATGTAGTTCGCTAGAGATTCTCTGAGGCTTTCCTTGAACTCTGAGTCTTTAAGTGCCTCAGTGGGCATCCTCCATGTGGGTATGGGAGAACTGGGTCCAGTGATGTTCCATTCAATTATCAGGGGAGAGTGGTCGGAGATGGTGCGACCCAGGTAGTTAGAAGAGTCAATCTGGGGGAAGCTCTCTTTGCCGGTGAAGAGATAATCGATCCTGGTGTGAAGATTGTGTGGCGAGGAGTAAAAGGAGTAGCCCCGATCCCCGGGGTGTTGTTCCCGCCAGATGTCTACCAGGTCTAGACGATTTAGCATGGTGTTCATGGCGGTGGTAGCGGTTGACGTGCCCGCCAAGGGGGGAGCCGACCTGTCAAGCACAGGGTCGCTGACGCAATTAAAGTCGCCACCCCAAATAAGGAATGCATCTCTATAGGGTGCAATCTTTGTGCATAACATGGTGAGGTGCGCGGGGATGTTGTTGTTGGGGAGGTATGAATTGACAATACATATCTCTGTTTGTTCGATGTGGCCCAAGAGTATAACATACCTTCCATCCGGGTCTATTTCAGCTTTGGTAAGCTGGAAGGGGATGTGGGGACTGATCCAGGTGAATACCCCTCTAGCGAATTTGGAGTATGTGGACCCGAACCCCTGTCCACCCCAATATGATTTGAGTGCCGCCATGGATTCCTTGGTTAAGTGGGTTTCTTGTAATAGGGCCAACTCTATCCTTTTTCTGTGCAGATAGGATTTTATTCTGTTCCGGCGTAGATAAGTACCCAGACCCCTCACATTCCAGGTGGCGACTTTAAGGCGTGTGGGCATGATGGTGGCGAAGGAGCCGGGGCGATGGGCCCGAGGCAGTTTCAACCCTCCACGAGCCAGCTTCATGTGCTGAGCGGCTGCCCCCTGGGTCTGTACACTGCAATCTCCCTGCTGACCTTGATTGTTGCGTTGATGTGTTAATCGGAGACTTGTGAACAATTTTAACTTCCACTCGAACAGGTGGATTGAACAAGAAAGTTAACTGTGTGTTGCCCCCAGCAGCTGTTCTGGGAGGACAACGCTCGGGGGCTTCCGCTACCCATCGGCCTGTCCAGGTCATGTGGTGCGGTTGTGGTGTTGGCCTTGGGCCAGCCATGCTTGGGGTGGGGTGGGTTGTGACGATATCCGTGGGGTGGTCCGTAGGGCTCCCGTCCTTAAAAGAGCCAATCAATCGTTGCTGTATGAAGATCTATTTGGGTTCAGCCGTTGGGTGTCAAGATGTGATCCTCTCCCTCAGCCAAATTGTTGTGCTCCATCCACATAGTGGCTGCTGCCGGGGTCTCCATGTAGACGGCTTTGCCTTTGTATAGTATTTTGAGGCGCGAGGGATACAGGAGCATGTATTTGAGGGCGAGCTTCCGCAGTTGGGCTTTGACAGGTATGAATGAGTTCCTGGCTCGCTGCACTTGTGGGGTATAGTCGGGATAGATTACGATCTTGAAGCCATCGCGTCTGATCTCGCCTCCGTCCCTCGAGAATTTGAGGATCGTCTCTCTGTCGCGAAAGTTTAAGATCTTGGCGATCATCGGGCGAGGGTGTGATCCCGGAGGGGGTCGCTTTTGTAGGGCGCGGTGGGCTCTCTCGACAGAGAAGCCCTGTGTGAGCTTGCCAGCTCCGATTTCCTGTATTAGTAAGGACTCAATAAATTCTGTGGGGTCGATGCCTTCCATCCCCTCAGGAACGCCGAGGACTCTGATGTTATTGCGGCGAGCCCTCCCCTCTGCTTCCTCTGATCTCGCTTCAAGATGAGCCACTTGTCTCTCAAGTGTGATGACTTTTTGCTTTAAGTCCTTGGCAGTGTCCGTGGTGTCCTGTAGGTTTGTTTCCACCTTATCTATTCTTTCCGCTAGGTTGCGGGCGTCCTGACGGATGAGCTGTATGTCCACCTTGAGTTCATCTATCCTAGTCTCCATGCACGTCTGGAGTGCTGCGATAGCCTGTAGCACTTGGGTGTTGCTGGGGTCGGCAGCGTTAGTTGGGGGTTCTGTCTGTGTGGGGATCTCGTGTTGGCCGGGCTGTTTGGATTTAGCCCCCGAGAACGAGTCCATGATTGATGTACCCCTGTTCTTGTTGCGTGAGGTAGACATTTGTCCTTCCTGGTATTGTGACAGCAGGGATGAGCCACCAAACGGTCCCTAGGCAGTGTAAAAACAGTGCGAGCCACACCGAACTGCGCGTTTCAGAGTTCGGTGGTATCCTTTGGTAGCGCCGGTGGGCGCAAGGGGGTGTAGGTAGTTGCGTGGCCCAATGCAGGATATTCCCTCAGCAGGACAACGGGGTGCACAGCGATCCCCTGGCACACCGGGCCGCTATCCCGCAGCCCCACTGGGCCCTGCCGTCCGTGACTCAGGCGTGTTCCGGCTCTCAAGCGTTGGGTCAGGGTTTACAGTCTTACCGGTGCTTCTGTGCCTGTGCTGTTCGCTCACCTGCCGCCCGGTTATCTGTTCAGGATGGGAGAAGGAGGGACCTGCGCAGCTCGCCGCGGCGACAGGGGCCTGCTTAGGTCTCCGCCGCCCCTACACGCGGAGCTCCTCGCCGACGGGGTCTCCCACGTGGTGGCCGCTGCCCGTTCGCACTCCGAGTCTCCTCCGCGGCGATCGCGGAGCCGGGAATATGGCTCCGTCCGCTCCCCCGGGCAATGCGGAGGTTCTTTTAGGTGCTTGAGGGCCCCCAGCAGCAGGGTGCAAAGGCGTCCGGTCTTTCCACTCCGAGACAGGGGGGGCGGCGCCCGATGGATTAACTCCCCGCTGCCTCGCTGCCAGCTTGGCCCGTCCTCCGTCAAGCCCTGCCGCCGTCCGCCATCTTGTTTCGCCTGGGGGCAGCAGTACGAAGGCCTCGTTTTCGGGAACGCCGGTTCCGATTCCTCTCGTTCCAGCGCCGATCGGGGTCGGAATCGCCTCCCCCTCCTGGGTGTGAGTTTGGCTCTTGGTTGGGTCGGGAATATAGGTCGAGTAAAGGATCTGGGCCAGGATCGGGACGGGAGCTCCACACAGTCACGTCTTTACGCCATCAGCGCTGGCCACGCCCCCTGTGTGGTAACTTTACAATGATCAACATGCATAATACCTGTCTAACTGATTCACCAAGTTTTCTCTGTAACTGCCAATAGTTCCATTATATAGTAATTGACTTAGTATTACAAATATTCTGTACCATCTATATGTATAAATATAACAATCAAATACTTACTCAAATTGGTTCAAATTAGGATTCCAAGATGGCCGCCGGCACTGTGTAGAAGTGCCGACGGCAGCTCTGGAATCTGCGGCCTGGTTCGGGCGGCCCCACCACCCCCCCCCAACCGAGGCCCAGAGCTCGGGAGCCAGGGAGCACCAGAGAACACACAGCGGTGCAGCCCGCGGCACTCCGGGATCCCTGTGAAGCCATCAGAGAAACACTGCTCGGAGGAGCGGGGATCCCTTCCCCCTCCCCCAGAAGGCAGGACGTTCGCCGCGGGCTTGCGGGTGACCCCGCGAAGAGGAAGAGGCTCTGGGGCCCCAGAACCACACCGGAGTAACGCGGGTGGGAAGAGCGGGTAACTGGACACCACCCTACCCCCGACCACCCCGGGGGAAAAGCACTCACAAAAGTGGCCAGCAGCAGCCCGCCGGGGGACCTGCAGAGTGGCAGGAAGTCAGTGGAGGCCCCAGAGGAGGGGCGGATGCGGGAGAACTGCAGTCGGAGCCCTAGGGAGGAAAATGAGGACCAAAGGACAGGCGTTGGGGCACCTACACCTGCATCAAGCCCACACCAGACCAGAGGTGAGGAGTGTGGCAGTGGGGCAGAAGGGGAGAGAAGAGGACAGAGCACCAAGTGAAGTGAGCAGGCCCCTGCATAGGGAAGGAGTGCGGGGCGTGGGGGGTGCCCAGAGGAGCTGCTGGGAAGGGGCAGGCACCAGCCGCCACTGAGGAGGTGAGAGGTGGCGGCGGCGGCAAGAGTGTGGTCCTCACTGGGCAGAAGACTCACACGCAGCGGGAGTGACCTGGGGCCTGGAGGATAGCGAGGCCCCCGAACGAGGGAGGGGCACCAGCATGCATTCAATATTGAAGCGGTGGAGTAAGCCCCGAGTTGGGGGTGCACCAGTGGTATTGACCCACCCCAGTCCCCACGGAGGCAGACGGTAGTGCATGTTCCCGGGCCTGATCTGACGGGGGGCTGTGTGCCGCAAACAGATGCTAGGGGGCACCCTGACTCAGGAACGGCGAGGACCAGGTGGAAAGGGAGGAGCGTCCCATGGGTCTGAACGATGATAGGCGGTGGTGAGTGGAAGCGCACCGGAAGAGACTGGGCAACATCACATAGCGGTCGAAGCGGCCATCTACAGCGAGGAGGACCTGGCCCACGAAGGGAGAAAGCCCCTCAAAGCAATCGAGACAGCGGAGGTCTTGACAGCCGATGAACGACACAGCGGAGCCGCGAAGTGCACCTACCATAGATGTCTACCAGGTCCAAGGGGAGGACAGGGAAAGCTGTTCATCTCGTGAGCGAGCCCCAGGGAACATTGATTGCGCTCTGGCCCGCAATGGAGGGCAGAGACCCTGGCAAAGTAGGGGGTGAACAGCCGAGGGAGCCACGGGACAAGGATGGTCCCGAGGCACCGATGCAGGGGAAATGCAGAACCTGAGGGACTCCCTGGCCAAAACTTTCCAAGAACAATTTCAATTGATGAGGAACGACCTAAACGCTGCACTGGGAGAACTGCGGCAGGAAACGGCTCAGCTGGGAGAGAGGACAGATCTATTGGAAAGGGGCCTACAAAAGTGTGAAAGAGACACAATAGCAAACGGTGCGGCCATAGGCCGATCGGACATTGCAACAAGGAATTTGGAGGCAACGATGGAGGACTTGGAGAACAGATCCCGAATGGTCAACATCAGGATTAAATCGTTGCCGGAGACCGTCACCGATAAACAATTGAAGGAGGAGGTCTAGGGGGTCTTTGCAGGGCTCCTGGGGGAGGAATCCCCAGGCGCAATTGAATTAGATAGGGTCTATAGGATGGGCAGGACCCCAGGAGGACCAAATACGAGACCACGAGATGTTCTGGCGGCATTTGCTCGGTATGGCCAAAAGGAGGCGGTATTGTGGATTGCGAGGCAGTGTGACCCGGTGCTTTATAAAGGACAAGAAATCTCTTTGTTTCAGGACCTGGCCGCCAGCACGCTGGTGAAGAGAAGACATATGGGCCCGGTTGTGAGGGAGCTGGCCAAGAAGGGGATAAAGTACAAATGGTCCTTCCCATTCGGGTTGGTGTTTGAGTGGGAGGGGAGCCAGAGGCGGGCAACGACCCTTCAGGATGCAGCCGGTATAATCCGACTGGTTTTGGAAAGTGGGGGGGGGCAGGAAGGGGGCCCCCCCCAACCCGAGGCAAACAAAGGGAGAGAAGCAGACCATGGGAATGGTCTACGGTCGGAGAGGGGAATCGAGGTAGGAGGAAGGTGGCGCTGAGGGGGCCAACTGCGGGGGACTCAGGCGGTATCAAAGAGGGGTAGGGTAGTTGCAGCGCGGGGGAGCCTGGGTGCATGGACTCTCAGTAGAAGTTTTTTTTTGGGGGGTGGGAGGTGGGAACAGGTGCTTTCTATGGGGGCCAGGGAGGATGGAGTTGAAAACATCCTGGAACGAGTAAGGGCAGGAGTGTCCGAGGGCGTGGTGTGGATGGGTTGAGGGTGGGGGGGGGCGGTCTCACCCTAAGTTGGGGATTCAGGGTGGGAAAGGGAGGGGGGTTGGAGAGGGTGGGTGGATTGGGGGGGCATAGCAGCTGATGGAGCAGAGGGGACTTGGGTGAATGGGAGGATGGAGGGAGGAGGTGGAGTAGGAGGGAGAGGAGATCAGTGCCCCCACAGTCAGGGGGTGGGGGGGAATGCCCAGGGTAAACCCGGGGAAGGGATGGCGGGATGGCCAAGGAGGGCGTACCGGGCTTCAATTCAGCCTTTAGGTGGCTAACCCATAATGTGAAGGGGCTAAACTTCCCCCGCAAACAAACAAAACTGGAGCGATTTACCAGGTACCACAAGCCGGACGTGCTGGCGCTGCAAGAGACCCATTCACTAAGGCAGGACCAGGGCTGTTTGCGACTGAAGGGCTTCCCACAGATATTGTTTGCATCGGGTCCTATGAAGAAAGGGGGAGTAGCCCTGGCTTTCGGGAGGGGGATAAAATTCAGAATCCAGGACATTCTTATTGACACTAACGGGAGATATATTATGGTGAGGGGGGAGATCGCATCGGTGTATGGCCCAAATGCGGGTCAGGACCAGTTCATGCGCGAAACCCTAGGCATTTTAGAGAACTTTGCGAGGGTTCAAGTGATACTGATGGGAGATTTTAATCTTGCCTGGGACAGGAGGCGTGACTGATCCCAGCACGAGGGAGGTGGGGGCGGTGTGGTGGCTTCTCCCCAGCTGAAGGAGAGATGGGAGGAGGCCGGACGACGTGATGTATGGAAGGCAATACGGGGAGAAGAGGAGGGGTTTACATTTCTTTCTGATGACCACAGAACCCAGTCCAGAATTGATTACATCTGGGTATCCGCTAGTTTGGTCGGGGAGGTGGGGTCTGTCGAGGTGGGACCTGTGGGGATAGATGACCACAAGGTGGTGCAGATGAAAATGCGGCTGGGGAGGCGAAGGCCGGGGGTGTGGAGCTGGAAATTCACAGGAGAAATTCCTGAGGGACCAGGTGCTGCGAGAGAGGATTGGTAGTAAGATCTGGGACTTTTTCGAGAGGAACAATAGTTCGGGCACGAGTCCGGGCACAAGGTGGGACGCCTTCAAGGCGACTTTGTGGGGGGAATTCATTGCTATGAACGCGGAGAGAAACAGGCTAATGAGAGGGCTATAAACTCAGTTGGAAAGGGAGATGGAGGCTGCTAGGGCGCGGATACGGGAGACCCCTACAAGGAAGGCATATAGGGAATATAGGTTAGCAGAGGGCCAACTGGGGATTTTAAGGACCAAAAAGGCAGAAGAAGCAATGGATCAGGGTGAGGCAAAAATTCTATGTGAAGGCCAATAAGGCAGACTCACTCCTGGCTCGCCTTCTGAGGGGACAAAGGAAGCAGAATGTTATAAGAGCCATCAAGAACGAGAGGGGAGAGAGACTCACCCAGCCAGATGAGATAATGGGGAGACTGGCTGATTTTCATGAAGCACTGTATACTTCGCAGGGCCCACAGCTTCGGCTGCAGAGAGGGTTCTTGGGGGCCCTGCCCCTCCCGCGACTATCCCGGGAGGAAGGCGAGGATCTGGGCCGACCTATTATGGAGGATGAGGTGAGAGCTACCATTATGTCACTTCCCTGTAACAAATGTCTGGCCCAGATGGTTACCCAGTTTCCTTTTATAAAACCTACTCCCCCTTATTGGTCCCGCACTTAACACAATTATTTAATACTTTTGGGGCCTGGGACGGAATTACCCCCTCGATGGAGGAGGCCAAAATTACGCTTATCCATAAAGTGGGAAAAGACCCGAAAGAATGTACTTCCCATCATCCTATCGCCCTCATAAACACAGAGGCAAAAATGTTCACTCAAATATTGGCAAAGCGCTTGGAAAAGCATCTACCCTCGCTGATCCACAAAGACCAGGCAGGGATCGTGATGGGAAGGCAGACCACCGACAATATCAGGCGGGTGGCTCACTTGGTGGAGAAGTCACGAAAGACGACCACTCCGGCGATCCTTCTAACACTTGACACTGAAAAGGTGTTCGACCTGGTGGAGTGGTCGTTTTTTTGTTTCAGGTTATGGAAAAGATGGGCCCGGGGTCGGGTTTCATAATTATGGTCACTGCAAACCATAAGAATCCCACTTCGCACATTTTAGTAAATGGAGAAATGTCTTACCCATTCAGTCTGAAGCGGGAGACGAAACAGGGGTGCCCCTTTTCCCCGTTGCTTTATGCAATATACTTGGAGCCCCTTCTTCTGGCAATACGAGAGGCAGACACTATTCAGGGAATACCATTTGGGGGAGGCCAGTATATAAGGTGGCAGCATTTGCCGATGACCTGTTACTCCCATTGATGAACCCAAAGGAGTCCATCAAGGCAAGCATAGAGTTACTGACCAAATTTGGGGAGCTTTCGGGTCTGTGTGATGACTTTCAGAAGTCAGAGTTAATGAACCTGTCCCTAGAAGAGCATGAAGTGGAGGAGACAAGGGCAATTTCCCCGTTCAAGTGGAGTCCGGCTGGTTTGCGATACTTGGGGGTCAGGATAACCACATCGCTGGCGGGCTGGTAGGGAGCGAACTATGAGCCCATGTTATCGGCAATCAAAAAAGACCTAAGGAAATGGGGCGACCTAAGGATATTTTGGTTGGGAAGAGGGGCAGTTCTTGAAATGGTGGTTCTCCCTCGGGTACTTCATTTGTTTCAGGCTGTTCCCCTACCTGTCCCGGCAAGCTTTTTTAAGGAACTAAATTGAGCGGTCAAGGAGTTTGTCTGGGAGGGCAAGAGGCCGCGCTTGGCTAGGCGACTACTTGCATCGTCCAGAGGGGAGGGGGGCCTAGCTTTTCCCGACTTTCGCCGTTACCATGAAGCTGCACAGCTAAGGGTAATTAGGGAATGGTTCTCGGAGGATTACCTTAAGCACTGAGTGAAAATGGACAGAGCAGTAGCCAGACACCATCTGGGGGAAGTACTGTGGCTTCCACGAAGGCTGAGACCACCTCACCTTTACCTGAGTGCCATAACGAAGGGAGTTGTGGACAGCTGGGACAGGGACGTGGAGAAGCGGGGGATCACGACCTTCCCGTCGCCATTTACCCCCATTTTCAATAACGGGTACTTCACACCGGGGCTGGAAAAAGGGACGTTCCTGGAGTGGGATGAGAGGGGGGTGTAGAACTCTGAGGGACATGTTTTGCGGCAAGACAGTGAAAACGTTTGAGGAATGCAAGCAGGAGTTCGGGGTGGGCGAGCGAGAGAGGCACCGATATTTCCAGATTAGGCACTGGGTTATGTCAGTGGAGGTAAGGAAGGCTGCTACATGCGACCTAACGCAGTTTGAACGGTTTCTTCTAACGCACCAAGGGTCGAGAGGGTTAATTTAGGACCTCTACAGGCAGTTGCCGAGTACCGGCCTGAAAATCAACTTATAATTGGGTGGTATTGCCCCACTATCTGGCCTTTTTGGCACGATATCGCACAGGCCCTGTTTCGGGCACTGGGGGAGGGAGCCAGCCAGGATCCTCGGGATATTTTACTGGGGAAGAGAGCACTGGGGGGGCGAAGAGGAGAGGCGAGGAAATGCTAAGGCAAAAGTGATTTTCACTCTGGCCGCGATGGCCTTTATTCCACAGAGGTCCAAGAGTCCAACGATCCCGACAGAGCAAGACTGGTTAAGGAAGATGTGGGATATAGTCTCGATGGAATGGGCAACGTTTGCAGCCAACAATAAGTTGGAGAATTTCTCAGCGAATTGAAACACTTGTGTATAGGCGCATTACAAATGCCATATCATATCATAGCGGACTGGGGAGAGACACTGGCCTATATGAAGGGGGAATTTAGGGAACAGTGGTGCCCACAAAGACATCCAAGGTTAAGTGGCTGGAAGGGGAAAGATTGGGAGGGGCTATGGGAGAAGTTGGGGGTGGAGGGGTTCTTAGTTTGCTGCTGTTTTTGATCTGTTTTTCTGGTTCACATTGCATCTTGTAACTAGAGGTGTAGTGCATATGATTTTTACAAAGCTACCGGAAGCACAATCATTGCATTACATGAAATTAAAGGTAAGATAATACTGTATCAAAAACCAAAAGTACTATCCACATATAAGCAAAACTATATATTCTCACATAGGGGTCTTATTATTCGTCCCATGGCACTTATAGGGCTTAGTTAGTGGATTATCTTCTCTTTTGTAAATCAGGGGTAAACATTTTAAGCTGCCAGCTACTAGCCAGGCATGAAGAGTGACTGTGGCTAGTAGCTTTCATACATTTTTTTTTTATTTTTTTTTTTTTACATTTGGCTTTTATTGTTTTAAACAAGGAATGTGAACATACAGGTGGGTATACATTATGCATTGCGAGCTGCTTCATTAGAATATCCAGGTCCACCTTAACAACAGTTATCCACATTAATGCTCATTATTGCAGGAGAAAACAAAAAGGAAGAAAGAAGAAAGGAGGAAAAAGAAAAAAGCCCCCCCCCCCCTCCCTACCCTCATCTTTCATGTCCACTTCCTTCGGGGCATTGACATTCTGAATCGTAGTGAGCTGCGTGACGCGCATCTTGAATCATTTTAAGGTCATTGATCTCCTGTGTGGTCTGTGACACGTAAGGGTTGTCAAGAAGGGGTCTTTCAGTTTTCAGTGATCGGTGGCATGGGTCAGGAGCAGTTCCTTTGCTTTGTCGAGCTTTCCATGGTTGGACTCGAGATGTATTTCGTGGTGAAATCGAACCAGACTTCCTCTTGTCGCGCAGCTTTGTCGTGTAATATTGCTGTTACTTTCTCCATAGTGTAAATATTTGTAGCGATCTGTATCCAGTCCCTCTTGTTAGGTAGGCAAGGGGCTTTCCATTTTATCACAAGGGCAGCTCTTGCCGCAAGTAAGAGGGGGGATATCAGACCTTTCACTCTTGTCATTTCGTCGTCTTCTTCTTCGAGGCCAAACAGGATCAGGAGGGGTGACAATTCCCTGTCTATGCCTTCAAGCTGTTTGATCCATCCCAGGACCTCCTGCCAGTAAATGCGGACCTTGGGGCAGGCCCACCACATGTGCCAGTAGTCTGCGTTCATCCCACAGTGTCGCCAGCATCTCGGGCTGGAGGTCTGGAACATTTTGGACAGCCTTTGTGGATCGTATTGCCATCTATGTAGTAATTTTATGGCATACAATTTATACTGGGCCGCGATTGATATTTTGGATGGTGTCTCGCATATTTTATTCCAGGCTTGCTGGCCGAACTCTCTGGCAAAGTCTCGTTCCCATCTTGCTTTGAGACGATGGTTTGGTGCGTCGTCTTTGGTAATTAAGGCTCTGTACATTCTCGCTATGAGGCATTTAGAGGTAGTAGTTGTGTCTAGGATCGTCTCAAAGGGCGTTAGTTCTCTCTGCGTGGTATCTTTCCATTCCTTTCTGGATATGACGCCTTTCAGACGCAGGTACAGGAAAACTGGTATCGGGTGGATTTGGAGGGCCTCCTCGAGTTCCGTTATCAAAATGAATTTCCCCTTTCTCCAAAGCTGACCGACCCTCTCGAGGCCGGCATCGAACCAGGATTGGTATCTGGAGTGTTCCGGGATTTCCTCTCTGATTCCAGGGGACCAAAGATGGCTCAGTGGCGAAGGCCACGTGGTGACTCCTGACATTGCTCTTCCCTTCCTCCATATGTTCCACAACGTGCCTAGTATCGGGTGGTTGCGTAGCTTCCTCGATAGCTTCGATCTGGGGACCCATAACCACTCTGCCAGAGTCACATTGTATAGAACGTTGTTGTCTAGGTGGACCCATTGGAGGTCTTTTCTATCCCGGAGATGTGGGATTAAAATTCTGAGCTGCGTGGCCTGATAATAGCGTTCTATGTCCGGCAGGCCAACCCGTCCTAGCTCTTTTGGTAGTATTAAGACATGGTAGGGGATTCTGGGTTTCTTCCCGTCCCACAAAAAGTGTAGGATGGCCTTTCTGACTTGCTTGAAGAATTGATCCGGGATTGTGATCGGCAGGACCTGGAAGGGGTAGAGAAACCGTGGGAGGGACACCATTTTGATCGCATTCAAGCGTCCCATCCAGGATATTGTTAGCGATTTCCATTTCTTAAGATCGGCTTTGAGGGCCTCGAGGAGGTGGGGAAAGTTGGCTTCGTAGAGGCCGTCGAGATGTCGCGTCAAGTTAATTCCTAAGTATCTCAGTGTCGGGCCTCCGATGATCAGCCCGAGATGTTCAAGGGCGCTCTGGTGTTCCGGCGATGGTTCATGTAGTGGAAAAAGAATAGATTTGGATTTGTTGATTTTAAATCCCGACAGTGCGCCGTACTCCTCTATCAGCTGGATCGCTCTCAGAACGGAAGACGTTGGGTTTGACAAGTGGAGCAGAATGTCGTCCGCATATAAGGCTAGCTTATATTCTTTACCATTCACCTGAATTCCCTCCACTGCAGGATCAGCTCGTAGCATCGCGGCGAGAGGTTCTAGGGACAGTGCGAACAGTATCGCCGACAGGGGGCAACCTTGCCTTGTACCTCTGCTGAGGGGGAACCACCGGGAGAATTGGGCGTTCGCCGAGACCGATGCTCTTGGAGACTTATAAATTGCTTTGATCCCTCGTCGGAGTGTGGGGCCTAGGCCTATCTTTTGGAGTGTGGCCTCGAGGAAATGCCAGTCGACTCTATCGAATACCTTCTCGGCATCAATCGAGAGTAGCGCTGGGTTGCTCAGCGAAGTTTGGGCCTCGTGGATCAAGTGAAGAGTTTTCCGGGTGGAATCCGCTCCTTGTCTGCCTAAAACGAAGCCTACTTGGTCATTGTGGATTATTGCAGGCATGTGTGTCTCCAGTCTTGCAGCCAGGATTCTCGTGTAAATTTTGGCATCAATGTTTATTAGAGATATTGGGCGGTAGGAGGCACACAACTTTGGGTCCCTGCCCTCCTTGGGGATAACCGTTATCAGCGCCTCCGAGAAGGAGTCAGGTGCCACGCCAGATTGTAGGATATTGTTAAATAGGGCGACCATGAATGGGAGAAGGGCATCTTTGAAAGTTTTATAGAACCCTGCCGTGTATCCATCGTTTCCGGGGGCTTTTCCCGTTGGGAGCCTTTTGATAGCCTCTTCAATTTCCTCTCCTGTTATGGGGGCTTCTAATGTGAGTGCGATATCAGTTGAGAGGGTGGGCAAGAGCGCCCGATCCAGATATTCATTTATAGCTTCCGTGTGCAAGGGGGCGCGGGCAGAATATAATTTTTCGTAAAAGTCGGCAAAAGCTTCAGGGATACTGGGAGAAAGTGGTTCACCAGAGTTCTCTTCTGTTTGAATCGTGGGAACCCACCTCTCTTGGCGTTTGCCTCGTAGTCTTGCGGCAAGCAGGGCGCCCGCTTTGTCCCCATGTTCATAGTGCTTCTGCTTCAGATGCTGTAGCTTGCGCACTATGCTTCCCGCCTCTAGTTGTCTCTATTCCTCTCTCTTATCGTTGGCGTCTTTAATCTTTTGTGGCCTATCCTGGTCCGTCGTTTGTGCAATGAGGTCCAGTTGTGTGATTTCGTTCCGGATCCTATTTTCTATTAGTTGTCTTTCTCTTTTTTTGGCTGCTCCTTCTCGAATAAGTAGTCCTCTCCAGGTCGCCTTGCCTGCCTCCCAAACTGTGTTCATAGAAGTTTCCCCTGTGTTATTGATCTCAAAGTATCGGGTAATGTCCTGCTCTAGTTGTTCTCGGAAGATGGGGTCCTTAAAGAGGGTATCATTACAGCGCCATTTGGAACATCTTCGAGGCAGGGCCATTTGGTCGAGGGTGACCGTGACCATATCATGGTCCGACCAGGAGACAGGGTTTATAACGGCTTCAGTCATTGCCGTGATGAGGTCTGCGGTTAGGTATACATAGTTTATCCTGGAGAAGGTTGCAGCTTTCATACATTTTGAAGCCTATGTACACATTAGTGTTTTTCAAATTATATATTGTAAAACAAAGAATAAATGTAGTTTAATGCATTTCTATTTGTAATTGTAATTCTATCCAGAATGTTTCCCTTTGAGCCAACATCTTCTGATTGTTGCCCCCTCTTTTCGGAATATTAAGTACTTCTGGTAATATAAATTGAAGTTGGGGAATAGGGTCCCTAAAATGTGTAGCTAATTGCAATTTTGTATTCCCTGTACGTATCTTAGATTTCTCGATTGGCTCTTTGTTTAACTTTCTTAGTAGTAATAGTAATATGCCAGACACTGCAAGGCATCCTAATTTGTATTACTTTTGTGGACTCCCAAGTAGCTAACCTTAATGCCTAATCAGTCTCCCTGTGAATGGCTGGTGCATACTATTGCCCTTTATCAGGCTGAGCCCAATGTTGACATGACAAACATTTTGATGTTGTCGATTTCTCATCCTTAATTAGCATGTCAACAAATTATTGCTTTTCATGTATGCAAATGTTTGTGGTTTAGGGAAAATAGTTGAATCATCTTGTCAGAAATTGCCAATTTTTCCAGAATTATTGCTTTTCATTTTTGCACTGTATCTGGAATTGGTGGTTACACTTAATTAGTCGATTCTCATTTTTTTCCCTAGGTAATGCTTCTCTTTTAAATTTGCATTGTCTTATGTATTGCAGATTGTAGCACCTGTTTGTTGTAGGCTCATACTCTAAATGTGTTCAACAAAATCTGGCTGCATTGCTAACCTCTTGTTTTGAAGCAATGCTTTTAATGCACAATAATTGGTCGCTTGACTGAACCTATAGGTCCAGCCTAACAGCCACTTCCCAATGCCACTTGCACCCTTGTTTGACCCCAATGTAGGTTTGCATAGGTTCAGTCAAGCGACCAAAACAAATGATTCTCACCCTATAGCTGGTGTTAGAGTGAAGCATAACAATCATTGCTATTAGGTGATCCGGAATCTGAAACAATTTCATTTTCACCCATAAGATTTCTCTAATGACGCAGTCGAATGCAGATGATAAATCGACAAATGCCATATATATTGGACCTTTTTGGTCCTGCCTTGCGCTTTTTAATAAATGTGCAAGAATTGTTGCATTTAGTTGTGTCCCAAGCCCTTTTCTGAAACCAACTTGATAACGAGAAAAGGTCTGAGAAACAGATATAAAGGAGTTTAGTTCTTTAAGGATTAGTGCGGCAAACACTTTTGCCGAGATATCAATCAGAGCGATAGGTCTAAAGTTGGCAGGATCAGCTGTGTTTCCTTTTTTGTGTAAGGGGATAACTAAGGCAGATGTCCAAGAGGGGGGCACATTTTTTGTTTTAAATATAAGCTCAAAGCAGCGATGTAAAATAAGAGGCCCAGAATTTTGGATCATCTTGAAAATAAATGACACATCTAATGCTAACACCATGAGGAAGGTCAGCTCGCCTGCACATGAGTTACCCCAAATGTATAATGAATCGGGTAATTCACAGTCCCCTGTTTTGGGCATAGGCAGAACCCAACTAAAAGAGAGAAATGAAAGTCCATGTTTACCAAACTCGTCTTTTCCTCTCTACCCACTTGAGGATACCTTAATTGATCTGAACAACCAAGAACTCCAAAATGTTCCTGTGCTAGCAAGAATTTTGAACTTGCTTGATAAAGGTCATGAGTACACACATGGAGCGCTGCATGCATTAAGTAATTCCAACGCAGAAATCATGAACAGCCTAAGTAGAATCGAAGGATTCATGATGTCACAGGAAAAATGTAATAACTTCTGGGCTTCACAACTGGACATTGTAAGGCATTTGGAACACCCTTTAGTTAGGCTTTCAATTTGTGATCCGGCTTCTCAAACTGAGGGGAATTACGAAGTAAAAAGAGAGGCATCTGAGGCACAATCGCAGCCTGTAACTAAGCATAAGCCTATACCTGTCTCTGAATATCTTGAGATTGCAAAATTACAACATGACAAGATACTGGTCCTTGAAAACATCGTAGTAGCAGCGAACTTAGTACCGCCAGAGCTAATGGAAAAAAGATGGTGGTAATCACTCAATAGCAGTGAACATGGTCCAGGACAAACCAGATAGTCCTTCAACAATCACAGATCTGATTGACCTAAACATGGCCAATCTTTCAGTGACAGAAATTCCCACAGTGGATGAGGCAGAGGAAACCGAGCCACCACAATCTATGTTTTTTATGTCAAGAAAGGCAACAAAAACAATATGCAAAAGCTCAAAAAAGAAAGGGACGAGTTACAGTCTCCTCACTGCCCCTAGTTAATACAGAAAAAAAAAAATAAATAAAAAACTAATACAATAGCCACCCCCTTTTCCTCCAAAATGGGTGTTGCGCAAAGGCAATTGGACGATATGGGCATTGATATTATACAACTGAATAAGGAGAGTCAAGTGCTCTTGGAGGAGAGCAAACCGCTGGCTGAGACCAAGTTGCCTCCCTCAAGTACCTCCTCTGAAAAGACATCTGAGAACTCTCCAATGCTAATACAAACACATTTACAGAGGTTTTTTGAGAAGATTGATAAAAAATGTACGTCCATGTCGGTACATGTGATGAATGACTCTCCTGAATGTGTTGGGTATCATGTGGAGAAACAAGCAGGAAACGAAATTGTCATCCAAAAAAGTAATGTGACAAGTGGGCATCAGCCCACCCTGACGCCAGTCTCTTCAAATGTGAAGGGGTCTTTAGATCCAGTCTCGTCCTATACAGATAATGTAGAGAAAGCGGTTAGGATTGTCCAAGGGAAAGAAATACCATTAGAAATGAAACCTATAATAGGATGGTGGGCCGATTATAACTTGATCGATAAACCCAGTCTAAATCGAGCGGCGATAATGAAAATCTTCCACCAGATACCAGCTTTACGTAATTTGGTCTCAAACGACATTGACGGGGTCAAATTACCATTCACATATAATCATCGAATGATTTGCAAACTACAATCTCCCATAATTGCATCGTTAATTTGGGCTCACTATAGAGACCTAGAGTTTTTGGGCTATAAGCTATTTGACTTCCACTCAATGGAGGATGCGTCTGCCTTCATAGACTATCAAGATGTAGAGGAAAAATTAAATCAAAAAAATGAGCCAGTGGATACTCAACTGTCTGTTACATGAAAAAGTAAGCTCACAGGCTGAAGCTGTTGATCAAATAATAAAAAGCCTTGCATGGTTAGAGCCCCTAATGAAATCGATGATTAAAGAGAATCCGGTGGTTGATAACTCATGCAACAGATGGTCCTCAAACGACCTGGAAAAGAGGCCGTTATAAGTCTTCTATCGATTACATCGTTGTATCGACCTCTTTAGTCACGTCTCACGTGCATTGCACAATTGAAGAATCATCTCTCAGTGATCACTCTTGCTTGAGCTGTACGTTAGCGTGTACTTTAGATGAACACAAATTGTATGGTCCGTTAAAATTGCCTGTAATTGACAGAAATATGTTATCCATAAGATGGAATTTAAACACGTGTCGCAAGTTGAACAGTCTTGTGAATCGTGACCTGCTAACATTTGATCCGAAAATTCTGTCAGCAGAATGAAGGTGGTTGGATTTATGGAATGTGAAAATGATTTGTAAACACCTGAATGATATATCCTCCACTTATAAGCATGCTCGGGTTGTGGAAGGAGGTGGTATATTTGACTTGGCGATTGCAAACAGAAAAACACAAAACAACAAGAAATAAGGGTCTTGAAAAGGGCATATAATCTCTCGTTTGCTCAAGTAAATGACAGAAAAAAGGAAATTATGGTAAAATACAGAAATGATATTAGATCCTTAAAATTCATTATACATATGAAAAAGAATCAACAACTGATTAACATGATGCTTGGTCGAAAAACCAGAGAGATTTTGGGAATATTAAGAGACCCATTGAATAGTAGCCAGGTTCAGAAATTCTCTACAGTAAGTGGGAAAGATTGGGTTGAATTCTTCCAGAACAAATATGAGATGCCTGAAAAATATGTCGATTAAATATGAGGTATGCTTAGCAGATTTACCTAGCAGTTGTTCATGGGAGGTGGAGGCAATTGAGTTGGTAATAACGAATCTTAAGCAGTCAAAAGCAGCTGGCCCAGACGGAATCCCACCGTGTGTTTTGAAAGATGATCCAAAATTCTGGGCCTCTTATTTACATCGCTGCTTTGAGCTAATATTTAAAACAAAAAATGTGCCCCCCTCTTGGACATCTGCCTTAGTTATCCCCTTACACAAAAAAGGAGACACAGCTGATCCTGCCAACTTTTAGACCTATCGCTCTGATTGATATCTCGGCAAAAGTGTTTTCTGCACTAATCCTTAAAGAACTAAACTGCTTTATATCTGTTTCTCAGACCTTTTCTCATTATCAAGTTGGTTTCAGAAAAGGGCTAGGGACACAACTAAATGCAACAATTGCACATTTATTAAAGAGCGCAAGGCAGGACCAAAAAGGTCCAATATATATGGCATTTGTCGATTTATCATCTGCATTCGACTGCGTCATTAGAGAAATCTTATGGGTGAAAATGAAATTGTTTCAGATTCAGGATCACTAAATAGCAATGATTGTTATGCTTCACTCCAACACCAGCTATAGGGTGAGAATCGATTGTTTTGGTCGCTTGACTGAACCTATACGAACCTACATTGGGGTCAAACAAGGGTGTAATTTAGCGGCAATCCTCTTTAATTTATACCTAGCTGACATAGATGAGCTCTGGAGTCAGATGGTTTCCTTTCCAGCTAAATTGGGTGATCTATGCATAAATTGGATGGCATTTGCCGATGATATAATTCTTCTAGATCGCACTCCCTTTGGTTTACAACATAAACTACAGCGGTTTTTTTAACTTCTGTGAAACACAGAATTTGTCAGTAAATCCAAGCAAATCAAAGATACTTATCTTTAGTAACAAAAGAAAGGCGGTATCATTTAAAAGGTCCATAAATAGTAATGAGATTCCTCGGGTTCCAGGACTCATTTATCTGGGATATAATCTGTCAAACGCCGACTCAATATCTAAATGGCAGGCGGCAATCTCAATAAAAGCGATGCCATTGATCGGTCAGATGAAGATTATTCACAGTAAATTATGCACATTTTTGCTTATTCCACTTATTGAGTTTTACCTACTTAAAGTTGAATCAATCATCTTATATGGGTTAGACCTATGCTTACTTTCAATTGGGCCGATACTAAATGCGCTGCAGGGGATGATCTGGAAGAAGGTACTACACTTGCCCCTTTCTATGCCTAATTCGATAATCATTCATGAGCTAGGACTCAATTCTCTGGCATCTAAACTCTTGTGGCGGAGACTTGCTAATTTTGGAAAAATGTTAGATCCTGTTAAAAACTCACTATATGAAGATCTAGAAACCATGGTAATGAAAGGTATTCACATATCCTTGCAGAAGGCAAATGCCGAATTACTTAATGCCCTGTCTATGATTGCACAGAACTTATCAGATTTGGTCCGATATCCTCCGATTGTAAAAAAAAAACTTTACGTGTGTGATTGGGCTAAAACCGCTGATAGGATTGGACAATACAGCAATCATAAGGAATATGCCAAATTCCGCCATAAGCCGCAACCTCTTCTTTTATATCTTACACAAGTACCCAGCAAATGGGTGAGAATCTCTTTTATGCGATTTAGATTTAACCTTGTATTGACCAAAGATCGCATGAAAAGTTGGAAGAATAACATTGAACAAATAGACATGAATTGCAGATTATGCATGAGAGGTGCTCAGGAAACCCTGAAACATCTTGTATTATACTGTACAGCCTTGGAACCAGAGAGGGTGAAACTTCTTGGCAAATATATATTTTCAGCTACTGGCGTTGCCTATGAATCCTTGTGGGTTCAATGTATGTGGGGATTTAGGGTGCCGGTTGTACTTGCTTTGGTACGTCTGCTTCAAATTATAGAAAAAAAGATTAGGCATGGTAAATGTTGACTGAAAAAGAAGAAATGAAACTATGGTTGTAATGAAACTTAGTTATAGCCTCTAGTCTGAAAGGGAATAATATGTTCCTGTTCATCCCTATCATAATTTTGAATATCAAATGCGCGATAACAATTTATTTGGAAGCCTAAACTTGAATTGTGTAAATCAAACTTTTTTACATTGGACATGACTGTCTGATTCTTTTATTGATTTTTTTTATCACATGTGTTGTTTTAGTGTTGTATCGGTTGAAAAAGATGTTTTGTAAAGCTTAAATTTTTTGTTTAACTGAATTGTTAAATTATATGTTGTAAAGATGTTTCATCAAACACAACAATAAACATAAAAATAAAAAATAAAAATAAAAAAATGCACATTAATTGACTGAAAGTTTCTTGGTTGTATTGTTTGGATGAAAGCTTTGGCCATTTAGGAAGTTATTTCGATAAGTGGATTTCATAAAAACTCCTATTGTCCATTATGATCCATTTTGAATTTGAATATAGTAGATCTGTTATTTACCATGATGATTATGATGATTGGTAATTCATAATGCGCTTAATACCCAGAGGTTTATTAGCGCAGACCCTGGGATCGAACCTGTGTTGCTCTGTGTCATCTTGCTTTCTAGGCGAGCGCGTGCCCCCTGAGCTATCCTCCCGAGACTGATATTCCATATTCCAAACACATCACCAATGTTACAATTATATGTTTTCAAATGCACATTCAATGTAGGTTTAGTAAGGAAATTAATGGTTTCAGTTGTAACATAAAATATTTCTGTTCACGAGAGTGTGGCTCCCATTGATGTTCCTGATAGCTGAAAAATAAAAACTTTCTGAAATAGAAAATGATTGTTTTGCATAATCCATCCATGCCCAAACACGCTCACGTCATAAGAAAGTGATATGCTGGTCTGTAGCGAAGACATAGAATCCAATGTACAAGCATGCTCTGGCCAGTTTCTTTTGAAAGCAAAAGTGTTGCTCATTGGCTGGATCAAAGAATCCTGCTTGAGAACATGTGCAGTCTTATTCACACCCTATGTCTTTATGCTACATAGGAATATGCCTGCATTATTCCCTTTCAGACTAGAGGCTATAACTAAGTTTCATTACAACCATCATCATGCTTGGCAATTTTGCCCGGATTTGGATTAAACCCATGTAAGGCTATACCCGAACACACTGCTATTCTCCAGAATCTTAAAACAGGATATTGGTTTCCTTACAAATGGCGTTTCTGAGTTGTTCAACAGTTGTGTAGTGTACGTTATTGAAATTGGGAACATATAATGACAGCATAGAGGAAGATGAAATGGGTATACAACACAAATGAGGGCTCAATATCACTATGAGAGAAGATATGCAGCTAAAAAGAAAGAACATTTTTTAACCACAAAATGTCTATATAAATATTGATATGTTTACTGTGTGGGTGACCAAAGATTTTTGAACTTTTCATCCCAAGATGACTCGCAATAACACCTTTATAGAAAAGAGAAATAATTTATCTGTCAAATGATGACAGCATCCGGATCATAGGACCTGACACGGTTGGTAACAAATGTTTGCAGAGTCTGTGCTATTGTCACCGGTGCAGCCTTTTGGTGTTAATTGAACAAGGTTAACATTTGAAATGCTAAGATGTTTGGGCTAGATTAGCAAACTAAGGTGGAGCTTCCCATTTTCCATATACAATATGTAATTACTCATGTTACGGGCATCAGACAGAATTGTGCTTTGCAGCTTAGGTGCCAGTACAGGGAATGAGCGCCCTCCATGTCTATTTAGCCTGAATCTTGGGACACCTGACCATTGATGACAATACTTGCTCTTAGTAGAGGCACCAAAAGCTGGACCAACTTTGTGTAGTACACTGTGAGCCCTGTAACCCAGTGAGTAAATGGCTATAAACTCCACTCTGTTATTCACAAGTAACAAGTGAAATTATTGAAAGGTAGGAGACATATGGTCAAGGCATCGGTGTTTGGGTTGCAATGTCCTCAACCCTTTGCAGCCATTGATTAAGGAATAGGGGAAGACGAAGGAACATGCTGTCATCACCTCCCGTACTCTACCAGGAAAAGAGAGATGATGCAAGGAAACCACTTCATTAGCTTAAATTTGTAATAACCTTTCTTCCGCCCAGCAGTAAACTGTGGCATCATTGTTAGGTTATGGTTGATTAGAACTCGTAGTTTTGTTTACAAATGTGGCCTGTTTAGGGCCTTCACCCAACTGTTGCTTGGGTCAGAGGTTAGTTGGTCAGGATTTAGAGAGATCCACCACAACCAGAAAATCCATCTTTGAAGGATTCATTTTGACTATTGTCTCTCCTCAAACGTTCGATGGGAGGTGTTCCCCGAAATTAGTATCCATTGTAGCATTAGTTGATAGTTTGATTTCAAACTTAAGCTGTGTATCATCTGCATAATTCCATATCTCTACATTAAAGTCCTGAATTTGTTTAGTTCGTGGAATACGTTATACATCAAAAATAATAGGCAACAAGGCTGATCCCTGTTGCACTCCACTCTTCAGTGGTAAGGTGGATAATTCAAAAGGATAAAGAATGCCTGTTCTGCAATAAAACCTTGAATGCCTTGAAGACCGATTTCTTTTTTTTATTTATTTTTTTAAATCCCTAAATCAGAGACCTAATAGTAGGATTGAATGGCTGACAGTGTTGTAAGCCTCAGATAGGCCCAACAGGACTAGTGCTCCGGCTCCACCATCAGCATTGTCCTTTAAGATCATCCAGGCTGAGTTTAACACTGATTCTTTCATGTCAGCAGTGGATAGGTGAATATCACGGTGGGGTGACCGACCAGGTGAGTGAGAATGGAGAGTCCAACAAGCACAGGTTATTAGCAGTAAAGACATGGTCCAATGTATAGCCTGTGGGTAGGGATTTAAATACTCTGACTCGTTGAGGTCATGTAAGTTCAAAATAAGGTTTTTGGCTTGTGGACATTTGGAAGCCTCTATTTTAAACTTACAGTCAACGTTTTATTATAAGATTGTTAGTAGCTCAAAGGCTAGATTAGCTAGGTGGGTGGCAAGAATGAGCCATCACTTGGCTTGTGATATAAAAGTAAACACATTTTTTCAGGAAATTGTAGTGTTCCACAATTGGGATTGCTTTGTAGGACATTTTTATCAGGTTGGTGTGGGAGAATAGCACAACATTGCCCTCACCTTAACCGGAAAGATGTTTAGCTCGAAGAATACTGTAGTTCACAGGGACCATATCACTGATGCTTCCTACAATGCCCTCACCCGACTATGTGACAAGAAATTGTGAAGAATCCTGCGGATCCCTCACTAATACCCTGCCTAAAGCCTCCTCCCAGGTGAACAGGGGAGGGCAGATGCTTTGTGAACCAAACCCTGGGGGTGGTGTACTGCAGGGGGATCACCTGGGTGGAGACCAGGCCTGGGGTAGTGAGGAGATTCCATGGGATGAGCTTTTTTTCCTCCAAACTGAATATTTTTACCGCTATGCCAGAGGAGGTGATGGCCAATTGTTGTTTGAATATCTCTCAACCTCCTGTTAAAACTAAGATGGTAGACGCCAGGGGTATAATACCCCACCCTATTGTACCAAAAGAAGGAATCTTTTTTGGTCCCTAACATCACATGTCCTCTATGTCAATGGTACACTAAAGGGAATAGTGAAAGTGTTGCCTTCTCTACCACATCTTCCTCTAGTAGAGTTAACACGTATGGCCCCTCTATTACCAATACTAAGGAATTAAATCTACCCTTAAAAAGTTACAAGAAGTGAGAAAAAATGAACTTTGGGAAAGTGAACTACATGTCCCAGAATCCCATAGCAACTGAGACGACGACAAGGAGAAAGGGGAGAAAGTCAGTCTGGAAGCAGAGGCAGGTTATCCTTGTGGCCGTAAAGCAGACTGCAGAGGCAAAGAGGCTGCCCTTTTTTGTAGAACAAAGAAAATAAGAGTGCCTTGCCTATCTGTAGAGGTCGAAGTGCCTTGTCTTTTAAAATGCCTAACCATTTTCATATATAAAGTTGAAGCAGAAGTACCAGAGCTGTGGTTGTGTATAGGACTGTCCGCAGATGCCATATTGAAGTTGATGGTATTAGCGTACACTGTGGAACCAAGGAGTCAGTTTCCATAGTGCTAGTAGTAGAAAGTGGGTTGTTAAGGAGGAGGTCATCCAAATTACTGTTTATTATTCATATCTTTTGTTGTTAATGTACATTGTTTTGTTTAGTGTGAGGGCCAGTTTTGTTTCTGTTAGGAGTGATTCCCTTAGTTCTTAGACTAAGTAGGGAACTCCTACTTGTTGCATACTTTTAAATAGACTCGTTCTTTGGACTAAATGAACTGGCTACATCTCTATCTGAATCGCAACAGGTGGGAGTCTCTTCCATGGTAGCTCCTTTCTTTGTTGGCCACTTCATCCTCTTCCAGGTCTGACAGCTACAACCAACCATGTCACTAGGTCCCATTTGAGAGCTGAGATCTAAGGCTCCTCTCATTGGTGATATAGCTCAGCGGGTTGAGATCTCGCTGCTGCGATCTGAGTGTGATCTGCAGGTCGCAACTTCGAATCGCAGCAGGACCAACTCAGCCTTTCATCCTTCCGAAGTCGATAAATGAGTACCAATTTCGGTTGGGTGATATTGTATGTAAATATGTGCTCTGTAAAGCGCTTTGGATTAAGGCGCTATATAAATAACACATCATTATCATTACCATAGCGCAACATGTAGACACCCTAAGCTGGCTGTGGTCCGCTCCTGTATCGGACCGTCGACAACCTAGCTTTGCCGCCTTCAGTTGTATCCCCTTTGGACCCTCCAGACCGAGGAAAGGTGGTGTTTAGTATGTTACAAATCTCTCAAGTGTTAAGTGTTCTGTAACCCAGTTATTGTCCTCTCTTGTGCAGGTTGTTGTGTGTGAAGAACCGAAAGTATAGAAAAGTAGCACAAATTCCTGCCTATCTATCTTCCCTTTTAAGAATCCAATTAAGAGAGGGCCAGCCGTGACCTGTCCTTCCCACAGACGGCTGGCGGGAACCGCCGCGTTCGCATCCCCGAGTTGTCGGCTCGATGAGTCACTGGACAATGAGGCCATGGATTTTTAGGTTTCCTTTGTTAAGAGTAGGCACAGAAGGAGTGATAATGAAAGGTGAGCGCTTCTTATCTGAGAGTACAAATCCGAGACCAGGCTGCGTTTCCGGAGGCCTGTCAGAGCAGGACATGGACTGGCGATAAGAGCAAGGGATCTCGCCACCCCGCAAAAAGCATTTTCAACAGCACCATATTGTCTGGGGCTTGCTTTTTACTTTTTCTTTTTTAAATACATTTTGGGTGGAATTTGGTGATTAATGTGCCTGGAGCACCAAGTGACAAACCTTCGTTGACCAAAGTGAATTCTGTCAATTTCTACAATTTTTCTCGAGAATGACATTCAATGACGATATTTAAAAATAATGTAAACGTATTTTTTTTATATGAGCCATACATGTCCATATGTAATTTAGGTATTTGTAAAACGATAAGCTGCCATGGGTGATGCCTGGTAGCCCATTTGTAAGTGCATTGCTGCACCTTACAAGGTTTCCCGTAGACCATAGTCTAAAAAAAAAAAGCACACTTTGTATTCATAATGGCTGATGAAGGACCAACCAGCAATTGCAGCTACTGGCAATGGCGTTGTTTGGGGTTGTAGGGTACTGTATGAGGCTAAATCATTGGCTATGTACGCTGTGTGAGGGACTGCAATGCAGAATGAGGACAATAAAAAAAGTAACCCCCAGGAAAGGTTTTGTAATATTACAACACAAACAGGAGATTCGCATAGGCTTCCAAGCCCGGTTCACTATCGGCCATGTGGAGTGGGACACTCGCAAGCAAACCTTGTGGCCAGGAAAAAACCCACCAACCACACAAGTACGCTGACAGTAAGTGAACAAAAGTACTCTCAGCCCTGGCAGCTTCAAATCCGGTTCACCTGGCCTCATGATGTTGGTGACTCATTGCAACATGGTGGGTAGGCTGTTATAACCGTTGGGCCTGGGGACGACCAGGGCACAGATCGATTCACCTGAACGAAAATACAAGGAATGCACATAGGTAGGCGGTAGAGCCATATGGCACGTGCCAATCATATAACCCATATAACCCTACGTTAAGGGAGAAAGGAACCTACCAACCATGGATCTCACTGGAACAATTAAGTGCGAAGCCTAGCCATAAAAAAGGTGTACATATTCAGACTGGGAGGAAGCCAGGATGGAGTTCTAGAGAGCTGGTTTTATTTCAGTGAGAGGAGCAGAGAAGCTGAAGGAGAGAACAGCAACAGACCAGGCCAAGCAGGCCATACTGTGGGAGGGCTCACATACAGGAAGTGGCCAGGCTGTGAGAGAGCTGAGAACCTGGAGCTGGCTAAGCCAAATAAGCAACACTTAGGGGTGCTGACGGGAGAGAATAAAGAGCCTTCCGGTGGTCTTTCCCCAGAAATTTCAAAGGGAAGAATGAGAGTCACCTGCTGGGGGCAGGGTCGGACTGGGACAAGAAATAGGCCCGGACACCCAAAAAAAGTGGCCCACCCCTCGCCTCAAAAAAGTGGCCCACCACTCGCCTCACGACCCTTGACCTCTGATGACATTACCGGAAGTGATGTCATTTGACCCCACCCGAAAGTAACATCCTGGGAAACGATGAAACATGACCTTTCACCTCTTGACAAAACAGGAATTGGCATCAAATAGCATTGTTCCTAAGTACACCACGAAAAATATGGTTATGATTTCACTAATGTGATCTACATTTCAAACAAGAATGGATCACCATATGTATCATTAATATCTGTATTTATAGATCCATATTGTCAAATTACTGTAAATGCAAGCAGACGACCAAGGCCAAATGATATATTATTGTATAGCACTTACGCTTATGCTCTTTTTAATAGAACAAATATGCTTACAATATCACCCAGCCTGTGTTGGTACTCATTTATCGACCCAAGAAGGATGAAAGGCTGAGATGGCCTTGCTGGGATTCGAACCTGCAGATCCCTGGCCCCTTTGCCAACTTTGCAATGAACCTTTGGTGACTAACTAACCAAACCCACTGTACCATAAATGCGTTTCTGTCCGGCTGCACTCTTTCGTTATAACCCACAACCGTGAAATCTGTGCGCTTCCCAGCATTTATTGCTTCTCTCAATACCGAGACTGGGCAAAATATTTCTAAAACATAAAAAGGAAATGCTGCCGGTTTAAAGGTCCCCCTGGCGGAAGATATACTGTAAACTGTTCGTGTCCACACCAACAGCTAATCCAATCCTTTGCGCGCCGCATTCAAAACATACTCCCCCAGCAATTCATAAAATAATGCCCTTTCATAACTCTCATGCCCCTTCTGAATTGCACCCAACAGCATGGTCTTCAATTGTCACTTCAGTAATTCTTGCTCCTATCAAAGTGCCAAGGACGAGTATGCTCGTCCTTTTTGCATAGACTTGCATAATAGCCTGGCACTTAAGGCCCTGCCAAAAGTAAACTACGCTTCTCCTAATGCAAAATTAATCCACACTCGCTATCTTTATAAACAACTGCCGGACCTGCTTCTTTGTCAGCTGTAAAAGCTCCCCCAGCCATAGAGGTTATGTCACTCGCCACCATTTTCCTTGCACCAAAGCGCCACAAATTAAAATTGTGATCTGTTACTATACCCGTTCGTTACCAAACCAATTTGAGCACATATAGCGCAAACATGCCCTGACAGACAGTGCAATGCGTGTTATAATACCCAGCTATGCCTAAGCACCCAGTACCCTGGAAAATCTGTATGTCCAGATAATTTACCCTTCACGCTCTCTCGAGTGCAACTATACATACAACGTGCGTGGGAGCACTACACCATCAACAGACCACGACACAAGCAAGCAGTAAAGAAAAGCACTACTGGAATCTGACAGAGCAAGCACAAACAAGGCTGTGACAATGGAAAAAGACAGCGGCGCAGAAGTGTGCATAGAAGAGTAGTCAGCACCACAAACCCAACAAAATTAGGGCCGCCCACGGATAGAGCCCCCTCTCTGCTGACAAACGTTTATAGGCGTGTAACATTGTCAAATATAAACGCCCCTCATAGCCAGTAACATAATAACAGTAGGAACCGAACTAGGATTGTCCCTAGCATGGGGCTCTTGCTATTAAGGACAAGAGTGCATGCTTTTACCATGTAACCCGTATATTTACTTTCCCTTTCCTTGATACATAATCAAGAAAAACGTTTTCCTCTCAGAAACATATTTTCAGATTGCGTTGAGGTCCCTCAAAAGAGAACACACATTTGCAATAACATTGTCTTATTCGGTCATCTTTGGATGAGATGTCCTTGTGCAAATAGAACAAAGGATACATTCCTCGCAACCTCTACCTGCTTTATCCAGCCAACAAGGGCATGACAGCCCCAATACACACACTGCAGTGTATGTACCGGTCAGCAAGAGGAACTGTAGCCACTCCATCCGCCGTACCAACAGGCAAATCCAGAACATCACGCACACTCTATGGAAAGAGCACATGGTGCTCCAACCGGTCCGCGCTTAACCAGCAGCAAAACGGTAATTTACTGTGCAAAACGAACGTTGAAGGCCCCATTACTTTCTCAAAAACATTCCTGTCCGGTTTGTGTATTTGCAAGCACAGACTGGCAGTCCATTGCTGCAGCCACCCAGGCGTAAGGGATATTCATCTCACTTAGGGGCGGCTGCCATAAGGTTTGGCCCTTGCAATTCATGTTGGAACAAGACGAAATGCCCGGGCAATTGTGTCATCCAATGCACTGTTGCAGCGGCAGCTAATGTAAATGTCTAGTATAGCAGCGGTCTCTTGGCTCTACACATGAGTGCAGGCATTACCAAAAGTTGGGCTTCGGTACCTTTGGGATGCACATAAAAGAAAAGTAGGAGTAAGTTACATTTTGAAACCGCAAGCACTCAACCCGCTGAGCTATCTTTTCCAGCACTGCCCACCTGGTCCCTCAGCAAACCCTACCATGGCGATGCACTAAAGCATAATCTCACACTCAATGAACCATCCTGAATCCGTACGTTAACAAAAACCCTGCCATTTACAACGTGTCTGTTCTGGTAAATGACCATTAGCTAACCACGGCCGCACAAGAAAAAAGGGCAGCATTTATGATATGGCATTTACAATGCGCTTATACACAAGTGTTTCAAGGCGCGATTTAATGGAGTTTAGCTAGCCAGCAGCTGCACCAAGAAAAGACAGGCTTGGTGTACCTCATATTATATTTTTAGAACCCAACCTTACTGATATTGCCTAGCGCTGAGCTGAGGCCTGCTCAGTCTTCCAGCAAGTCCCTCCATCGTAGTCACCACTTCCTTCCTTGGAGTCCAAATCTGCTCTCAGTCAGCAATGTGCTGGGGTCGGTGGCCGCACCGTGACCCAGCCCATTATGCTCATGGGACATCCACATTGCGCACGTGATTGGCTGCCTCAGCCTGTTGCTACAGCAACACAGCCCCCCTGGACCTGCCCCGAGACGACGGAGCTCAAGTCAGGAGTCAGGCAGGCTGCAGCCACGGGCCAGCCCCTCCCCCCCACCCCAGGTAGCTTGCACGCCTGCAAAAGCAAACATGGACTGGACTCGAGGCTCACAAGCTCAGCCTCAGCTCACACGACTGACCCACCCCCACCCCACCATTTGTTGTTCTTAAGGGAGCCGGAGCAGGGCTAGGCCACGGAGGTGACACTTCCAGCACGGCCTCTATTGTGTTGCATTCATTCATAAAAGCAAAGTAAACACTTAGAAACTAAGTGTTTACTTTCTTTGATGAATGTGCAGTGTACACGCATGAATACATCCATCTGCGTGCCACTGCGCAGCGACGGCATGGCAGGCAACATCATTTATAAAATAAAACCGGCCCCAGAAGGGGCATATGAAACCGGCCCAGCCATTCCCAGGCCAAAGTATTTCGGCCACGGGCCGATCGGCCGACGGGCCAATCCGCCCCTGGCTGGGGGTGCTATTCCAGGCTTTGCTCATAGCTGCATGGCCACCGGGGCTGAAGAGAATCCTTGACAAGGAGTGCCTGACCAGTGCCGTTAGTGGGCTCAAGCCCATGGTGTATTCCATTGGCGGTGGGCTATAATTACTGCAGCCTGACAAATAGCTAGGTGGGGGAGAAAATCGTAGGGCAAGAGGGGAAAACTGCAAGGGCTTGTCTTGGTAGGAATATAAAAAGACCCCCAGGGTATCTGGGGGAATGCCACAAAGTAGTCTGCTGGTGGGATTTCCATTTTAAGGCTACAGAAACCAAGAGAATATTCCAGTGGTGGGCATGTTTGCCAAGGTCAAGAAAACAAGTATGCTCGAGCCCTTAACACCGTTGTGAGCTTGTGAGTTAATTAAGGAACTTTAACCTGATTTGTGTGGATTAGAGTAGGGGCTAGACATTGGGATTAAGGACACTGGGTCGCTTTATCTTACAAACCCTTTCCCTGGATTTCAGTTGCTCATCCTGCTCATCCATCCTTATTTGGAGGATTCCACTTTTGTGTAATCCTCTTCTCTATCTGTGTTCATTCAAACCCTGCCTACAGAGAACAGATAACAGACACATATGTCAAAATGTGCTCGTGTGTTACATGTTCTGTTATACCCACCTTGATCGCTCCTTTGGTTTGCTTCACATGCCCCTACTCTCCAACGAGTCTCCCGGAGCTCCCATTACCTTTACTTTGGTCGGATTACATCACTGGTTCTTCCTCGGGTGTTGGGCTTCTACATTCCCAGTGAATGCTTGTTCGGCTTTGCTCTTTTTTTTCCCTGCGATGCCGTCTGTGCCTCTGCGGGCATTCCGGGCAGGCGGTATCAGCGCAATTGTGGGACCACTCCTGGAGGTCACGGTACCATCTCCCGAATTCCAGCTTCTAGTTTGGCTTGGTCTTGCTCGCCCATATAAAAACTGTGCTGGTCTGCGGCCAGCGTCATACCAATGTCTGGGTTGCTCCTTCACCATCCTATCTTCTCTTCTGGTTTGAATCTCCCGGGCTGACCAGTTTTCGCACCTGTTGCTCCCTTTGCCGAGTTCTTCTTTGCTTTTTATCTTGTTGACCCGGGATCTCCCCAGCGGAGTATCATAGTCCGTCGTCTGGCTCAGTTGTGTACTCCTCTTGTCTTTTAGGGGCCATCTCGTCCAAGTATCTTTGGCATGAGTGTTCTGCATGACTCTGTGAATGTTGTTCTTTTTCTCAGTAACTTCATAATACAAATCCTGTTTAGACTGAAAGTTCATATTGATGGTATCTAATCTTACAGGAAGAAAAGGAGTATCACAATAGCACCCAGTAGTACTGTTAGCCTGAACCTCGACAGATCTCAAGGTTTTCATTGTTTTTAGGGCAGGAGGGTTAGGGAGTTCCATCGTGGAACGGGATTCCTTGCTCCATTGGGGGGGGGTCTCTCCCTGTGAGGTGCTCCTGCTCTTTACCACCCCTAGGGGGACTATTGGGTAGCAGCCTCACCTACCTCCCTCCCTAGTCTCACAGGGAACGGCTCCCCTTGGGGAGAATTGACGTGATCCCATGAATCGTCACAGTAGACAGGAAAGTGTGGTGTTTTGCAGGAAGGTTTTTATTTAGGGGTTTGAGCGGAGGGCGCTTTGCCCAAACAATATTAAAACAAGCACTGCTTCACTGCTGATGTAATGCGGAACTGCATATATGAAATGCTTAATTTGCACCTGCTCGCTTTAGTGTGTATGCAGATCGACTGAGGCACTTTTGGGTTATTTGAAGCACAGGTCTGGCATTGCATCAACCCTATTCTGCATGGTGTCCTGAACTGGGAGCGCTGCAGTGATGATATTCCTGTATCCTTCAGCTATATTGATAGGTTGTTTCTACAGTAAGACCAGCAGAGCAGGTCAGGGTGGTTCAGGAGAAAGATGTACACGTTTGTCATAAATCAAATGCATGGGTAGATTATTTTTCTTGGTCTTTTGTTGTTATGCTATGGTACTGTTAAACCATTTTGATTCTGATCTAGGTTTCTGATTGGCTAGCTCTTAGAATGAACTCAATTTTAGTTTGGGCAAACAGTGCAAATTAAAATGAAAGCAGGATTGTGCAAACTGGTTCAGTGGAAAGAAATGTAAACTGTATTAATTAGTTCTTACATGTCAAAGTATGACTACAATGAAGTATGTTTATTTTCCTTTCCGTATAGGTTATAAGGCAGTTACCTAATCTGTGTTAGTGTACATTTTAAAGAAATTGATGTTTGTATTGCCATAAGAAAAGTTGGCAGTTAGACAGATCAGGGAGTTAAGCACTTGCATTAGACACTGAAATGCAGCAGAAATGTAGTTGTTTGTGGTCTGTAGAGCCCCTTAAATGCCGTAAACATAAGGCTCCTTCTGTACTTAGGTCTGTAGGGAAGAGTGCATCAGAGCGGAGCTGGTCAGTGGGATAGAACGGCATGAAGCGGTAAGGGGTGGGTGCTGTTCAGAGGTGCGGAGGGGCAAACCACCTCGAAACAGAACCAATAGAGGGCCGGTAAGAAAAGGCCAACCTGGCGGATGCAACCCTTTCAGCCAGGAATATGGGAGGTCGACTTTCAGGCCCCATACAGTATTAGTAGGCCCCAAGTGGAGTCCGTTCAAAAGTTAATTGACTGGAATCATCCCAAAGACAAATCTGGTGGTATGTTTAGGACGAGGCCGCTGTAGGAAGCCATTTTGCAAACCTCCGTAAGGTGAGCATCTCTACAGTATTTGGAAGGGGGTGGCATTGCACATATATGCTTGAGTTTAAGTCCCTGTGGTCCACACAAATACTCAAAAGTTCATCTAGTTTCCAAGCCAAAACTTCCAGGAAAAGCCATTCAGAAGCCTTGATACCCTCAGTCACTCTAAAGTCACAAAACCTTTTTAACTCCCAGTTCAAATCCTCCCTTGGATCCACATAGATCACTTGATGTGGTTTGGGCGTAATGACTCTCTCTACAAAATCAATTGGAAAATCAGTTCAAGTAATCCCAAACACTTCCATATATGCTTAAACTGACGTATGCTTAAATACATCTTCATGCATGCAGAAACTTTGTATGGAATCAACATGCCTTAGATCAATATTTAAAGCACTCTGTCCTTCTCATCCTACTGCACACTACTCATTTTCCAAGAGCTATAGCTAGCACACAACGGAATCGATGTTTACAGTACGGTTTGACCTACTCGCACCATAATACACATTGGGAACTTGTCATAGTGTCATAGGCCTTTTGTGTTTCCATGTCAGCACAACATAAACTCTGCACAATTCGTTTTAGGTACACCTTAATAAACATGTTATGCAGGCATTGTGAAGGGAGCTTCAAAGCCCAGAAGCATTTCTGTGTCCTGTTCACCCAGCCTCATTTGGCACTATGGTCCTCACCTGGTGTCTGCAGGCGCACACCGCAGTTTCCCCATCATCTTCATTTGTGTGCAGGTCAGCAAACTGTTGAGTGGTACCACACTTATGACTCGGATTTCCACAACAGACGTTCCCTGGCATTTGTATTATGGCATCTCAAGCCGCAATGAAAGCATACATGCTTGGGATTTCCATTCTATGGGTTTACCTTATTACTAGAGCCCGCAGCTGATCTAGCCCCTTCAACAGGTTTTTCCACCGGTGGCAGCCACCTTCGCCAGCCCTCTTGTTCCAGCTCCAGTATTCTCCAGGTATATTCAGTGCCCCTTATTGTTCCCCCTTCTTTCTTATGTCCCCATTGTTCTCACACGCTTGCTTGACAACTCTCTAGACATTGCCATAGTTCTACCTTTGTACAACATTTGATTTTTCTCAAGTTGTGTTATCTCCCGGATTGTCATGTTATCAGTCTTCATCATGAATTGATCAGAGATGTGCAGGATGAATATCTTTGATAAGTATCATGCAGCAATCATAGCTCTCAATAACGCCATGAAATGATTTACTGAATAACACTTCATCTGTGCCCATTCGTAAATATTGCACCTTTCCACGACTGTTGGTCTCATGCTCAGAATGTAACTGTACCTTCTTTAGACCCTTTTAAATATCTAAACAACCTGCGACCTTCTGTTCACAGGCAATGCAGCCATGCAGCATTTTTGACACTGTTGAAGTGCACTCGCCTCATAGCGCGCAGGTATAATTAGAATGATTCCATATATTGCTCTGGGGGCTTAGGTGACCCATGGTTAGCTGGGGCACTGCCCAGCAGTCTCCAAAAATTGCTCATGAGCCGGGTTGCTCCCTCAGTTCCCCAAAAGTACCATCCAGGATTTTTCTTGAGCGTGCACTGGGTTGAGTGATTAACATGCTGTGTAGGGAATACATGGAGTGGGAGGGAGGAACAAGAAGCCATCATTGCTCGAGCAGGAAAGCCAAGGCCCTCATTCCCAAAGGCAAGGCTGTCCAAAGGGCTATATATGATGTGTGATTTGCTGACATTTCACTATTAGGTCGTTACTGCAGATGAAATGAGCAACATGGCTAGTGTGGGTTATGTGCACAGAAGGGTTGCAAGATTGAATCACTTGTCACGGACCTAGTTCGAAACATAAAGGATTGTTGTCATTCTTGTATTGCCAAAATACTCATTGATTTTATAGAAAGCAGCCGTGAGACTGCATTTGTGGTATGCGTCCCCCTCTTTTTTTTCCCTCATATTTCAAGAGTTAATGGGGGCCTGTGGGGTGTGGTCCAAGGCCTCAAACCAACACAAGGAAGGGCCATGTGAAAAAGGCCTACCTGTTGGTACCAAAGGAAAAGCAGCATTTTAATTCACAATGGCAGAAGAAATTCAAATGTCCCTTTACACATGAAAACCAGGGTTTTTGAACACTGTCATCAAAACGGCTTTGAATGTGTGTTTGCAAGTTAAAGGAAGACATGAGAAAAATGTGGCCCTGCTAGCATAAAGATGTCAGGGAAAACACATGGGGCCTCATTACGAGGTTGGCGTTAAGGGATTACCGGCACTGGTAAGGGCACCGGTGCCGGTAATCCCTTACCGCCCTACTACGAGTTCCCTTTGCGGGTCCTCCCTTAACGCCTGGGTTTTCCAGGTGTTAAGGACGGGACCCAGCCCCTTCCCCATTCCCATTGAGTAATTGCTCCATTCACCAGGGCGGAGTCGGTAGGGTTTTGGAGGCAGTCATGGAGCTAATAGCTCCATGGCTACCTCCAACCTCGTAATGAGGCCCATGGTGTGTGTTTTGACAAAAAGTAATGTATATTCTGAGACTTGTTGAATCTGCTTAGATCACATGCTGTGCATAGGCCGACATCTAGTGGAAGCTGCAGAGTATTAGTTTGTTTTTCGAAACTCGAAATGGGCGTCGACATAGGGCGTGCCAGTAATACTATCCCTAGTGTGACGTCCACTGTACCCATTATCCCTCACGTGTGTAGGACCCTCAGATTGTTTTTTTCCGCCATACTGGTCGGAAGCATTCCGCGGAGTTCCCTCGCTTTAGCCATACTTTTGCTAAAATATTGTTATATTTCCCCATTTCTCCACCCCAACGCCGAGTCTCGAACAGCCACACTCAACGCTGGCACGGAGAAAGAATCGCTGTAGAGAGCTGCACGACAGATTTGGGCCTCGGAAGGCCTCTGGCCTCGGCCCGGGCCTAGGAAGGCCTCTGGCCTCGGCCCTGCAAGTAGGGAGAGTGGGGGGTGGACATACTCTACACTCTTCTGATAGATAGGTACATTCTTATATATTCCTACACTTATTAGCCCGCTGCCACATGGTGCGTATGGAGGGTACCCCTTTACAATTTTGCCCCAAATGCAACCACAAGTACCCTAGGGTTGACAGGCACGCCATGTGCAATCTCTGCTTACCGAAGGGCTCACCCCGAGGCTAACTGCAGAGCGTGCAGTAGGTTCAAACTGAAAACACTCAAGGACCGTTCGATCAAGCGTTGGGCCCACCACGCCAGGTGTCTAGAGGCCATGGCAACGGAGGGCGCCTTCAGCGATGGCATCGACGCCGTGCTTTTGGACGGCGAGGGCAACGTGGCGTCTATTGACAGCCAAGCGCAAGTCCCCGACCTCGGAAGCTCGTCCGGCAGGGCGGCTATGGGGAAGACCCCCGGCGACACAAGCGCTACCCACAGCACTTCCACAAAACACACCGAGACTCGACACGCACGCCGAGTACTCAAAGAGGCACATACAGAACGGTCCGATTCGGTGTCCTCTGGGCGTTCTCGATCTAGATCGCAGCATGACTCCAGGCAACCATCCACTGTTGCCAGAAGTGCCTCGCTCACCAAAGTAACAGAGGTTCGATCGTCAGAAGACGAAGACGACCTCTATCCCCAGTACGCACTCCAGAAGTCGGCGTGAACAGGCCGCGCTACGGCTACCCCCGAGTCCCAACCTCCACTACACAGAGATAGGGACACTACCCCCGAACCTCGGCGCCAGGCGTCGAAGGACTCCAGAGGGGCGAAAAAACAGGGTAAACACTATTCCACACACGGGGAGGGTGGAAAACAGAGGAAGCAGTCTCATCCTACTTCCACACCTCAAAGACTTTCTACCCCACTTAAATAGATGGGCAAGTCTCGGTCTTCTGTTACCCATAAGATCCCGGTTCAAACCAGTAGGTCTAGTCTAGATAAGACAGGGAAAGGCCTTCAAGAAAGAATCATTCCCAGTTCAAGAGAGTGGTCTAATGATGGCATAGACAGAGTAATGTCAAGGATGTCATCATTGGCTGATTTCTACGCCAAAAACCCTCAACACTTTCTCTTTTACCCCAGACGGGTCAACTCCCTCAGACTGTAGGGATCCCATTCCCCCAAGTAAGAGGTCCCGGGTCGAAGCTCCTACTTCAGACCCCTTCAGTATACAGCCCTATTCTCATTATCAGGGAGATCCATCCCTTTATGAGGATCCAGATTTGGGCATGTTGGAAGAACAAACTTGGACAGGCTACTATGGGGATGACGAGGACCAAGAGGAGGAGGAGGACAACCCAGAAACCTACAGGCTAGATTCCCTGGTAGATAAAGAACCCCCGGTTACCGACTCCCCTGTCGATAACCAGCCTCTTTTGAATGAAGTGCTGTCCAGAGCGGCTGAACACTTCCACATTGACACCCAGGGTGCACAGGAAGAGAGGTATTTTGCCGAGGAGTTAGTGGGAGAAAGGAGACCTGTTGCCCAGGCCATCCCTATCCTTAAGTCTATACAAAGGAGGATAGACCCTTCCCTCGTTAACCCCTATCTCACTAGGGCGGTAAATCCCAGAGTTGAGAAGCTTTTCAGGGCAGCCCAAACAGACCCACTGTACATAAGAGGGCATCTGAAACCGGACTCCCTGGTAGTTACTAACACCCGTAAGAGGGCCGGAACACCCTTGTCATCGTCGGAAGCTCCTCCCGACAAGGAGAGCAAGAAGATTTATGGCTTGGGCAGGAAAGTAGCCTCCACTTCCGCCTACCAGGCAAGGATTGCCAACTCCACCACCCTACTGGCAAGTTACAACTGCCACCAGTGGGAAGAAGTCGCGGCACTCAAAGATTCCGCCCCAGAACCCTTAAAAAGCCAATTGGCAGGAGTTTCGGCGGAAGGAAGAGCCGTGTCCGGTTGCATATTAAAAGCAACCTTTGATGACGCGGATAACGCCGGCAGATTGATAGCAGAAGGTACTGTTATCAAAAGGCATGCTTCGTTGCAACAATCTGGGTTCAAGGCCGAAACCCAGGCTTCATTGATAGACAAACCGGTGGAGCCGAATCTATTGTTTGGAAAGGCGGTCGAGGACGCGATAAAAAATGCCAAGGACGAGTATGAGACACTCAAATCCCTAGGCCAACTAACCAATAAACCCCCTAACCAGAGAGGGAATGGCAATTTTCGTCGCCCACGCAGACAAAATTCCCAGAGAGGGTCTAACTATTCCCAGGGGCAGGGTACACAATGGAACAACAGCCAGCAGTCTACCCAGGGTTATGGCAGGGGAAATGAGAGAGGGCGTGGTAAGGGTAGAGGCAGCCCCAGTAGAGGCAGCTGCACGCCTCCACCAAAATAGTGACGTTCCATTCAGGGTCCCTTCTCACACATCCCCAGTAGGGGGACGCATTTCCAGCTTCACCCAAGCTTGGGAAGCGATCACTTCAGACAGATGGGTGCTGTCCACAGTGTCCGCAGGATACTGCATAGAACTGTTAGAGCGTCCCCAAAACCACCCTCCACGACAAAGAATACATTCTTTGGACCACCAGAAGATCCTTCTCAAGGAGATCGTCAATCTTCTAGCAAAGGACGCGATAGAACTCGTCCCGGGACACCAGGTAAACAAGGGTATTTATTCAACGTACTTCCTTGTGCCAAAAAGAGATTTGACAATGCGCCCAATATTGGATTTACGGCCTGCAAACAAGTATGTCAAGCCCCAAAAATTTCGCATGACTACTCTCCAGGAGGTAATCCCACTCCTAAAAAAGGGGGATTACATGGCAACATTGGACATGAAAGATGCCTATTTTCATATTTCCATGTTCCCAGCGCACAAAGTATTTGCGCTTCAAGGTGGACAGTCGGCACTACCAGTTCAAGGTACTGCCCTTCGGGATAGCATCGGCTCCAAAGGTATTCACCAAGGTACTGTCGGTGGCGGCAGCACACCTGCCCAGGGAGGCAATCCCGGTGTACCCTTACCTGGATGACTGGCTCATCACGGGGGAGACCCCAGTAATTTTCAGAACAAACATTCAAAGGACGATCGACCTCCTCTTCGAATTCGGCTTCTCAATAAACGAGAAGAAGTCCAGTCTGGTGCCAAGCACCTCCAAACAGTTCCTAGGAGCTATCCTAGACACACAAGAGGGGTTGACCTTTCCATCAGAGGAAAGAATTCAGAATATACTGCTGCAGATTCCTCAATATCAAGCCGGTCGCCAGATAACGGTACGCAAAGCAATGCGTTTGCTAGACATGATGGCAGCATGTATTTACCTGGTCCCCACGCGCGCCTGCGCATGCGTCCCATGCAGGAATAGTTGGCGAAACAGTGGTCTCAGGCAAGTGGTCAGTGGGACGATCTAGTGGTTGTTTCGCCAACACTGGTACAAAGCCTTCACTGGTGGACAAGAGAAAATCTGTTCAAGGGGAAACCCTTTTACGATCCGATACATGCCTGACGGGGTGGGGAGCTCACCTCCTCCACCACACAGCTCAGGGTCTCTGGTCTCACTCAGTGGCCAAGAATCACATCAACCTGCTAGAGCTTCTGGCAGTATTCAGAGCGCTTGAAGCGTTCAAGCCCTACCTGCTGAACCTGTCGGTGCAGATCCGGACGGACAGCACCACAGCCATGTTTTACATAAACAAGCAGGGAGGGACTCATTCGCCAAATCTGTCCAAGCTTGCCCAGAAAATTTGGATATGGGCACTCAGACGGAAGATCTTCCTGTCATCTCAACATGTTCCAGGGGATCACAATTCTCTGGAGTATGCTTTGAGCAGGGATCCCCTCCCAGAGGAACACGAGTGGTGTCTACACAGAGAAATCGTAGAATACATCTTCTCTCAGTGGGGTTTCCCCACTATAGACCTATTCGCCACAAGCGAAAACAGACAGTGCCCAGGATTTGCATCCAGTTTCCCCCAGCTAGACTCCCAGGGGAACGCCCTGTGGGTGAACTGGTCAGGGATGTATGCGTATGCTTTTCCACCAACACCTCATCAGGAAGATGGTCAACAAGATGAACAGAGAGTCTATGACACTCGTCCTAGTTGCTCCCATGTGGGCGAGACAACCGTGGTTTCCACACCTACGCAGACTAGCGGTGTGCGAACCCATCAAACTCCCGGGCTGGTACAACCTACTGTCCCAGCACCATAGTCAAACAGTGCATCCTCAACCCAACTCAATGAACCTAGCAGCATGGCTCCTGAGGTCATAGAGTTCGGACATCTCAAATTACCACAGAGATGTATGGACATCCTAAAGGAATCTAGGAAGCCAAACACGAGGCACTGCTACTTTGACAAATGGAAACAATTTGTTATCTGGTGCCAGAACAAGCAAATCAACCCAGTTGACTGCACTCCTTCCACAGTTGTCACGTACATGCTCCACCTGCTGGATGCAGGACTGGTATTTAACTCACTGAGGGTACACCTGGCTGCGCTGTCATCATACACCACTTCCCATAACAAGGTGTTGTGGTGGAAGATTCCAGTGGTTAGAGCTTTCATGGAAGGAGTAAAGAGACTTCACCCTCCTATTTCTAACCCACCTCCAGGATGGGACCTTAACGTGGTGCTATCTAAACTCATGGGCCCCCCATTCGAACCCATGCATAAAAGCAGTCTCAAACACCTGACTTATAAAACGGCCTTCTTAGTAGCAATAACTTCTATAAGAAGGGTCAGTGAAATTCAGGCTCTCAGTGCAGGATCCATTCTTTACAGTTCATAAAGATAAACTGGTTTTACGTACACACCCTAGGTTCTCACCTAAGTTTATTTCTAAATTCCACGTGAACCAGTCCATCGAGCTTCCGGCTTTCTTCCAAGACCCACAAAGTTTGGCTGAGGTGATGCTACACACCCTAGATGTGCGTAGGGCGGTCCTCTACTATGTAAACAAGACCAGGCCGCTAAGGAAAACAGATCAACTGTTTGTCTCCGTAGCTACAGGCAGAGAGGGAGATCGCGTCTCTAAAGGTGCCATCTCTAAGTGGATTGTTAACTGTATCCAGATGTGTTACTCTCTTTCTGGAAAGACTCTGCCTTTCACACCAAGAGCCCACTCTACTAGAGGCATTGGGGCCACTCTGGCTTTCATTGCAAATGTACCTCTTGACACCATTTGCAAAGCAGCTACGTGGAGCTCTATTCACACTTTTACTCGGCACTACTGCATTGACACCCATTCCAAGACAGATACTCAAGTGGGACAAGCGGTTTTAAGACATTTATTTGCTCATGACCCTTCTCACATCCCACCTCCTTCTTCTAACACTGCTCGCTAATCTATGCACAGCATGTGATCTAAGCAGATTCAACAAGCCTCAGAAGAGATACATTACTCACCGTAATCGTATTTCTGATGCTTGTATCTGCTTAGATTTACATGCGACCCACCCTTCCTCCCCTCTGAGAGAAGGCGCATGGATGCTTGTAGTCTTATCTATCTATTATCTGCTTGGATTATCTGTACTCACGCTACTCCTCATCCTACCGCATGTCAGAAAAAATACAATCTGAGGGTCTTACACGCGTGATGGATCATGGGTACAGTGGACGTCACACTAGGGATAGTATTACTGGCACGCCCTGTGTCGACGCCCATTTTCGAGTTTCAAAAAACAAACTGTAATGCTCTGCAGCTTCCACTAGATGTCGGCTTATGCACAGCATGTGAATCTAAGCAGATACAAGCATCAGAAATACGATTACGGTGAGTAATGTATCTCTTATGCTTCACATGCAAGATTCCTACAAATATTTGAAAAGAAAAGCACACTTTGGTTCCATGAAAAAATACCTGGCGGCCCGAGGCAGACTATGTGGGAGTCTTTTTGCAGTGAACTCCAGAGAAAGCTAAACCAAAAATATAATCCAAGTGAAGATTGGAAAAGCGCATCTCATTACTGGCAGAGAAATAAATGCAGCATTTTCACTGAAACTGCCAGCCATCAAAAAGTGGTGCACTGTAACAATTCAGACCCACTTTTGAACAGAAAAAAGAACAGCAGATAATGAAGTGTATTTTATTAATGAATGAAAAGAACAATCATGTACTTTCGGCGCATTTAATTGTCATAGCAATTTTTACAAAATTCCAGAATCCCGAAATGAGCCAAAAGTTCAAATTCCTATTACTGCCTTCTCTTATTTCCTGTGGTTTTGTATCCATCAGGCCAATGTGTCTAAAAAAGCCGACCACTGCTATCACCCATTTCGTTTTTTCCCCTCCAATGAGGCGGGCCCACCACTCCTGTTCATCGTAAGTATAGATGTCTTTAAAGAAGTGTCCCAACCGGGAATGTCTTTCTCTCCTGCGCACGATAACAAAAGATGTTTAATAGTTTCCACCTGCTTTGGCGTCTCGCAGAAGCAACAAGTGTTGCATTTTACTAGACCTCTTATGGCTGGGATTTCATTGGTGTTCATCAGATTCAACCGAATCCTTAGAAAGCATTGCCGGAATTGCTGGTCGGGGAATTTCAATAAGTAGGACGGTAGTTCATTAAGTTTTTTGTGTCTAGGTGGAATGTCTTTAGTGAGCTTATATCTTGCAGCTTCCTCCAAGGTTTCGATCCAGTCAAGTTCCAATAGTTTTTTATTCACCATTCCTGGATTCTGAATGAGCTCTTTTTCCGTGCTACCTACTCGATCAACAATGGTCCTGTTTTTTGTGTCTAGTTGATAAGCAATGTGTTGTTTTTGTCCTCCATTTCAGTTTTAATAAGATTGAAGAGTAGTCTGGAGGGCATGTCTATAATTTTCCTATAGAGCATAAGACTGTTCCTTTCTACTATTGCTTTTATGGAGGATGTGCCTATTTCTCGACGGATTAGAGCCATTGGTGTTGACTGAGGCAGAGTCAAGACACGCCGCCAGCATGGACTTCCAATTTCTTCCAAATTGTGTCTGGAAGAAGAGGCATGGCTTCGACCCCATAAGTTAAACTGGGCACAATTTTTGCTTTAAAGAAGTCTAGTATTGGTTTTAGAGAGAAGCGACCAAACTTCCGGTTGACGACTTTTGATTGTGTTACCAAGGAAGGAATTTTCCCTTCCAAGAAATCTTGCATCGGCTGTTCACTCCTGTTGTTATTTAGCTCGATTCCCAGATATTGGAAGCTTTTTACCATCTCCAATTGGCATCCATCAGCATAGAGTTTTAGAATCTTCTTAGCAGACGCATACTTGCTGAACGACATTTTTGTTTTAGCTTTGTTTAACTTCAGATTATTTTCTTTCAAATAGGCGATGAGATTGGTCAGTTGCCTTTGGAGTCCCACCGCTGTCTGATCAATGAGAATTATGTCGTCAGCGTAGAGAAGTCTGGGTATTACTGAGTTGCCTATTGTAGGGGGGAATGCTCTTAACCTTGTCTGCGTGTCCATGAAGTCGGCTATGTAAGAATTGTACAAGGCCGGTGCTAAAGGGCACCCCTGTTTGACTCCACGGGCCATTGGTATCTCTTTAGATAGGAGGCCAGCTCTGTTCAATCTCACTCTCATTGATGTTGTGGTATAAAGTGATTTGATGGATCCAAGGATCGAATCTGGACAATTGCGATGGATCAGTTTGTCCCAGAGCTTTTCTCTGTTGACCCGGTCAAAGGTCTGGACCAGGTCAACAGATACCAAATGCATGGCAGGCTTTCCATCCAAGACTTTTGCCTTCAAAGCACTCAGCAAAAGAATGTTGGCTGTGGGACCCATACCCTTCACAAACCCAGCTTGTAGAGGGTCATTGTACTTTGATTGCTGCGTCCATTTTTGAATGTTTTCTAAGGCGGCACTCAGCAAAAGAATGTTGGCTGTGGTACCCATACCCTTCACAAACCCAGCTTCTACAGGGTCATTGTACTTTGATTGCTGCGTCCATTTTTGAATGTTTTCTAAGGCGAAAGATCCAAAAAGTTTGCCAGTGGTGTCCAGCAGCGCAATGGGCCGTTAATGGCCCGGATCGTCTCTTGCACCTTTCTTATAGATCGGAACTACACAAGCTTTCGTCCAAGACATTGGGATCTCGCTTGCTTCAATGCATTTCTCAAACACACGACTGGCGAACACCTCCCAAGCTTCCAGCTGTTTTAGTTCCAAGTTTGTAATCCCAGCCGGGCCTGCCGCCCTGGAATTATTTAGCTTCCGGATCTTATTGGCAATAATGTCTTTTTCATTTCGGGCAAGTGGCGACCTTCCCGTTGGTTTTTTATATAGATCTGTAAAGTGGGAGTCCCTGTCATGATCTCTGCTTCCAAACGATCAGGACTTGCCCGACTCCCTTGGAAGCAGACCCATAACCCCGGTTCCGAGTGCCAGCCAGTCCCAATTGGGACCTTTTGGACCCTGTCCTGGCGCCAGTGGCACCAGGCTCATAAAGATGCCCAGTCCCAGCGCTGGAAGCGCCGGGCTCATAATGCTTGGGTGGACTTACCTGCAGCAGACCATGCTGCTTACTTACCTGCCAGTTGAACCCCTGATCCTCTTCTGTTTGGAACTACTTTTCCTGTTGAGTGGGGCAGGAGCCACTCCCTAGGTTCAGAACACTGGAACTCTTCTGGAAAGCAGGAACTCTTTTCTTACCTAGGCGCGGCTGTGGAAGGTGACACCTAAGCACTACAGGAGGCTATTTAAACCACACCCGATGGATGAATCTTGCTTTGTGTTATTCTGCATTCTCTGCAGCAGAACGCTCATCGTGTCTTCTGCTTCTGATCCTGGGCCTAAGGGAACAAAGGCTTACCATCCTGGAATCCAGTCTTCAGCAGCACCTGTAAAGACAAAGAAAGAACAGGTTAGCACTACGGTCTTCAGTGGCAGCGCATCTCTTACCTGGTCCATCGGCTGTCACCAACGCCTCGCTCTGCATTCCGGCATCTGAAAGACAAAGGCTTACCTACTCTTCGCATGCTCCGGAGGTCTTCGCACTGCTTTCCGGCATCTGAAAGACAAAAGAAGGTGCGTTTAAAGTCATTAGGCAACTTTATTACTCACGCGCCATTACTCCTTCCCACGCCGAATCCAGTGGGTATTCCAGCACCCTTCAGCTTCTCTAAAGCTCCGAACTTGTACCTGCAAGATAAAAGGGACAGTTAGTGCGCATCGTGAAGCAGGCTACAAGCGCTTACTTACGTGCTCCCAGGCGCTTCTATTCCTCACGCGGGTTCGATCCTCAACTCTCATCAGCCCGCCATCCGCCATCGCCGGAACCCTGCAAAACAAGAGATATCATTACAAAAGACTTTTAAGACATTTGAAGTGCCCAGAACTTACCGTTCGTGCAGTTAACGACGGACAGCAGTCCTCTGAGGTCAAGAGGCCTGCACCCTTATCCAGTGAAGAAACTGGTTACGGCACCCTGCCCCGAGGCAGATGGAGAGCTCAGCGTTCACTTACCTAAGGTGAGGGCGTTAACCTTTGGGGTTCTACAGGAGAAGAGAAAGGGAAGAGGAGAGAGGCACCCAATAACCCCAGTTCATTAATCCCATATTTTCTATCTGCAGACATCTTACTCTTCGAGTCAGACATACAGTGCACAGAGGTCCAGCCCAAAGAGCCAACCGTTTGTTACACATCACCTTTGAAGATACGGCATTCACCCAGTCAAGACCGGCGCCTCTGCGGGAATCAGGTGAGCGTTACAGTCCCATACATGGCCAGCCACGTTATTCTGCATGTTCGTGTTTGATTCCTTGGGACAAGATCTTACCAATGCCCAAAAGTCCCTTGACCTCTTCCGACTCAGGGTCCGGAGCATCTCTTCCGAGTCAGCTTGGTACAGTTGGTAACATCTATGACGAAGCCAAGCTTTATACATTATCGCCTTATCCTTCACCTCTTTTATTAGATTTGAGTCTGATGACAATTTAGCCAGCCTTGTGGCTTTTCTTACCTCTTTTCTTCTTTCCACCAAGATTTTATTATAGGCGTGAAGATTTAGTTTAGGCGGGTTTGGATGGAATGGTTTCTTAGGTTTATTGACCATCAATAATGGTCTGTAGTCAACGTCATCATGCCTCCCCGGAGTCTTCTTTTCAGAAGCCGCAAGGTATTTTTCCGTGAGTGCTTTAATTGCCTTTTCATTAAGTCTCACCCTGGTATTACCATTACAGGTTTCTAAGTCGGCGGACATAAACGTTGTTTCAGGGCGACTTGTTTTCCAAGTGTTGATCTGAATGTTATGATCACTGTTCGTTGTTTTGATCACCTTGAAGCTCTCTATTTGAGACAGCAACTCCCGAGAGACAAAAGTGTGGTCTAAGATTAGACCTAACCCATTTCTTTCCCATGTTGGGCATAGGGGCTCTGTGTAGTCTCTTATCCGATGTAAATTACGTAGATCATTTGAATCCAAAAAGAAATTCCATTTCGAGCCTCTTGATCGCGATAGTAACGTGGATCTACTTGGAATAGTATTAGGTTTTTCTTCCAAACAAAACATTGAGATCTCCAGTAATTATTGTGTGGTCTACATTATAAGACTCTTGTACCTCTTCCAGAAGATTCTCCACCATCTTGAGATAAGCGGAGGTTGATATTGTAGCTGGATTTCAATATGTATTAAATCAGATTGGGGCATTTTATTCGAGGCGATTGCCATCTCTTTAGACATTAATATTGCTTGAATCCCCTCCGAGCATAATATTAACTTCATCAGCTGCAGCCCACTGCCAGATCTAATAGCAATTAAGAGTCTTGCTGTGGGTCGACCTTTCTTGCCCTTCATAGCTGGTACAGATGTGAATTCATACCCGTCTAGGCTTGGTTCATGTTGCAACCAAGTCTCTTGGAGACATAATATATCGAAGTTTCCCAAATTCACATAAGACAAGGTTGTTAGATGGGTGAAACCTTGTGTATTCCAAGGCCCAAGTGTAAGCGGCCCTTTGATGTTGGTCCTCTCTTTGTGAAATGTCTTTTGTCCCTTCCATCTCGTCCAGATGGAGCTTGATGGCTAATTCTCTTTGTGATTCTGCGTGGCGTGTGAGGTCCAAGTCCACTTCTTTATTTGCGTTTTTTCATTTATGTTGTCCCAGTTCCTTTGTTCCTCAGAGACTTGCTCCCTTTTTCTTTTAGTTTCCTCTATGTCATGTTCAAAAGTTATTTCAAAATGTGCAAACGGCCCTTTAGGGTATCTGCCACTCTTGTTTTCTGCTTCAACCAACTCCTCATTATCTGTTGAATGGTGGCGTTGAATTGGCCCAACACTGCACTTTTGAGGACTCCTTGAGGAGCTGTTCGCTGGTGCAATCTTGGGATCCCTCTCCACTCACTTATCATGTTGCACCACTCATCTCTCACCCTCCTTCGCCCGTCTTTCGGGTCTTGTAGGTGGAGATTTTTGATTTACAGACATACGTCTCTCAGTACTTTCCCTCTTGTGTTTGGTCTTATCCCATTGGTTCTGATGTCTTTTGTGCTCCTTCCGGCCCACGTCACTGAGTTCGTAGCCCAGAGAGCGAAACTTATTTACAGCTCCTTACATTAAATATTTCACTTTTGTTGAGGTTATGTGGAGGTACGATGCGTCTTTACAATCTTCATAGACTGGTTCTGCAATTTTTATAGCATCCGAGTGAAGATGCCTTAACGTGGCTATGTGATCACATATTCTTAGCAGCGTTCTCCGATTCAGGATTAGATTGTGCTTTTTAGGGATCATTCTTTCTAACTTGAAGGTTCTAGTGTCTATTATAGACCCTCCCAAGACCTCGTCGGTTTGCCCTACTTGTTTGCTATCATCCTCCTTCCTTAGGTCCTTTAAGGTGTGGGGGGATCTACTCCTCCCGCCACCTAATTTTTCTTCACTCATGAAATTACTCCTTCTCTTTCTGTAAGTCTCTGGGGCTTCAGGGCTTTTTTTCACTTTGTGGTAGTTATTAAGTCGCGTGCTGCCTTCTCCTCCTTTCCTCTTACTGCTTTGTTCAGTCAATTGTATGGCCCTGGGTGGTCGTCACCGCTCGTCTCGTCCAGATCTTGCCGTCTCTCTCGACTCCCTGGATTCTAGATATGTATTAATTTACTTTTTTCATCCATTGTCAAGAAGAGAGGGGACAGTTACGTTGCTTTCAAAGTCTCTTTTGCGGGATCAGGGATTGAGGGCTCTGGCTTTCTTTTTTTTGTGGTTGCTCTATCAGCTCTGATTGCGAGTCTTCGATTGTGTACAAACTCACGTTCATGAGATCTATCGATTAGTCTCCTTCTTCACTAGACATTATAGATATGGCTTGTTCTTCCTGTGGCTTCTGTTCAACTGTTGGCGTCTGAGTAAAGTGGACTTCACGCCTTGCTACTCGTAAAACCACTAGGGGTTTAGTTCATTTAATTTACCGGTTGTCTGCGATGTTACACGCTTTATGGGTAATTCCGGCCTCGTCCTTTTTCTTTACTTCTCCTCGGGTACCATACAAGCTTCTTGAGAAAGTTCCATAAGAAACTCCCCCACATTTGTCCCTCCCCTGCTGCTGCTTAAGGCTTGACTGTGGAGAAAGTTTTGTTATTGCATTGGAGATTGATGATACGATCTCAGCTGACTTTCTAGTCTGTTTTTTTCAATAGAGAAAGGGACCTGATTGAGGTGCAGCACAAGTTTTTTCTTTTGTTATTTCTTTGTCTTTTTGTGTCTTCTTGTTTTGAGCCTCGACTCTTCTGGAGTTTCGCCGGCCTGTGCTTAGTGGATTCAATTAGAGGCACAGTGATCACCTTTGGACTATCTCCTTTCCATTCTTCCGTTTGGATGGCCATGGCTCTCTTATTTAGGTTGGGAAGAGCCTTTGGGGTTAAGTCAGCTTGTGTGGCCACACTTGAGCACATTACTTTAGGCGTATTCTGTAAACTTTCTTCCTTTTCCTTCACCATATGATCTTCCAACAGTGCCATTTTAGTGTGCATTGTGGCCATGAGAGAAGTATGATCTGTCGAAGTGTCATGAAGTGCGTCATAAAGTTTACAAAATGGAGCCAAAGCAATCATCACTATCGACATAATTGACATGAGACCCGTTTTTTTAGATGGCGTTTCCCTTATTGACAGTGTGGCGATCTCGCTCAGACGTCTATTGATCGGAGTTCTTTCATTTAGTTGCCCTCGCTGGGGCGGAAAATCAAGACTGAGCCTTTTTCCATGTTCCTTGGATTGTTCCACTTTATTACTTTTTGTAGCTCTTCTTTTCGAGGGATCACTCACCTCAACGGGTGTCAACTGGTCCGACGTGAGTTTTGAAGTGATGTCTGGTTTCTTTCCATTGATTAAGCAATCGATCGTGAAGCTTTCCGCCATTATCATTTTCATTAAGACAATATTAGAGTTTGACTTTGCTGGATCGGACCACCAGGGTCCTTTTTGGTCGTTTAACTTTCCCTTCACTAATCCCTCGACTTGCAACACCTTAATAGGAGTCGTGGGGGGCTTGCAGGGGGTGGCCTGTTCTATCGGCTTCTTTAAGCCTGGCTTCTCAAAGTGCCATCTTTGTGGTGGCTGAGTTGAATCAATGGGGACCACCTTTTGCCCCTTCTCTGACTGACCATCTTGTTGGGACTCTGATGTTTGGCGTCTTTTCTGAGACCTTTCTCCTATATCAGGATTTTGGGGCAATGTATGTTACTTCCGCGGCGCTCAGTGACTCCACACCCTCGATCAACTCTGCGTCAGAGATTTTCATGTCGAGCACATTCCTCCCTAATAGTTTTTCTTTAAAGAAGTTTTTCAAAGTGCTAGATAGGGCGTGCCAGTAATACTATCCCTAGTGTGACGTCCACTTTACCCATGATCCCTCACGTGTGTAGGACCCTCAGATTGTTTTTTTCCGCCATATTTGTCGGAAGCATATCGCAGAGTTCCCTTGGCTTTAGCCATTTATCAATTATTACAAAATGTCCCCGTTTCTGCCACACTACGCCGAAGATCGACGTTTGTGAATCGAGATTGAGGCAATCAGCCGTCGAGACTACACAACGGACTTTGGGCCTCGGAAGGCCTCTGGCCTCGGCCCTGTTCAAGTAGGGAGAGTGGAGGGGTGGTCATACACTAGTTTCCTACATATACCCGCCCGCTGCCAATTAGTGACATATGGAGAGTACTCCCTTTAAATTCTGCCCGAAGTGTAACAGGAAGTTTCCCTCGGTAGACAAACACAATACGTGTAACCTGTGTCTTCCACAAGGCCATCCTGAGGCTACCTGTAGAGCTTGTAAGCTCTTCAAGCCCAAAACACTCAAGGACCGCTCGACGAAGTGCTGGGCCCACTACGCCAGGCAGCTAGAGGCCATGGACGCCGTGGGATCCTGCAGCGATGGCAGCAACGCCGCCTTATCGGACGGCGAGGGCACAGGGGTGACTTCAGACGCCCACGCGCAAGCCCCCGACCTCGGAGGACTGACCGGCGGTTCAGTTATGGGGACAACACCCGGCGGCAAGAGTGCAACACACGCCACTTCCACCAAGCACATTAGCCCCAGCCGAGATTTGACACGCCTGTCGAGCGATCAGCAACAGAAGGCACTGAGAGAGCGGTCCGCTGATTCTATGTCCTCTGGGCGTTCCCGGTTACGTTCGCCTCACAACAAACAACAACCGTCCACGGTTGGGAAACGTGCCACACTAACAAAAGCCATTGAGGCCGATCGTCAGAAGACGAATCCGACCTCTTCCCTCAAGTAGCATGTTCGATGTCTACTTCCGAGATTCAACGCCCCTCTTCCAAGACTTCCGAATCTCGTACTACCACCTCCAAATCTCGGCGCCGAAACTCTCAGAAAACCCTAAAGATTCAAGAAAACATTCTTCTAGTCATGGGAAGGGTGAAAAACAACATTAAAAAACCTCAGAACACCACGTTCAAAAGGAAAAACAAAAACACCCTAAATCTTTAGAGAAATCCAAGGTCCCTGATCCTGTGTAACGCTTACCTAAACTCTGCGGGAACACCACTAGAAACTATTCACTAGGACTCTTCTTAGCTAGCAATGTAATCCTTCTCTAGAAATGTTCCTACTGTGGTGGTATTCCTATAGTAATACAGAGAAAATCCCTCAATGAAAGGATTTCAAGTTTCTTTTTTAACAATGGCAATGACTCGATATTACAATTACTATTTGTTGACACTCTTCCTCTTTACCTTCAGTTCTTTAATGGTGTGCTCTCCATCCTGCTTATTCGCAGGGGCGCTTGTTCTGAAGAATTGGACTGTGGATGGAACTCAGGAGTACGAGTGTGAGTAGTATATTTAATTAAATAATGGCAGGGCAAGGTGAGATACCCTAGCACTAAACCTGTGGCATTTAGCTAAGGAAACTAAGGGAAGAGATGTATTAGAAGGCGGCATGAACTACCCTAGGAGAACGGGAAAATGAACCCCATGTAAAAATGAAAGTCACTGTTATAACTATACTAGTTGCTGTCATTCAACGTGCCCATGAATAGCCTCCTTTTCTCATGCTCCCGTAATCCGAGATGACGCCACAATTTATATGGAGAAAGCCCCCTGTGGTTAAGCACTACGTGTTACTGACTAACTTGTTCCTACAGGAAGATGACACTAGAATAACTTGGAGAGGTGGCGTGCTAGTGATTGAAGGTTTTCAAACCAAAGGGGAAAGAAAACTAACCGCTGAAAGGAAAGCTCTGAGAGCGGTCGGAAATGAACGTTCTAAATTATGTGCGGAACGTTCAATACGCGGAACAGTGAATAATTTGAACCGCAAGGTGAACGGCACACAGAAACCTCAATTCTATGCCTAAACAGGAAGATACACAATGCGCAAAGGCAAACACTTCAGAGGCGGCAATAAATGTTAACGTATACTTGCTGTGACAGCTAACAGCTGACTGTCAGGAATTCTTGACGAGTGCACAACGGTCTGAGGAACGGAGAAAAATAGGGAAACCAGGAAACTCTAACTACGCGTTAGTTCAGGGAATACAACGGACATTAATGCTGTGGTGACTATGGGAATACTATTGACTATAATTGTTTCTGACAGAACGGACCCGCGGTAAGCGTTAACTGTCTCAGCAGAAAGACGCGAAGCGTGGAGCACATGAAGGGAGGGGCTTAAGTAGGTAATGAGCAAGAATGCCTAGACCCACACAGTGACTCCCTGGGAACAATGAGGCGGCCAGGTTTAATAGTCAGGAAGTGACAACCTCTGTGCTTGTTTAAACACTAATGTCTGCACTCAATCCATGAATGGTAGGCATAGGACCAGGTTTTCTTGGGAATCTTTCTGGAAGTTTTAGCCGTGATCATGACACCCTGTCACTAAAGCAAAGATTGTTCCTCCCACTCCTCATGATATGGGCATGGATGAGGAACCACAGCAAGAGAGAATTATTCCCAGTTCCAAAGAATGGAACTCAGTGGACATTGATAGGGTAATGAGAAGAATATCCTTTTTTGTAGACTTCTACGAAAAGGACCCTAGTTATTTCCTGAGCTATCAAAACACACCAGCTACCTCGGGATCCAAGGATTCTCAACCCCCTACTAAAAGGCTTCGTTCTGAGACTCCAGCACAAGGATTTGTTTCAGACCCGTTAATAATTCAGCCTTACCATTCAGAGTCATATGGTCAGGACACAGAAACTCAGATGCTGGACGACCAGACAGGGGTTGATTACTATGGGGACGATGAGGACCAGGAAGAGGAGGATGAGGCGGAAGCCTACAGTCTCGACTCCCCTATTCCGAAAGATCCACCAGTGAATGACTCACCAGTTGATAATCAACCTCTCTCAATGAGGTACTAGCCAAAGCTGCAGCCCATTTTGAAATAGACACATAGGATGTCCAAGAAGATAGGGATTTCCCAGAAGAAATCCTAGGGGACAGGAGAGCCATTGCCCAAGCTATCCCCATATTAAAATCAATCCAGCGCAGAATTGATCCCTCACTGGTAACCCCTAATCTTACTTGTGCAATTAATCCACGAGTAGAAAAATTATTTCGGTCCGCTCCCTCCGATCTCTTGTACATAAGGGGTCAGTTAAAACCCGACTTGTTGGTAGTAACAACCACCAGAAAGAGGGCGGGCACACCACTAGCTTCTTCAGAAGCACCCCCCGACAAAGAGAGCAAAAGGATATATGCTCTGGGGAGGAAAGTGCCATCCACGTCAGCATATCGGGCACGCATTGCTAATGCTACCACTGTTAGCAAGCTATAACTACTACCAGTAGGAACAAGTAGCTGCTCTAATAGCCTCTGCACCTGAACCACTAAAGGGCCAGTTGGCCCAAATTGCATCAGACGGTACTGTGTCTGGATGCATCCTTAAAACAAACTTTGATGCAGCAGACAATGCAGGAAGATTAATATCAGAAGGCACAGTAATAAAGCGCCATGCTTGGCTAAGACAGTCCGGGTTCAAGCCCGAGACCCAAGCCACCCTCATAGACATGCCAGTAGAGCCGAACGTTCTATTTGGGAAAGCAGTGGAAGAGGCATTAAAAACGGCTAAGGACGAATATGAGACCTTAAAATCTCTCGGCTAACTGACAAATAAGCCCTCCGGTCAAAGGGGAAATAATAATTTTCGTCGCTTTCGCGGCCAAAGATCCCAGAGGGGTTCCAACTACTATCAGAATCAAGGAACCTCATGGGGCAACAATCAATCCCAGGCTACATAAGGTTTCCCCACAGGTCAGCGCCGGGGCCGCACTAGGGGTAGAGACAGCCCCGGTAGAGTTGGTACGCCACCCAATAAACAGTGACGTTCCGCTCTGGGTCCCTTCCCATGCACCCCCAGTAAGGGGGCGCATTTCCACCTTCACCCCGCATGGGAAGGGATCACTTCGGACAGATGGGTGCTGTCCACAGTGTCCGCAGGATACTCTATAGAGCTACTAGAACGCCCCCGCAACCATCCTCCAAGACAGAAAGTACACTCCTTGGAGCACCAGAAAATCCTCCTCGAGATCATCGCCATTCTACTTGCAAAGGACGTAATAGAACTCGTCCCGAAACCAGGTAAACAAGGGTATTTATTCAACCTACTTCCTTGTGCCAAAAAAAGATTTAACAATGCACCCAGTATTAGGCTTGCGCCCTGCACACAAGTATGTCAAGCCACAAAAATTCTGCATGATTACACTCCAAGAGGTAATCCCCCTACTAAAAAAGGGGGATTACATGGCAACATTGGATATGAAAGATGGCTATTTTCATATTTCCATGTTCCCAGCGCACAGGAGATTCTTGCATTTCAAGGTAGACGGCCAGCCCTACCAGTTCAAGGTGCTGCCCTTTGGAATAGCTTCAGCGCAAAGGTACTCACCAAGGTACTGGCGGTGGTGGCGGCGCACCTGCGCAGGGAGGCAACCCCAGTGTTTCCCCTGTGATGAGCCAGTCGTCCAGGTAAGGGTTTACCTGGACGACTGGCTCATCACAGGGGAAACACCTGTAATTTGCAGATTAAACATCCAAAGAACTATTGACCTCCTCTTCCAATTGGGCTTCTCAATCAACGAGAAAAAAATCAAGCCTGGTGCCAAGCACCTCAAAACAGTTCCTAGGAGCTGTCCTAAACACCCAAGAAGGGTTGGCCTTTCCATCAGAGGAAAGAATTTGAAATCTGTTGCTGCAAATTCCTCAATATCAGTCCGGTCGCCAAATAAGGGTACGCAAAGCGATGCGTTTGCTAGGCATGATGGCATCTTGCATTTACCTGGTTCCCCACCCGCGCCTGCGCATGCGACCCATGCAGGAATGGTTGGCGAAACAGTGGTCTCAAACTAGTGGTCAGTGGGACGATCTAGTGGTCGTTTTGCCAACACTAGTACAAAGTCTTCGCTGGTGGACAAGAGAGAATCTTACAAAGGGGAAACCCTTTTACGATACAGAGATACAGGCCGTTGTCACAACAGACGCCTCCCTGGCAGGGTGGGGAGCTCACTACCTTCACCACACAGCAGCTCAGGGTCTCTGGTCTCACACAGTGGCTCAGAACCACATCAATCTATTGGAACTTTTGGCAGTCTTCAGAGCGCTTCGGGCATTCAAACCCCTCCTATCCAACCTGTCGGTGCAAATCCTAACAGACAGCATGACGGCGATGTTTTACTTAAACAAACAAGGGCCCACTCATTCGCCAAATCTGTCCAAGCTTGCCCAGAAAATTTGGAAATGGGCACTCAGACGGAAGATTTACCTGTCATCCTAACATGTTCCAGGGGATCTCAATTCACTAGCGGACGCTCTGAGCAGAGATCCCCTCCCAGAAGAACACGAATGGCAAATACACAAAGAAGTCGTAGAAGATCTCTTCTCTCTGTGGGGTTTCCCCACTATAGACCTATTCGCCACAGGAGAAAACACAGTGCCCAGACTTTGCATCCAGGTTCCCCCAGCCAGGCTCCAAGGGGAACGCTCTACGGATGAATTGGTCAGGGATGTTTGCCTACGCTTTTCCACCAACCCCTCTGATGAGGAAGGTGGTCAACAAGATACACAGGGAATCGACGACGCTCATCCTAGTTGCTCCTATGTGGGCGAGACAACCATGGTTTCCACACCTACGCAAACTGGCGGTGTGCGACACCATCAGACTCCCGTGCTGGTACAACCTACTCTCCCAGCAAGAAGGACAAACAGTGCATCCTCAACCCAACTCGTTGAACTTGGCAGCATGGCTCCTGAAGTTCGGCCATCTCAATTTACCCAAGAGATGTATGGATATCTTAAAGGAGTCAAGAAAACTAAACACAAGGCACTGTTACTTTGATAAGTGGAAAAGATTTGTTATTTGGTGCCAGAATAAACAAATCAACCCAATTGATTGTACTCCTTCCAATATTTAAAAAAAAGGTAGCAGGCGCTCCTCTCCAGAAGGAACATGGCATGATAACCTGTTCTGAGATGAGTTTGCAGCACACGCTTTTTGCTCGCTGTACCTTTCACAGATGGGAAATACCCATTTGCATATCAGTCTTTGTCCCACCCACATGGGCAGTCCAGCACCGAAAAGCTATGGCAATTCCTCTCTGAACAAGACTACACCAGCAACCCCATACACGTGTTTCAGCCTTGTTGGGCCTCATCAGTGAGGTGAAGCTGCGCCTCTCTGAGCACAGTGAGCAAGGAGTCAAAGTCTGGTTACAATATTGTCACCTATATGCTCCACCTACTGGAATGCAACGTTAGTATTTTATTCACTCAAGGTACACCTGGCGGCGCTGTCAGCCTACACCATCTCCCATAACAAGGTGTCATGGTGGAAAGTGCCATTTGTCAAGGCCTTTATGGAAGGGGTAAAGAGACTCCACCCTCCAATTTCTAACTCACCACCAGGGTGGGACATTAATGTTGTGCTTGCTAAACTCATGGGACCTCCCTTTGAAGCCATTCATAAAGCTAGTCTCAAACACCTGACTTATAAAACTGCCTTCTTAGTAGCCATTACATCCATAAGAAGGGTCAGTGAAATTCAAGCTCTGTCAGTGCAGGGTTCTTTCTTTACTGTTCATAAGGATAAACTGGTTTTACGGACTCACTGTCACGACCCTCGCCAAAAACCCCCTCTGGCAAACCCATTGGCCAGGTGGAGTCAGGACTCGGGCCTCTAGAGCCTGGCATCCTCTTCAAAAGCCCTTGTGGGGCCAGTCCTGGCGCCTATGGCGCCAGGCTCATACACCATGAAAAACAATGTGCTTGGGAACTACTTATTTGTATTGTCAGCCAACATGGAGGCATCCACATAGCTTGGTTCCTAAGAACCAAGCTATGCGGTCTAGTGTTTTGGGTGTGGTAGCCTAGGGACTACTTTACCTGGACTATTTAGTTGGGGCTATTTAAACCACACCCGAGCAAGACAACACGCTTCGCGTTACTTTGCAGCTTGCAACGTGACGCTCACCGTGTCCAGCTATTCCCTCAAACCTCGGAGAAGCAGAACCTGCAAGGAGACAAAAGGAACATCATTAGCAGCAGCATCTTACCTGCAGTCTTCATCTTTAAACACTCGCAGCTACTGAGAACAGCTTCCTCGAATCTGCACGCCTCCTGGACAGACGACCTGAAAGAGGAAGATAGAGGCAACATTAAAGAAAGCAGTAGAGACATTTACAAATTACGAACTGCTCAAAAGGCTTATGATCTGATATGATATGATTGTTTATTTATATAGCGCCTATACACAATGTGTTTCAAAATGCTTCAAGGCAAGGGAGGGAACAGGGGAAAATACAACCACATTCTTACAGGCCATGAACAGTAAGGATGTGAAATTAACTATCGTACTCGGCCTGACGACATTTCAGATAGTGCAAGAGCTAAGACATAGATGAGGAAGGGAGGGGGAGAGTGGGAAGGAAATGGAAACAGACAGGCGACTACCGTAGTAGGCCTTACGACATTTCTGGTAGAGCCGGAGAAAAACAAAAGGTGAGGGAGAGGGGTGCAGAAAGGGAGGGGAGGAACAAAACAAGCGACTATCATACTAGGCCTGACGACATTTCAGATAGTGCTGGAGGGTTGGTGGGGAGGAAATAAACAGTAATGGGAGGGTGGAGGAAACAGACGAGCTTACCTGGCTGGTCGCCTCTCGGCTGGCACCACTCTGGACATTCCACTCGCGCTGAAGAACACCACGACCTACAAGGAAGGAAAACACAGGTTAGCAAAGGCAAGACTTTGCAGCGCTGCGCATAGCGCTTACTTACCGCATCATAGCACTCTTAATGCGCCATCATTTACCAGTGGGGCTCAACCAAGCCAGTTTGCCGCGCTGAAGCTCTGCATACCTAAGGGAGGAAAAAAAGAGACATTTTAAACAAAGAAAGGCATGCAGGATATCAACAAAACTAAAGAACAGCAATAAGACCTACCTGAACAATATCAAATGGGCCGGCGTCAGTGAAGTAACTGGACTGCACTCGCCCATGAAAGACAACGCGCCCCTGCAAAGAAGGCAGGACGAGATCACGCCTAATTCTACCACAAGGTGAGGAGAGGACGCCAGAGGGACTGAAATCATACGGGGGTGGAAGGAGGATACTTACACCAGTCGGTCAGTCTTGAACACAGTCCTCCTGTATTTTCAGGCAGCACCTTCCCCGCAGACCACACCAGGGCAAAGCTGATAAGCATACCAGCGAGTAACCTAGCTGGGTGGCGTCCCTGTGGATACCAGGTGAGCGTAACACTCACCCTAGGTTTTCACCCAAGTTAATTTCAAAATTCCATGTTAACCAGTCCATTGAGCTACCGGCCTTCTTCCAAGAACCCAAAAGCTCTGCTGAGGTGAAACTCAACACACTAGATGTGAGGAGAGCGGTCCTCTGTTACGTAGACAAGCCCAGACCGCTAAGAAAGACAGATCAACTGTTCATCTCCATAGCTACAGGCAGAGAAGGAGATCGCGTCTCTAAAGGTGCCATCTCTAAATGGATAGTCCGATGTATCCAACTGTGCTACTCCCTTTCAGATAAAACACTGCCTTTTACACCAAGGGCCCACTCTACAAGAGGTACTGGGGCCACTCTGGCTTTCATTGCAAATGTACCCCTTGACACCATTTGCAAAGCAGCTACATGGAGCTCTAGTCAAACCTTTACTCAGCACTACTGCATTGACACTCATTTCAAGACAGATACTCAAGTGGGACAAGCGGTTCTAAGACATTTGTTCGCTCATGACCCTTCTCACATCCCACCTCCTTCTTCTAACACTGCTCGCTAATCTATGCACAGCATGTGATCTAAGCAGATTCCACAAGCCTCAGAAGGGATACATTACTAACCGTAATCGTATTTCTGATGCTTGTATCTGCTTAGATTCACATGCGCCCGCCCTTCCTCCCCTCTGAGAGAAGGCGCATGGATGCTTGTAGTCTTATCTATCTTATCTGTTTGGATACTCTGCACTCCCACTACTCCTCATGCTACCTCATGTCAGAAAAAATACAATCTGAGGGTCCTACACGCGTGAGGGATCATGGGTACAGTGGACGGTTACACTAGGGATAGTATTACTGGCGGGCCCTAGTTCGCCCCTTTTAGAGTTTCGAAAAACAAACTGTAATACTCTGCAGCTTCCACTAGATGACGGCCTTTGCACAGCATGTGAATCTAAGCAGATACAAGCATCAGAAATACGATTATGGTGAGTAATGTATCCCATATATATATATCTGCTCCAGACTCCTAAACCAATCCTTGGAGAAGGGCTGGATTTGGGAAGAGAGAGTAGGGTAACTGTCCAATCCCATTTACGGGAACTCTTGCAGGGTACTGCCCAATATTATAAACTTGATGGTGTCATCTCTAGTATATAAAGTAGATGCACTATGAGGAAGCGAGAGAGCTGCTAAACTTTTCATCTGACAGGCACAAGGAAACACCGAAAGGAGATTTGGCTGAGATTGCATCTTGGTGGGCTGTCTTTGTTTGGGACAGACTAATAGCTCTCTGGGTCCTATGGTGGAGAGCTGGGGACCATCCTTGAGGGTGGAGTGACCAGGCCCCTGCCCTGTCCTTCCTGATGGTCCTGACATGCAGCTGGCATTCCGGAACTTTAAACAGAGATTATCTATATAAGTAGAATGGAACCCTTTGCAACCAAAAGGTGGGGGAATCTGATGGCCTTAAATCTTTTCCCTTTATATTTAACTCAAAACATATTCATTTAATTCCCCTTGGTGGAACACCACTGGGGGATTTCTGTTAAAATTTGAAATCAACAAAGCTCATTATCAGTGTGCGCTGAAAACTATAGACTAATGTAATTGGGTAATCCTATTTTGCCTGTTAACCCCGACTTCTTTTAGGAAAAGGGTGTTTTGTGTCCCTAAACTAAAGCTCCAAGAAATCCTTAAACTGCCAGCTTCCCCAACACAGGCCTGAGGGGGCTCTGAAATCCAAAATTCTCAAATCATCCCAATTTTTTCTATCCAACTTCCCCAATATGGGCCTTAAGGGTTCTGAAATCCCAAATTCTTAAACCATCCCAATGTTTCTGTCTGACTTCCCCAACACAGATCAAAGTAAGGGGGTGGGGACGGTCTATAAAACCCACCTCTAAATCACCCCAAGTTTTACTGCTAGCCTTTTAAGCGTGCAGGAAAACCAAAATTGTGCAGCATTGCAAATGTAAAGTGGTGTTATTCAGGGACCAGTGTTGATGATCATTTGTTTTGAAATTTGTATAAAGTAAAATATTGGGATTTGAGTTTTTTTCACAACCAAATTGTGCGAGTTATTTATGTAGAGAGAAGTTTATGGTGTGTGCCATGGATAAAATGGTGTGTGACATTTTAGTGTGATTTTCTATTACCTATCATCCAAATAAATACAAATATATTTCCTGTACACCATTCTGGTTCTTGGCTCATTGGTAGCTCGGGGGGATGGATCCAAGGGATATGATATGCATCAGAAATAGGGCTGAATAAAGAACCGACATTAGACCGTTTATTGTGTGACACCTAGATTGGGGAGGGAAGGAACTTACTGTGTTGAGGGTGGCCTCTCAATAAACGGTTACAGGCCCCATTTATGAACAAATGCTGCTTGGGCTACTGCCTCACCCGCAATGTCTGGGGCAGCTTTGTGGTGCATAGGTCATGGTGGAGGTGTATTCTAATACATACACCAATGGATGTTTTGCTCCACCTTGAACTTCATTATTCCCTAAGCATGTTCCCTATCCCACATCAAAGTGCCGAGAGCAGGGTACAACATGTCAGTGACACATTAACACCTTTTAAGGTCTGTCTTTGGCCACTAAAAGCACATCCTTTTAGTTTGAAAAGCCTAATGCCTCTTTAGGCAATGTGTACATTCTATGAGCCCTCATTTATAGTTTCCTACTAAAATCTTAGATAAGGCAGCGCAGGAAGGGGGTTAAATGCTACAAATTATCACTGGACAGGTTTATTGGCCTCTGCATGGATCAACAAAGAAAGGTAGCTGGCAGAGGAGATGTAGCCCTAAATGAACGCTTAATAGGCTGTTAAGCACACTAGGCCTGGATCTATTATTTACAGAATGAAGATATGTACTCACTAATTTAATGTTTTAGAATGCTGAGTTCAAAGGCAATTTATTTATAGACCGCAATTTATTTAGAAACTGAACCAGAGAGAGCTGTATTTACACTATTTGGATGAGACCACCTGAGCCTCATGATGAATTGTTTGGGAAAGGAGGTCCCCCTTGATTAAGCATCCCACTTAAACCACTGATTGCTCCCATGGTGGTGTTGGTGAATCTAAGTAGCTAGCAACTAAAAAGTGCTCCAAAAGATGTTACCCCTACCAAACATAAACAGTAGCTAGTCCCAAAGGTAAAAAGAAATCTGTTTTCATCAGCTATTGTGCAACAAGATGTGGTCTTTTAAATATGGCCCGCACACAGTGTTTCCGATTACAGCAGCCTGAAAGTCCACGTGGCTTCACCAATGCCGTGTGTTAACAGAGCACAGGCCAGTTTTTCTCTGCTTTGATATATGCACTAAGCAATACTTCTTCCTGCACTGACTAATGCCCTATTCTGAGGTCCAGGTACAATTAGAAAAGTGCTCTGTCGATGAAGAGCACTTTTCCTAAAAACACCCTATTCTTTGGAAGAAATTATGTGATGTACTCACTTCAAAACCTCATTCTTGTGTGTGCCTTACAACGGCCTGACAACAGACCTAGTGACCACCATGAATACACGGAGTACGCTGGGAGGGTATTCTCCTGTAGAGCCCTAATTTTGCAAGGAAATAAAATGGGTGAAAACATGGCACCATTGAAGCGTTGTTCACATGATCTGCACACCTTTTTGTTTTATAAGCTAGGCACTTCCTGGATCGCAGCACCACTTTTCTGATTTACTGAAGGTTCAAGGAGACTTTTGCGAATCAATAAAGTGCTAGACATTTAGAAATGCTCACACTGACACTGGTACACACGCTGCGCCTACAACGATCGAGTTGTATCTGTTTTTGCAGTTGGAAAGCATGACCCTTCACCTCCAATGCTTCCACCCACCTCAGCATGCTGGTGCTGGAAACTGGAGGGAAGAGGTTCACCTTTCCACATCATTTTCCCCCTAGAGCTCAGATTCGGCCTCCGACTATCCAGCCAACTCCAGATTCCCTGTGCACCTACCCTGCCCAATGGTGGTCATTTAATTGACTGGCGGGAATTCAGGGCTGGCTGAAGATGCGCAGGGGCCCATTTCAAAATGTCTGGCCTCTCGCCTTCCGCTGGGAAAAGCAGACTCCACATTTCAGCCCAAAAAAAAACACTTTCTTTTGAGTTTGTTTAAGGTTTACTAAAGCAAATGGCATTGAAAAAAAGGCATATATATTTTTGGCGGGACCAACTATTTAAATTGAGATTTTGTATCCCCAGTGCAATTTTCAGATTACACAATATATTGTAACGAATGAGATACATTCTTGGAACATTGTTTTGTTTCTTATTTTAAATAATGTTAACATCTTTCATGGATCAGAAGTCTCCAACATCATCATAATGCAAACAGTGTCGTTTCCTCGGTGGGTCTGTGCATGCCCAGGGCCCCATCGTGTTCCTTGATTATGGGGACGCATCCTAGACAAGTAGGGCAGGGAGGGGACGTGTGGGGTGAAGTCCTCTAAATGACAGAAAAGCTTAATCAACACTTAAGCAAAACCATTGAGCTTAATTTGTAAGTCATGGGGGCACCATGTAAGTTAAAAAATCTAAAAGGCCCTGACGCCGCGACTGAGGAGAAATCCTTCCAAAGCTTGCACACAACAATGAAGTTTCCATAAACCCACAAAGCTGCTCACGCTCGCCCATCTGGCATGTGCAAAGTTTTTACTAATTTTTTAAACTGCATCAAATGAATCCATTTATTTAGATGCGCCTCACGAACCATCGCCATTTTACTTAAGTGCAGTTCCTCGGTAACAAGTGTGGTGCTGCCCGATGACTGGGCACGCCGCCGCGTGCAACATAAATAAACGGGGCGATCCCGGCCGCGGCAGAGCGACCGGGAAGCCCGAACCGAGGGGAAGTCTCTGACTGAGTCCTTCAGGGTTTGGGGGCTTACGGAAGGCGCTGGGGGTCCCGACCAACCCCCAACAGTGGCGACGAGTGGGGGAAACGATGCCTGGGCCCGGCGGTGACTTGACCGGCAATTTTTTTATTATTGCAGGGAGGTCACCTTGAGACTTCGCTCCGGCCCGCAGGCTGTGCGTTACCCAAACGGCTGGCGGCCATTTTGTGAATCAGGCCATGAAACTTCTCCGAGCTCTGGTTTGAGCTGAGAAGTGCATCCAGGCCTAATTTTTGGCAATCCTGTCAGCAGACAGTGATACCTGCATGCAACTATGCCCAGTTGGTGATTTTGCATTTTCCGTGGTCTTCTTCGTCGAGTGCAAGCAAGAAAAAGGGCTACAATGGCTGGGCCTGCATAGCCCATATTTCTTTCTTGTCCTAATTTTTGGAGCAGCTGGAAGCTGGGGCTTCTCTTCATCTCCTTCATCAACAGACTGGTGGCCCCACTGATCTTCATCCTCTTCATTATCACAGAGGTGTGGTGCAGCAGCTGTTTCTCCAATGGTGCAGGCTGGAGGTATTTGGACTTGGTGTTTGAGTAGCAGCCCCTGTCTTCCACACTGAGGGTGCCTGTGCGCTCAAACTGATGAGTGATACTGAGGACCAGGACGGAGCGGCGGTGCAGCAGCCTCCACGTGCGCCAGCAGCACCTCAGGGTTTGCTGCCTCCAGTGCAGCCGCCACAGCAGCCTCCAGGTGGTCCGGCAGGCCTTCAGGGTCCTCTACTTCCAGCGCAGCCTGTGGCAGCACCTGTTGTTCAGCAGATTCCCCCCGTTGTGGTTCAGGTACGTGCACAGGCGGCCCTGCAGCCCATCCAGGAGTTTGATGTATCGGGCCCACCTTCCAGTTTGGGGTCCAGATGGAGGAGGTGGGTGGACCGCCTGAACATGTACTTTCGGGCTGCCCAGGTGGTAGATGATGATACCCGGCTAGCAACTATGCTGTACTCGGCAGGTCCATCTGTCCAAGAGACTTTTGAATCGCTTCCGCCAGGGGATGGATCCTATGATCAGGCGAAGGCCGCTCTGCAGGCCTACTTTCTGCCTCTCGCCAATACGGATTATGAACGTTTTGTCATGCTCTCTGCCAAACAGAAAGACGATGAGACTCTGGACACTTTCTATGGGCGCCTAAGACGTCTCTCGCTGGCCTGTGCATGGGGTGATGCTGAGGACATGATCAGGACGATGCTGATCCAGGCTTGTTCATCAGGCAAATTAAGGTGCCAGGTGTTAAGGGAGACTGGAATTACGCTTCAGCGCATCCTTGAACTGGGGAGGTGCCATGAGGTGTCGGAGGCGAGGGCAGCTAGAATGGAGGCCGGGTCGCGCCCCATCAAGACCGAAGAGGTATGTGCAATGTGGCGAGGTGGCAGGGGCACCTGAAGACCTGGCAACAGTCCCGGGATCGACCCGGGAGGGTAGGAGAAATCTGCCAAAAATGTGGGTATGACCTACCCCACCCTGCTGAATGCCCTGCGGCTGGAAAGACCTGTGGACGGTGTGAGCTACCGGATCACTTCTCGAGGGTATGCAAAGCAGCAATGCCGGTACTGGTAACGAGGGGCCCGGGGCGGTCCAGTCTCAATCGCCAGGGTCGACCATCCAATGTCGCTCAGGTGGATCAGACTGAGGAGTATGCCCAGGTGGAGGAAGCGGAAGAAGAGGAGGAAGAGAACATTTTCTTTGTCTCGAGTGTGGGGATCCTGAAAAGTAAGAACAGGAGACAGCCAAGGTGCGTGGTCGAGGTGAACCGATCTCCAGTCCTCGTCCTCGTGGACACTGGGGCGTCGGTGAATGTAATGGCCCGTGGACATTATGATGCCATGGACCAGCCACCCAAGCTGGCTGCTCCCAAGGCCCGTATCTTTGCCTTCGGTGGTGTTGACCCCATCCCTCTGGACGGTGTGTTCGTGGCAAAGGTAGAACATGAGGGCTCCCAAATCACAGCACGATTCTATGTGACACCGGTGAGCACCAATACGTTGTTAAGTTGTGCTGCAGCAGAGGCCCTCGGCATCGTCAGCTTCGCATACTCTGTCTATTTAGAGGACATCAATGACTTGCTCGAGAAGTATGCCGCACTGTTCAAGGGGATCGGACAGATGGCCGGTGACCCAGTGAGGTTACACATTGATGAGTCGGTGCAGCCCATTGCCCTGAAACATCGAAGGGTACCGTTCCACCTCCGTGAACTGGTTGACAAGGAGCTGGACAATTTGGTCAATCTTGACATTATAGAAAAGGTTGAGGGCCCAACGCCCTGGGTGTCCCCGATAGTGGTGGCACGGAAGCCCAAACAACCCGATGCTGTTAGAATCTGCGTCGACATGAGGCTCCCGAACAAGGCCATTAAGAGAGAGAGACACCTCACCCCGACGATCGATGACATCATTGCGGAGGTACAGGGCGCTAGTTTCTTTTCGAAACTGGACCTCCGAGCGGGCTATCACCAGGTTGTTCTCCACCCTGAGTCGAAGTACATTACCACCTTCACAACACACCAAGGGCTATACCGCTATAAGAGACTGAGTTTTGGTGTGTCCTCGGTGGCAGAGGTGTTCCAGAACATTATTCGGGGCACCCTGGCTGATCTACAGGGCGTTTTGAACATAAGCGACGACATCCTGGTGTTTGCAAGAATGGTGGTAGACCATCTGAGTCAGTTGGCGAAGACGTTCGGAAGACTACAATCCTTGGGACTCACCCTCCACAAAGAGAAGTGTGAATTTCTCCGACCATCGATAGAATTCTTTGGTTTTGTATTCAAAGAGGTGGGGTGTCTCCTGATCCCCGGAAGGTGCAGGACATAAAGAAGGTGCAGCCTCCAGAGTCCGTGTCTGAGGTGCGAAGTTTCCGAGGCACGGTTACATACTGTGGACCATTCATTAAAAATCTGGCCTCCAGATCGGAACCGCTCAGGGCACTGACCAGGAAGGATGTCATCTGGAACTGGGGCTCGCTAGAACAGGCGACTTTTAAATACATTAAGGGTGCCCTGGCAGCTGAAGACACCATGTCGTTTTTCGATCCGGCGTTCCCATTAGAGATCATCATCGTCGACGCCAGCCCATTCGGCCTGGGCGCTGTGCTAACACAGATTGACAATGGTGGGGGCGTCCGCCCGGTGGCATATGCCAGCAAGGCCCTGTCCGATGCGGAGCAGCGATACTCGCAGATCGAGCGTGAAGCGCTGGCAGTTCTGTGGGGATGCCGGCACTTCCGGCTTTACGTCCTTGGACGCCCGGTGACGGTGGCGACAGACCACAAGCCGCTGCTTCCCATCCTAGCAGGGTCGTCGTCCAAGCCACCGGCACGCATCGAGAGGTGGATGCTCGCCCTTCTGGAGTATGGAGTCACCTTAGTATACCGGCCAGGGGGGAACAACGCTGCAGACTATCTCTCCAGACACCCTGGGGCGTCTGCAGGTGAAGTCCAGGACGCATGTCGGGAAGAAGCAGAGGAGCACGTCGGGGTGGTGGTGGAGGCAGCCACGCCGAATGCCATGCCTCTTCAGGAGCTGGAGGCAGCTGCAGCGCAAGATGAGTGCTTTTAAATCCTAAGACACTCGATGCAACAGGGCTCCTGGAAGTCGGTGCTGGAGGCTCTGGCGGGGCACACCCAGGAGGCCAGCACCGGACTTGAGCAACTATGGAAAGTCCGGGAGGAGTTATCGTTCTCAACATCTGGCCTGCTGCTCCGCGGAGATCGGATTGTGGTGCCCCAATCGAAGGTGGACGAGGTGATCGCATTGGCTCACCGTGGTCATCAGGGCGCCGCCAAGACCAAGGCATGCCTACGGCTGAAGGTTTGGTTCCCTGAGCTGGAACGCAAGGTGGATGACTTGGTGGCGGCCTGTGTTTGGTGCCAGGCGGCATCTCCCCTGCAGCAGGAACCTGCCATAGAGACAATGCCTAGGGGGACACGCCCTTGGGAGATTGTTCATGCAGACTTTGGGTCCACCACCATGGGCACCCACTTCCTGGTTCTGGTCGACGAGTACTCTAGGTACCCCGAGGTGGAGTTTGTGGACTCTGTGGCGTTTGAGCACGTTGTGGTGGCCGTGGAAAAGGTGTTAGCGGCCCATGGTTTCCCACGCACGCTGTGCGAACGCTTCTCGGAGCTGATTGAGAGCTATGGGGTGGTGCACAGGAAGATCATGCCCCTCTGGCCCCGGGCCAATGGTGAAGCAGAACGGCTCATGAGGACTCCAAATAAGACCTTTAGAATTGCTCAGGGGCAGTCGCTCCAGAGAGCCCTGTACCAGTTTCTGAGGGTGTACCGCACCACGCCACATGCATCCACTGTAGTGGCCCCGGCTGCGGCATTTTTAAAGCGGTGTCCTCGGGGTTTGCTACCGGAGGTAGGAGAGAAAGAACCTGGGGGGATCAATGACCAACAGGTCGAGATGGACCGGCGGCTGAGGATCAAACAAGAGAACGTTCGGAGAGGGCTTCACCCGCAGCGGCTGGAGCCTGGTGATGAGGTCCTCATTCGAAATAGGCATCCCCATGGAAAGCTCTCCCTACCATATGAGCCGGAACCGCTGTATGTCGTCGCAGTCTGGGGATCCATGGTGACTGCATCGGACGGACGGACCGCGGTAACTCACAATGTGAGTTTCTTCAAGAAACTGCGGGATCCAAGAACTGATCCACCTCCTGATGCAGACCCAGGAGAGATCCCTGGAGACGAAGGGAAAACACCCTGTCTGCCTGGGTCCCCGGCCCATGCCATGCCCGTGGACAGACTGCCCGTGCCGGAGGTGAGCAGGAGGTACCCCCAAAGGACTGGGTGAGGGAAACCTGCTCACCTCAGCGATTACGTGTTGGGTCACCTGGCTGTATGTCCTAATGATGAGAACTGTTAAGTAAGGGGACCCGGGTGGATGTCAGTAAAGGGGTGTTTTGAACATGGGGTTTCGTGAAATGTTAAGTATTCATTTTGGTTTTGTTTGAAGTGTCTAGTACTAGTATTATTATTGTTCTCCCGGAAAAAGTAGGAGTGTGGCGCTGCCCGATGACTGGGCACGCCGCCGCGTGCAACATAAATAAACGGGGCGTTCCCGGCCGGGGCAGAGCGACCGGGAAGCCCGAACTGAGAAGACGTCTCCGACTGAGTCCTTCAGGGTTTGGGGGCTTACGGAAGGCGCTGGGGGTCCCGACCAACCCCCAACAACAAGTATATAAACGCACTGACATGCGCAGCCTGTCCGAGGCGTTATTAACCCAGGTTACGCAACGCGCTCTCAGACCCGTCCAATTTCACCTCGTCGCCATGATAGTAAAGGAAATTCGGGCAAGTCATGAAACAGTTTATTAAGAACCATTTACCAACTGGCAAATGGCTCCATTATCAGAAAAAATAACAATCCAGTACATTACAGCACCTAACACGTCATATCGCCTGCTACATCAAGACGGCTGCTTTTGAAACAAAACCCGTGAAAGGGGGGGGTTTAAACCCCCAGCTACCTCCACTCGACAAATACTGACGGGTGCATGGGCACACACAGCACAGGGCCTTGTATTCCAAAAAGAAACCATTAGCCCGGTGTCAGTATTGAATAATTCAGAGATAATAAAAAGGTTCTGTGTGATGTTACCGAAATTAATTCATGTTACCAGAAAAAATTATTTTTAACCGCCCCGTATCCCCATGCTTGTAACCCCACCCAGAACCACCCCACACCTTTTAACCCTTTACCCCAACCTCTTATATATTTATTTTTCATTATTTTTTCGTTAACATTTCATTCGTTATTTTCTTTTTGGTAACATCACTGGATACCAAAAAAAGCTTACCAGAACCAAGTCTTTCTTGGGTGTGTCTGTGAAGAGAGGCCAGGTACAGATGGGGCTTGTTACCACACATTTTAAAGAAATCATATATTTTTCCAAAACCTAAAGTAAGGAAACTTGGCTACATTTTGGAGCACCATATTAATTCTGCATATGTGTGAGTTTTGCTGGGAGCAAAGCGATACTTTCAGGTGCATAGCGTGGAAGGCTCATCGTTGGGAGTATGTATGCATTGCACGCAAGTCAAGAGAAGGAGGGTGTGACGATTCACAGGATCTCGTCACTTCTCCCCAGATGGGAGCCGTTCCCTGTGAGGCTAGGGAGGTGAGCCCACAACAAAACATTCCTCCTTGGGGTGGCGGAAAGTGGGACCTCACAGGGAGAGATTCCCCTTTTGGGCATAGGGACTCCAGTTCCATCCAGGAACCACCTATAACCTCTTTTGTGGAGATAACCAGAACGTCAGCGAACCAAAACCTTCCCTCCAAACCAGTCACTATATGCTACTGCAATATTAGCAAAGCCACCCATGAAGAGTCATCAGTGGTTGGCTGCCAACCTCACTGAGACAAAGGAGGTAGAACAAGGCATAACGAATATGCCCTGGAAAGAAACAAAGGACTATGTGCCTACGCTGGGGATGGCCCAACGCTTTCTCATAAAAACCAAGAAAGGACCAATGAAAGACGTTCTTCGGAGCCCATGAAGTTTGAATCAAGGCGGAGAAAGCAGTAGAAGGACGCTTAGTGGTCTGTTGTCGGACAGGCGCCTTGGACCAGGAGAAGAAAGAAACACTGAGGAGACTGGAGTTTTGACTTTGGTGCTGGAAGAAAACCTGGAGGAAGTGTGGGACCCAGAGAGGGTGGTATGTGTGGTCCTCCAATGGCACAGAGACTGTACAAGGACAGGCTCCGCAAGCTGAAGATGGAAGGAAGGAAAGGAAGTCCATGCAGGTTGCGTCAGTCGGACCAACCTGATCCTGCGAGAAGAACCAGTGATGCCAGCCGTTACAAGAGAGGTAACTGGAGTGGCGCGAGTCCCTGGGGTGAGGGGGAAGGGGCGAGAAGCTAATGAAGAGTACCAATGGACAAATCATACTAGTCCCAGTATAAATGAAAGTTGGAAAGCTAATGAAGAATGCCAAGGGACCAATCATACTCGTTTCTGTATATGTGAATATTGGAAAGCTAATGAAGAGTACTAAGGGGCCAATCATACTTGTCCCAGTATAAGTAAAGGTTGACATGCTAGTAAAAATTACCAGAAAAACCCTCACACTCGCCCCTGTGAAGAGGAAGTGCCAGATATCGTCTGCACTCCGCCACCCCCTTTGAAGTGGAAGGAACTTTCACACCAAAATATGTGACGTATGGCGAACAGATGAACCAGCCGAGAGCTGCAGTGGGGTCCAACCCATTGCCTATCGGAGTAGCAGCACCTACTGGCACCTAAGCAAACCTGGACAGCAAGGTACCCACTGAGAAATCCTTATCCACAGACAATACAAAAAAGCGTTTGTCAGAATGGAATACCCAAAGAAAACAAGAAGATACTAAAAGAAGACGACTGATGACGTCATGAGAGATCAGACGGACGCACATATATAGCATATAATGACCTAAGAATGCTAACAAAAGGACAAAATGCCATGGATAAGTGACATCTTGGGCCTAAGGCGAAACAGTTAATTTCAAGACGAAGAAACCTATGCCACATGCACGACGAAGAAATGAAGTCAGTTTAAACATGTACATACGCAAGAAACCGCAAGAAGCAAAGAAATCATGGAGCTTGCTATGCTTAGTAGAAAGTAGATTGCGGCAGGCGCCAACTATACATATATCTACCTCAAAAGCACTTTATAGATGAGTGAAAAATCCACTACGCACATGAGCAGAATTGAATAAAGGTTACTAAAAGTTTTAAGAGGGAAAGGCTGCAGCAACAAATCAAGAAGTAAAGACCGAGAGAAACCCTGCTGAAGGTAGCCCTGCAAAGAGGCCCAGATCGTATCAGGCTGGAATAGGCTGGTGATGCCTACAACTAGAGATAAGAATAACAAGAGTCTCCTGTTCAGCAAGGTCGAGATAAGCGCAGATGGTATACGACTGACAGAATTATATCAAATACACAAAACTGCATGAAAAAGAGGCCGATTTCACAGTGTCCTAGTCACGTGACAAGGCGGCAGAAAGGGATGAGACTTTCACACCTACGCATGGAGCCTCGTCGTACCCATCCTCCTTAAACTTTCTCAGACCAAGAGGCAGACTCAAGGCCAAACTACAAAGCAGTAATTGACACACGGCCACTGAGTTGATGTATGGTTGTACCATAAATGGAAGGAAAGCTGTGGTGCAGGCTTACTCCCTGCACCTGGCCAATTATTCTGCATGCTGCTAAGCGCAAGTGGAAAAGAATGTTTGGGATCCATGCCAACCCAATCACAGTGGACCATGTAATCTAGGGTCCTATAGGTATTAGAGCCAATGGGATGTCGTACTTTTAGTGATGTTTACAGGGGCCAGTTCGAATGAAGGGCTTAGTTGCCCCACCTGGCATTATTACCCAATCCCCTCTCCCCGTTACCATATACAGATATAGTACCTATGTTAAAGATACCTTCCTATAACCAATCAAGTTGCATGTTAGGTTTTTAAGATTACACGTCAATGATGACGAGTTTTCGGTATAAAGGTTGTGAGCTTTCTGAAATAAATCAGTGTTTTAAGCGAGAAGGAAGATCGAGCAGTTGCTGATGTTCATTAAACTCCCCGTTTTTTGTACTGGTCATTAAACGGACTCCTTTTGCCAAACTATTGAGTTGTCATTATTATTTTGATGCAAGACTATGAATCTGCATCCTCATCTATCTCAAGGATGCTGCTGCACATCTTAAAGGGCTGTTTGGAGACCCCCAGTCTTATGGACCGGCTGGGGTCCATCCAGTTCACCTGTATAATAAAAGGACTGTTTGTGAAACTAAACTAACATGCCAGGGGAGGACCCCGGGCATACCATAAGTTGGGGAACAACATAGGGATATTGCTAGAAATGGAGGAAAGGAAAGCCCAGAGTCTTTGGTCATCGAAACAATAAACTGTACCAACAGTAGAAAAGGGGACACCCCAGAGGGACAAGATCCCCTTTGAAGCACTAAAGGAACTTATTCAGGATATCGCTAGCGGCCATCCCAAGAATGACTGGTTGAGGCTATAGAGGCCTGTCCAGGAGAATGGAATCATTCTCCTGGACCCCTTTTTCTTTTGAGCCTTTTTGAATAGTGGTAGGCACAGAACAGGGTAGTTTGGGACAGAGGACAGACTATTACTTTGGTCTTGGGAGGATAGCTCAGGGGCAACACGCTCGCTTTGGAAGCAAGAAGACGCAGAGCCACACAGATTCAATCCGCACTTAGAAACCACAGGGTATTAAGCACGTTAGAAATAATCAATTAAATAATACAATTACTGACGATGAGCACCCTAATTAGTTTTGTGTTGGGCAAACACCATAATATTAAGGGCAGATAGGCCTTCTTTATTATTTAACTAAATCTACTTGTGAAAATGCCACCAGATACTCAGTCTCCTTCTTCTGACCTACCGCAGGGTCTAATTATTTTTTTAATTTAAAAGGTTGGTTGCAAGTGTCCCGGACACAGACCCAGTGTTATATTGCAAGGGCTCTGATGAGTTAGAGCAGGTGTCTGCAACATGTGGCTCTTCAGATGTTTTTAACTGCAACTCCCAAGAGCCCTCACCATGGACGCTAGACCTGGTAGGATTTGCAGTGCCAAACATCTGGAGACCCAAAGGTTGCAGAACCCTGAGTTAGAGGGCTGATATCATAACGTTTTAATAATGCAAGTGTGATGTGTAACCTATCGATGATACGCTGATTCACTTATTAGTGAAGGGGCAAGATTTATGGACATTGCAGTTTTTCTAAATCTTGCTCCTGCTCTCTAATTGCCTCTCTCGTTGCCTATCAATCTTCTCTCATTGCCTCTCAATCTTCTCTCGTTGCCTCTCAATCTTCTCTTGTTACCTCTCAATCTTCTCTCATTGCCTCTCAATCTTCTCTTGTTGCCTCTCAATCTTCTCTTGTTGTCTCTCAATCTTCTCTCATTGCCTCTCAATCTTCTGTCATGGACTCTTTCATGTTTAGCAGACGCTTACCTTCTCTGCTTCCTGGCCCATCTATAGCCCCACCTGAGGACATTGCCTCCTGTGTTTTTTTGTAATTTTTTTACATTTAGCTCTAAAATTGAGCTTCCACCCCAGTGCATTAACTTCCACCAGCATCTCAGCCTTTATTAACCACATGTTCCTCTGTCTGTGATGCCAAAGTGGCACATTTTAGAACTCGAGCAAGTCCCACTGCTGCCCTTCGGACTCTCATGAACGCTCTATATTTCGTATTACTCCCCGATATGGGTACATTGTCTAATATCCTTTCCCTTGGGGCCCAGGTAACCTACTCGCAAGGATGCCCTCTGCTCGCCAGTATTTCCTTGGACATGGGGGAAGGATGCTCCTCTTTGGGGGAAGGGGCGCGCGCAGCACCCTACATATATATGGGCAACTCCACCGCCTATGAGGAAGCCTGCTGCGCAACCGTGCTATATCCGCCTCCACCTGCAAGTGTTAAGCATCTCCTGGCAGTGTAACTGCTGCTCTTCCACTACTGAAGAATGTATTCCCTTCTCTGCCTTTCAAGGTGTTCCACCGCCCTTCTGTCGAACCGCGCTGTGTTCCTTCAGGGGATTGCACTTTCCCGCTCTGTCTTGCTTCACACACAGAACCCACTGCGCACTGTCTTCTTTGCAGTGTGCTTTCATCCGCACCATTTCACAAAGACATCTCTGCTTCCTGCCACTGATTTCTTGCCTCATTCTTTCTTAATACTTCAGTATCTTTCTGCAGCTTTCGCTATGGTTGGTCGCTCTTCGGGTACCGTCTTGGCTCGGTTCTCCTCGGTCTGAAAGAATCATTCTTTTTCTGTTCATTGGTTTAATCTTCTTCATAATATGGAGTTTTACAGGTCTCTGTAACTGGACCTCTTCTTTTCACTCTATTCCTTGCAGTGCCTTCTACTTGAAGGTTGTGCATGCTCTTTTATACAAACAATACCTAGGTTTCCCTTTCATGTCCATCTTTCTATGATTCTTGACACTGGCAACGCCCCAATTGTCTATTGGCCCTAGACTCCTTTTTGGGGGATGGATAATTAGCGAAAAGTCGTACAGCAACAAAAATAATGTTCTTTTCGAATTCCTCCTCCTTCTCTATACCCTCATTGATCTTATTTATTTATTTATTGCTTTTGTATAGCGCACTAAACCCGCAGGTATCGAGGCGCTGGTTACAGGACAGGTTACAAAGGGAATCAATCATGTATTGAAACAGAGTGTCCGGTTGAGGAGCCTCTGTTATCTATTGTCTGCCAGTTATTCCCTCTGTTTTCTAGTTTCCTAGTCTTATCTATGTAACCTATTTAACCCCTTGCTTTCATTTTAAGTACACATCCAGTATGTTACTCGTGTATGTCAGTTTCAGCCATACACTATCCGGAAAATCAGGGATGCACTTTGTTTTTTTACTTCCATTGTGGACCATTGTCTGTTCTCGCTTAAGTTTCTGATGTTCACTCTATATTGGTCTACCCAACTTTGCACTTCTTGCTTTTCAGTCTGTAGTTTGTACATTATCTGCTCTCCATTTCTCCACTCTTATTTCCCTGTACTTCTTCCAACTGTGATCACTATATGTGGTGCACCACTTTCCGCTTCACTTTCCATCAGTACTCCATAAAAGCAGGCCTACCCTCCTAACAAAAATGAGGAAATAATGAACACATAAGCGACAGCCCATGCTGCCACCCACACAGCTCGAGGGATATGTTGGAGTCTGTGGTACCAGCAAACCATGCCACATGAAGTAGGTCTAATAGTGTCGCCTGATTAGAAGAGGGTGTACAAATGCATCTTTTAATTTGCATGAATTACTAGGTCCAAAGTAGTATTTATTATATGATGTGATAGGTTAATTATAAAGCGCTTAATACCCAGAGGTTTACGGGGATTGAACCTGTGTTGCTCCGTGTCGTCTTGCTTCTAAGGCGAGCACATTGCCCCTGAGCTATCCTCCCGAGAATCACCTTCCCGGAATCTGAATGACTTTTTTTCTCCCCTAACAACATTTTACTCCCAACTTCAAAAGAATAGAGATTAAAATACTCCCACGTCAAATGCTTATGTGGGGCCCTGTTTTCTGTGTATTGCAACATATGTGCACACACTTGCATCTCCACTGGACTTGAAGCCTCCGGTCTGCCCTGTAGCTCCTCCACATTGCCTTCATTCCCTATGTGTCTGTCCCTTTAATTTTCTGTGCCTGCAGGCTGCTGGGTCCCAGACTGTTACATGCCCTACCCATTGACATTTGCACAAAGCTGCCCCTGATCGTGTTGTTCCTCACTTTAGCACCGGGCTGGAATTTTATTTTCCTATCTTTCCATACGGTTCTCGAAGAATTTTTGTACCAATTTCATGTTCCTTTTGTAAAGAGCTTTAGATTAAAGTACTATCAACAGGAAATACTTGGCCGATCTATTCTCATGTTTGGAGCAAGAATTTGGACACAGCAGGAGAATGTTTAAATGTACAAGGGCATCAGGTGGCTGCTTCATTCACTGAGCAATCAATGCATTAAGCTTTTCAGATGCCATGCCCACCACAGCTGCCCCTCAAGCATTACTGGAATGCTCATCTAGGGACTGTTCTGAATAACTCCTGCAGAGATGTCCGCATATTCTGTCCAACCAATGACTGTGTAGCTTCTGTTCAGGCTCTTGTGGTTGTGTGATTTAACTTGGAAGTGTGTTGCATTGCAATCACCGCAACAGACTTGTTATAGGACAGCGTGTGGCAATCTCTCGGTGTAGGAACAGTACCCGCTTTACTTTGTTATGAGGGCAAGACACGACTACAGAATGGCGCCTCTGCTGATAATTCATCGGTGTTGAGGCCGTTTTGCCATTTCTTAGTAAACATGACCTTGTTGCCGCTTTGTTAGTTTATCATCTTTGCAACGCATGCATTTATTCACTATAGGAAAGTGCAGTCACTGTGGAAAGAGGTCATGTATGTCTTCATCGTAACTCAAGTCAAGTCTGCTATCGAGGAGTGGTGTGCCGCCAATGATCTCTGCCTTAATGCCAGTAGCCTGAGATTCTCCTCATTGGCACACCTGCTCCCTCCTTTCCTGTCACTCTCTGGCCGGCCTCTCTTGGCCCTCTTCCTGCCCCCACCAGTGAGGGTAAACACCTTTGGGTCATCTTCGACTCCACACTCTCCTTCTCTCCTCACATCTCTGACGTCTCTAAGAAGTCACACTACCAGCTGCACCTCCTCGGAGGTAGTCTTCCTTTCCTCTCCTTCCCCCAGAAGCTCACTGTCTCCAGAGCTCTGGTTCTCACTAGGCTGGGCTACTGCAACAGTCTCTTTCTAAATCTGTCGATCGTAGATCAAACCCTTCTAGGTGCATATCATTGAGCAATTGTTGGACAAGTTATTTAGCGTGCGGACCGATGAGGATGAATACAGTCTTGGATGGGTTTGGTTTAAGGTAGGGAGTCGACATCCAGGATTGAATGATGGCTTGGTAATTGCGGGGATGGAACATGTCCTGCGCGCTATGTATTGTCATGTACAACTGAGTATTGTCCGCATTTTGGTGGCTGTTTATATTGGGATCTTTGAGGAGAGTGCCCAGCGACTCCATGTAAAGGGTAAACAGGATTGTTGAGGGGATGGAGCCTTGGGGGATTCTGCAGGAGAATTGGAGTCAGTTAGAACGCAACAAGTTTATCTGGACGGCCTGGTACCTGCCAGAGAGGTAGGAGGTAAACCAATTCGGGACAGCTCCAGAGAATCCCAACTTGTTGACAAGGATGGAAGAGGAGGATTGGTGGTCGACTGTGTTGAATGCCCATCGAGAGGGTAAGGAGAACATCTACCACCTGGATGGTGGCTATCTCAATGCTACACTTAGGGCTGAACACTGAATGGTAGTCATTTAGGAAGTTGTTCGATTCTGGCGAGTTATTGGTGAGGATTTCTGTGGCAACTACTTTTTCCAAGATTTTGCCAATAAACAGGAGTTTCGTAATGGGCCCGTAGTTGACCATGTTGTCTGGATCTAGTGTTGTTTTTTCAAAAGAGGTCATATGAGACCAGTCTTGAGGGTGCCTGGGAATTACCCTTTTGTGAGGCAGGCATTAATGATGATGATCATGAGGAGAGTGTTGGCAGGCCCATCAATGGTTTATGATGGAGGCCAGGATGATATTGTCAGAGCAAGAGGTAAGTCAATCATTCTTTGGAGATCTGTGGGGTTTGGGGGTGGGCATAGTAGAGAATTCGGTCCAGAGGGGCAGTGTGTGTGCCAGGGTGTAGGAGGCGCTAATGCTATCGGAGATTGATTCGATGATCTGTTGGATTTTGTCTATTTTTATGATAAAAAAATGTGTTGCTTCCATTGCATTTTTCCTGAGTTACTGGTTCCTCAGGGTTGGGTAAGCGTTTGGTCAAATGCTTTACTACTTGAAAGAGGGTGTTGCTTCTCTTAGAAGCTGTTGCAATGGTGGCGGAGTAGTAAGCAGTTTAGGCCTCGACAATCAGAATCCTGCAGTTGGGGCAGAGAGATTTGAGGTTGGTGAGGTCTCCAGGGTTACTTTCTTTGTGCCACCATTTCCCTATGGCTTTGATTGAGCATTTGTTGGAAGCAGGCTTGCGGCTGTACCAAGGGGCAGATGGTTTGGTCTTAGCATGGCCCATTTTTAGGGGGCATGAGTGACCACCATCTTCATAGGGGAGTTGTTGAATAATTGTAGGAGGCCCAAGGTATTCCCTCTGGTGGGGACGTCTGCAAAGTTTGCTTCTAGCTAATTGACCACAAAGGTTTTGAGTGAGTGGCATTGAGTGAGGGGGCGTTTAGCCTCACTGTTGTGAGCCTTAATAGAGTGGGTGACCGATAGTGGGATGGTGGCATGGTCCAACCAGTTGAGTTGGATAGGGTCGGCACATGTGATGAGGGGGCATAATGTGAAGACTAAGTCTAGGGTGTTGCCTTTCTTGTGCTCAGAATGACTGAGAACATAAAAAACCCAAAGCTCTCAGACAAATGCCTTTCTAAACCCCAAAAGAGAAATAATTGTACAGCCATAATCTGGTCAGCAGAAAGCCATACGACTAAATAAAGGCAATTCAAAGGATACACCACTGGCAAGTTGAAATAAGCATGGTGGAAAATGGCTGATGTTTCATGGCACCCCACTCTAAGTGCCCTGACTAATTCCATAACTATTCAACCAAAGCACTGCTCTATATTTCCAAGCTGGTGCTTTAGACCACTCCAAAGGTACATGATGTAACCCGACTCCCTCAACTACATGTCAAAACAATGACTTTGTCGTCAGTGAACTTCTAAAAACCTTTTCAAAACCTTATCACCAATAACAACTCTATTGTCTTGCTGTGGATCTGGTTGCCTTATTCCCTCCTGTAGTAAACCTATACTGTACGTTTGTTACTATCCTCCATGCTTTGTCTTGGGTGAGAATGTCCTAACTAGAGGGGCAGCAGGCTGACACTCAGGTGGACATTACTACTTTAATTCACTGGCAGTTACTTAGAAGGACCATCTACACCAAAAACTTATAGGTGTCAATAGCTGCAAATTCTGGACTCTGAAACATTGGAGATAAAACTCACCCCGGAAAAGAGAACAACAAAATTATAGCTTTAACAGGTTTTTTTTATCAAGGAAGATGCTCTAGTTGATTAGATACCAAAATGAAGTGCCAAAGAAGTCAAAAGATGAATTGAAAAGCTTAATTGAAAATTAGAATGACTCAAATTCCACAAAAGATGATTGCTAATCAAATCAAAAGATTAGGACTAATCAAACCAAGAGGAGCCTAGCCAAGAGAAAGATTAGAAATGCCTGTAAAACAGAATAAATGCAGTGCAAGTAATGTGTCTGTGCAGACAATAACAGCAGAGCTGTGAGATATAGCACTCTAAAATGGCATTGGTAGTTTGGGGCTATGCACCAGAAGAGAGGTATATCCTGTGGGAATTGGATGAAGACCATGCACTTGTAATAAAACATAAGGCTTTCATGGCTCTAATCAGACATTCAAGAACATAACCAGGCATTGATTAGTGAAACATTGTCTCTGTGGACCTGTAACATCGGATCAGGGCTTGGGTACTGAAACGAGTATCGCAGGGATCAATAAGAAGGATAAGCCAGAAAATATTGCTTAAACTAAAGTTCTTTATCATCGGAGATAACGTAAGAAGGACACATAATAAACTGGGTACTAAACGTAAGTCAAGAACTAAAGGAGGCTTTTTTGTGATGTAGGACAACACAACTTTTGGGTTTAAAGGGGCACCCTTTCTCCCCACCACCTTTCCTCAGCGGTATTTTCTCTTTGATTCAATTGGGCTTAGGGGTATCCTGGTCCTTCTTCTCTGCCCCCCTTGCATTGATTCTTTCCTGTGCTTGTTGTCAGGTTTCAGGTGTTCGCACACCCTTCTTTGTTGTTCTTTGCGTCTTGTCTCCTTGACCCTTAGTCCCAGGCTTACAAGGGTCCCTTTCCTGATTACTCGCGGTGTTGGGCTTCTCTGGATCTCATCTCTGTGGCTTTGAGTCCTGGTTTTAAGGGCATCCCTCACCCTTTTTTTGTTGGTCTGCAGTGATTTTATTGAGGTCACTGGGTTTACCTCCTTTGGGATACCACAGGAGATAGCTTTATGAAGGCCTTCAGCACCTCCTAGCCTTGGGGTCCTGACGTTTGCCCTCTTGGTAAACTCTCTTCTTCTGCACAAGTCCTGAGGACCTCTGGCACCTCCTTTGGTTAAGATTCTCACCCCTCTCCCCTCACTATTCTTGCTTCTGCCCTTCTCCTCTTTACTGCCACTCTTCCTGCCTGTTCCTTTTTCTTTCTTGGGCATGAATCTTTTAGATTGGTGTCTTGTAGAGACAAGACACCAAGAACATGTCTTGGAACAAGATTTCACCCTCCCACCCCCCAAACCTTCCTGATCTATCTAATTAGGTTCGCTCTGTCTTTGTATTATTGAAACCCCTCCTCCTTTTAACCCCACCTCCCTTCTGATTTATTTCTACTACCTCCTCAGCTGTTATTGACTATCTGTGGTTTCTTTCCAAGCGCCACCAAGTCTCTCAACTCCTTGTGGTTTCTATCACCTCGTCCAAGTACCTCTTCAACTCTTGTTGTTTCCTCTACACTTCTCCTCTTCCTGATTTCTTTGCACTACATCCTCCTCTATCTCCCCTCTATTCGCCAACCTCTTCATTAACACTCATTCTTTTCTCACCAACTACCACCAACCTTCTTTCCTGACTTAAATCTTCTCTGAATTCTCTTCATTCTCCCGCCTGTGAGAAACCAGACGGTGTTTTACCCGCTAGTCTTTGGGCATCTCTCTCTCTCAGGTGGCAAGGGCCCAGCCATCGCTTTGGGATCCAGACCCTGGAGGTGGTCCAGTGCGGGAGGATCACCTGGGTGAGGGGTCTTCGGTGTGTGGGGGTGAGGCAGCCTTATTTTTTACATCGGTGTCCCAATCCCCCCCCTACGCAATCCCCCTGCCTTTCTGCACAAACTCTAGGTTGAGGAAGTGGGCGACTGGGGGTAACAAGACTAACTCTTACACACCATAATGGACTTGTCCCGCTAATTGGGTCAGGCAAAGTCGGGTGTTTGGCTTCAAGTGCATACACCTGATTCCAATTAGCTCTCCTGACACAGATAAAAAGCGGAACCTAGAGACACACTCTGAGCAAGGTAGAACACAAGTATGAGCAGAAGTTCCGGGGAAAAGACGAGCCTACTGGAGCAGTGCGACAGACCAAGGGAGGGGAGCAGTGGGACTAAAAAACACCAAGAGTTCCCTACAGGAGATTGTTTCCTCCACAAGGTTGGAAATGGCACATGGAGAAGGCCAGATGCAATATCGAAGACTGTATTGTGCTTCAAGGATGCCAGCGACCCTATCATCAGCGTAGAACATCCATGGAATGGAATGTTTACCAAGGCGGGGGCCATCTGAAATGACTCTACCAAAGTTCCTCACAACATCAGAAATAAAAAAATGAAAGAGAGTAGACGCCCCTGCTTTAGGCCTTTGAAGGTTTTAATGGATTTTGATAAGGCGCCGTCCACAGGCGCACTTGAATTGAGGTATCTACATGAAACTGCGTTATCCAATGAATTAGATACTTTGGACATGCATTTTCCCTTAGCTTTTCGAATAGTAATGATCGTGAAACTGAATCGAAAGCGGTTTGAAAATCTACAAAGGCCATGAAAAGGTTCTGGTTTACTTGCGATTCGTGCTGTTTAATGGCGTCAATAGCCCATAGATTCACAGATGTGCCAACTCCTACTATGAAGCCAGTTTGATATGGGTCAATCTTTTCATGAGAAAAGATTTTTCCGGGCGCATCCAGCAAGGCTATGGGCCTATAACATTAGATTATTTTATTGCAATGTTGAAATTAATCACATAGATAAGCATCAATGCACGTGCAACGTGCCATTAATACAAGCATCACTTACATGTGTGCAAACTTGATTCCCATAAATGAAAAGAACACAAAAATATAATAGATGGTCAAATCCTAATGTGTTCAGATCCTCGCGAAGCAACAAAAAAAACATGTTTCGTTCCTTTCTTGTTAGTCCTGGAACTTTGTGTCCTGAGGTTTCTCCTGCAGTACGGGGTGCCTGCATCTCTGATACTCGGCTACAGCCCTTGGAACCCTCTGCTGCAGCCCTTGGAGCTCCTATTTGGTTTTCACCCTCCTGTGTCACGACAGGGACGTGACGGACCTGTGTGCCTTCACACCAGCACCTGATCACTCTGCATCCGCACCGGCTCTGAGTCCTGGTGGGATTGCGGCGGCCCGGAGTCCCACCTTCCTCGTTTTGCCAGCCTCCTCAACTCCTCCTCACTCAAGAGCAGATTCAGCCTGCCTCATTCTGCGCTCCAGCCCTGCTCCTACGGTCCTCTGTTCACTCGGCTCTGGATGCGATCTGGATTTGGCTTCGCCCTCGCCTTTCTTCCGGCTTTGGACTGCCTTGTCAACTGGGGCAATTACAGTCGCTTTGGGGTTGTGGCTTCCTGGAGTACCTCCATTCTACCTTGGTGCCTCCTACAACGACCCTGCCCGCCTGAGCTTGATTGCTCACTCCCAGGTACGCCTTTAGCCCAGCTCCTCCTGCATTCTACCTACAGCGGTCCTGCCCGCCCAAACTTGTTTACTCACAACCAGTCACTCACAGTCCCTGTGGGGTTGTGTCTGCCTGGGGTACCTCCATTCTACCCTAACACCACCTACAGCAGCCCTGCCCGCCTGAGCTCGATTGTTCACACCCAGGTACGCCTTCTCCAGCCCGGCTCCTCCTGCATTCCACCTACACCGGTCCTGCCCGCCTGAGCTCGATTACCCTCATCCAGGCACTTACAGTCCCTGTGTGGTTGTAGCTGTCTGGGGTACCTCCATTCCACGGCCTCTCTGCCTTTGGCCAACGTGGCTGACCAGGACCCCCTACTTCAACCATCTTCCTCTGTGGCTGCAAGTCCTCCTGCCAGTACCTCCTTTCCATCTTCTCCGACAGCTGGCAATCCTCCCCACCCAGGGGTTGGTTGAGGTTACAGAGCATCACTGCACCGGCCATCTAACTTGTCACTCTTACTCTTCTCCTGATACCTCCACTCTTATCCCAGACCCATTCCCTGCTGTTCCCTTGTTCTAACGTGACTCCAGCTTCCTTGATTCCCTGTACCTCTCCTCACACCTTGGCTGCGTTATTCCCTCCCCTGGCGCCTCCACATTGCACCTGGTGCCACTGCTCTCCCCTTCTAATTGTGGATCCCGCTACCTACGCCCCCTACACTTTTGCCATTCAGGCGCAGCAGTCCAAAATTGCCTCCTCATTTTCCTGCCTCAGGCACCTGGTCTCCTCCAACTACAATTTCGAGTGCGTGCTCCCCCTGACTCTAGTGGTTCCTACCGGCCATCTCTCATCACTGGACCCTATTCCACCTTTGGCGCCATCCTGTACCTACTCTTGTTACTATCCTCTCCCCATACCACACTTTGCTCCTACTTTGCCCACTGCCTCCCCTTTCTGTAACTATCACGCTGGTCTCTACCCCCTCCATTTCTTTCTAACTCCTACAACTTCTGCCCTTCTCTACTCGTCCTTTCTCTGTGTCCTTTCGGTATGCAATCTTCCATAACTCCTTTCCACCTCACTCTCCCCCCCTCTCCCCACCCTTCCACCTTCTCCTTTCCCTCCTACTCTCCTCTTTCCTCCTAATGCCTAGTCCTCTTCACGATCCTCACCTCCACTCCTCCAGTCACCCTCCATCCTTCTCTACTGCCCTAACCTTCTTTACTCCCCACTGCCAGCCACTCTGCCCTCATGAACACTGCTCTCTGGAACGCCAGATCCATCTATAATAAAACCGCAGCTATTCTTGACTTATTCTTTCACCTTAACCTTCATTTCCTCTGCCTAACTGAAACCTGGATTCCCCCTCATAACACCTCTGTCCCCACCTCCTTAACGACCTCCTCTTCCTCCTTCATCCACACCCCCCACCCCTCTGGTCGTGGTGGAGGCGTTGGTCTCCTCTACCACCCCAAATACATCTCCTCCTCTTCCTCTCCAACTCTCCCTTCTTTCCCTTCCTTTGAATTCCTCTACAAGTCCTTCTCCTCTCCCCACCCTATTTCCTTCCTGATCATCTATTGTCCCCCTGGCCCTCTCTCTTCCTTCTATGAAGACCTTGATCACCTCCTCTCACTTATCTCTCCCTCCCCCTCTCCTCTTTCAGTACTTGGCAACTTTAATATTCATCTTCCTTCTCCCCCTCAATCTTCTCCCCTCTTCTCCATCCTCGACTCCTACCTCCTCTTCCCCCCTTCCTTCGTCCCCTACTCACTCCTCTGGCTCCACTCTTGATCTCATCTTCAATTCTAAATATCCTACGGGGTAGGATAGGGAAAAGGGGTTAGAAGGAAGAGGCACCGCGTCTCATTCATAAGTGTCCCACTTCCACTCCCCGAAGACCCCCCATCCAGGTGATCCTCCCCCACTGGTCCACACCCAGGAACTGGATCCAATAGCGATGGCCGTGTCCTGGCCACCTGGATGACAGATTTCCGGGGACTAGCGGGTGAGACACCTTCAGGTTTCTCCCAGGGGAACCGGGAAAGTAAGTCTACATTCCTCTGGTCTTTTCCTTTTCAGTGTTCGACAGTGAAGCAGTAGGGTTGTAGGTATAGAAACCATTGCATGACCTAAGGGTTGGAATCTTTGCGTTGGCTAATCCAAACTAGGGGGGAGTGGTCTGTAATAATTAGTGTGAACTTTCTTCCTAATAGGTAGTATCTAAGATGGATAATGGCCCACTTGATGGCCAGTGCCTCTAGTTCCAACACAGAGTACATTTATTACTTGGGAAGAGCTTGCGACTTGCAAATAGGATAGGGTGTTCTAATCCATCGCAAACCTGGGACAGTACTGCTCCTAAAACTGTAAGGGAAGCATCTGTCTGCAATATAAACTCTTTAGAGAAGTCTACTACCTTCAGGATTGGGTTCTGGCACAGAGTTTGTTTTAGAGTGTTATAACGAATATCGCCACCCGTGCTATCAATGCGGGAGGCCCCATGTACCGTTAACTTATGTTTCTCCACACGCCAGCTGTAACTCCCAGTTTTATGATTTCCCTCTTGGAGGTTTTGCGGGTCTGAGTTGAAAAGGGCAAAGGGGCAGCTCACCCTTCGTCCTTCCCGGTCTCGTCTCCTTTCTCCTCCGTTTGAACTGCCGGTCTGGTATAGCTGTGTCCTCGTGCATTCGGCCTTGCTCGTCATGGCCTTTTGTGCTCTGCCTTTTATCCCTGTGGGGCAGATAAAGGGCCGTCAGGTGTGTGTGGTTATTGTCAATTGCCTGACTCTGCCTGTGCCGTGTGTTGGGACATGTCAGGTAAAAGGCTCTGGTATTAGTCTGTTGTCTGTTACGGTGTAAGAGTGTTTGTGTCGGAAAAAGGTACGGGAGTTGGGCTTCTAAATATCCTACAGGGCAGGAAGGGGAAAAGGTGTTACAAGGAAGGGGGTACCACGTCTCTACCTTCCGTGTCCCACTTCCGAAGACCCCCGCCATCCCCACGTCCAGGTGATCCTCACACTCTGGTCCATCCCCAGAAACTGGATCCAATAGCGATGGCTGTGTCTCCGGAGGGGGTTCACTTATGAGCACGCTCCACGACCTGGGGTTTACTATCAACCTCAAGAAGTCTCAGCTGCAGTCCATGCAGAGCCTCACCTTCCTGGGCCTCACCTCGGATACGAGTTCCGAGAAGGTCTTTCCCTCGGAGAACAAGATTACGGCCATTAAGAGGGCCACTATGCACTTCCTAACCAGAGCAGTGACCTCGGCCTGATGGTACCAACACATACTGGGTATTATGGCATGGGTCCCCCTGGCCGTGCCGCACATGATACTCGGGATGAGGAGGTTACAGCTGCGCTTTGCAGCCTCATGTAATCAGAAGGGCTCCAAAGTGGAGCTGGTCAGCATACCGCCTTCTCTCCACTCTGACCTCACTTGGTGGTCCAGGGACTGCAACCTGCGGATGGGCAAGCCCTTCCGGCAGCCGTCCCCGCAGGTCACCATCACTACGGACTCCTCCCTAGAGGGCTGGGGAGCCACCGTGGACACCCACAGCATCCATGGTGTCTGGACACGGCAGGAGGAGGAGTCATATATCAGCTGTTCGGAAGTCAGGGCCATCTGGCTAGCCCTCAACGCTTTACTTCAGCTCATTGGGGGCAAGACCATCCTTATACAGACCGACAACTCCACCAGCATGTACTACGTCAACAAGCAGGGGGGTACCAGGTCCCCTCCACTGTGCAGCCTAGCGGTCAGCATGTGGGAGTGAGCCCTGGAGAACAACATCTATCTCACGGCCGCCCACCTCCCGGGGGAGGCTAACTTAGAAGCGGACAGGCTCAGCAGACTGGGAGCGGACAATTACAAATGGCAATTGAATGACCAGGTGCTGCTAGAGGTCTTCTGCAGATGGGGGCACCCTCACATGCATCTGTTTGCCTCCTGGAAGAACAGGAAGTGCCATCAGTTTGCGTCTTGGCTGTGTCAGGGCATGGCTCCCTGGGTGATGCATTACAGAAACGGTGGGACGGCATGACGGCTTACGACTTTACTCCCACACCCCTGGTCCACAGGGTAATCTGCAATATAAAGGAGGCTTTTCACCTCAGCCTCATTCTGATAGCGCCATCTCCTGTCCCAGCAGGGGGGCAGGGTTATACACCCCGCTCCACAGAAGTTAGCCCCCTCAGCGTGGTTCCTGAGCAGGTCACACTCAGACACCTGAGCCTATACCAGGCTAACCTGGAGATTATTCAGGGTACCAGGAGCAAGGCTACCAGGAGCCAATACAAGAGTAAATGGAATAGGTTCTGCCACTGGGCGGACTCTAATGAGATCGCTCCCTTAGATGCACGCTGGATAATGTACTCTCCCCCTCAGCATACCTGGCGCACTCTGGTGTGCATGTGGACACATGTTGCACCTACTTGGCAGCCATAGGGGCCTACAGAAATTCGGAGGAGGAGGTCTTCTCTTCAAACCCGATAGTCAAGAAACATCTGGCGGACTTGTCAAGGCTCTACCTACCCACCCATCAAGAAGCCACACCCTGTGTGGGACCTCAATGTGGTCTTGGGCGCCTTGGCGCACACACCCTTCGAGCCAATGGCGTCCGCGTACTTCAGACTAGTCACTATTAAGACAGCTTTGTTGGTAGGACTCAGCTCTGCTCATAGAGTCAGCCAGATCCAGGCTCTGGTGGCATCAGCACCCTATACCACTTTCTATAGGGATAAGTTTGTCCTGCGGACTCCCCCGGGCTTTCCATCTAATCAAGGAAATAGTCTTACCTATGTTTTTTGCTGACCCCAAGGACGAGGCACAGAGAGTCTTGCACTGTCTGTATTTCAAACGCGCTCTGAAATTCTATCTGGACAGGATCAAGGGCTTCCGCAAGTCAGTCGCACATTTTGTCACCTTTGGGGCCTCCAGACCCAGGAATCAAGCATGCAAGGCGTCTATTGCACAGTTGATGGTTGTACCATCAAAGATGCCTGTGAGGGGCAGCACAAGCTGCTGCCAACTAACATGCACGCTCACACAGTCGGGGCCAAGGGCACGCTATCGCATTCCAGTGGCAGGTTCTGTGACATGTCACTCTCCTTCTCTCCTCACATCTCAGAGGTATTCTTCCTTTCCTCTCCTTCCCCCAGAAGCTCACGGTCTCCAGAGCTCTGGTACTGTCTAGGCTGGAGTAATGCAACAGCCTCTTTCTAAATCTGCCTACTTCTACTCTGCCCTCTGCAACTCATCTAAAACAGGACGGCGAGATTTGTCCTTGGCCTCAAGCCCAGAGATCGTATCTCTCCAGGACTGAAATCTCTTCACTGGTTCCCAGTGGCTGCAAGGATTAAGTTCAAAACCCTCTGCATTGTCCACAAGGCCTTCTGGGGCCTCAATACCTTCAACTTCCTCTTCGTAAATCTCTTCCTTCTCGAGCCCTTCCCTCCTCCGCCTCCAACTCCCTTAGGGTTAGTCGCTTCTACAAACAACGAGTTGGTGGTAGATCTCTTTCATTGGCTGGGGCCTCCCTCTGGAACAGCCTCCCTGCCCCTCTGAATCTTGAGGAGAACCATTCCGGAAGCACCTCAAGACCTTCCTCTATGCTTCTGCTTTCTCTCTTCCTCTCCCCTGCTGAACTCCTGGTTGAAATTGAAACTGCACTGGTCATCTCGGGTCCAGATCCCCTTCCCTGCCAGTTAAACTCCTGCACTGGTTGCACTCCTGCACTGGTTGCCCCCCTGGCAACCCTTGCACTCTGGGTCTGTTTCTGTATCCCTACAGTCCCCCACCAGCACTTGACACTTGATGTCTGCACTTACCCTTGCACTTCTCCCTTTTTATTTATTTGTATTTATTTTATTTGTTCTACTTTGTGATCCCATCCAATACACTGCCCCGCCTCCTTTCCATTCGCACTTTACCCCTCCCCTACACTTGCGCGCTCTCAATGTCACCTGGCCTAGTAAGATTGCTTCCTTCCCTTTGGTTCCCCTCCCTTGCCTCGTTGCGCCTTGAAACACTTGTGTATTGGTGTGTTATAAATGCCATATCATATAAGTAGGGCGGCCACCTGGGCCACCCCTTCTGCTTTCTGTAAGCATTCATGTTTGGATGCCGGCTCTAAGTCACACGCGGCCTTCGGACAGGCGGTTCTTAGGAACTTATTTGCTTAAGGAGGGTCTCCTCTCCACCCTGGTGCTACATTCAGTTGTAATCGCCCATGCAGTATGGAGGAAAGGGGATGGGATTAATTATAAATTACTCACTGTAGTGACTAACATACTCTTAGTCCCCTTTCCTCCATACGTCCCACAGTCCTCCCCCCATATAATACTGGTGTGATTAGGCAATGGTAAATATTGTTGATGCGTCAATGGGGACTGAGGTGTGGCGCCGGTGGGCGCAGTCAGGGTAGTGCATGCTCCCAGGGCCTCGCCCCCACGCGCCTCTGAATTTTAAAGGGGAAGAAGGCTTTTTCTGGTGAAAAAGGTTCCGTCTCCCATCCCTAGGAAGGGAAGCCCATGCAGTATGGAGGACAGGGGGACTTGTTAGTCACTACGATGAATAACTTATCATTTTTACAACAATCGCTACTTTGGATCCCCCTCTTCCGGGCTCAGATCCCTTTCTCCAGTGTTCAGAGAATAATCCTTCTTGGGTGACTCACGGTTCACCTCGGATCCCCCTCAGTCGGGCTCAGATCCTTCCTTCTACACAATTAGTCTCTCTCCTTCAAGCTCGGACCAATTTCAGTTTGCACTAACCATCGAAGACTTTCGAATGTGCAGAGGGTTTAGCTTGACCCACTGTAGGACCACTTAGATTTCATCATTCCTTTGTACATTTGCCGCCTCTCAGTTGGATAACTAACAGAGACCTTTGAATGAGCACCCACGTGGCGCCTGACCACTCTGTATACGGTATGTATCTTGGCTTCAAAAGTTCAGTCACTCCTTTAATTTTCAACTAAATTTGCGTCGCTCATCACATACGCTTCAAACACTGTTCTTTTCAGATTTCTTCATACAATGTTGCTGCTTGCAACCTTGCTCCTAACACAGACCGGTCTGCTATCAGTCTCCCCGACTCACCGGCTCTGTAGACTTTACTGGCACTGCTTTGTTGTAGGAGCCAAGGACAGTACCACGGTAGCAAACGCTCCTCCGCGCCTTGGCTATCGACGCAGGAGAGCTCTGGGTACATCCGACATACAATGCAGGTCTATTCAGCTTTAATTCCATGTTTTATGTTTATTCTCGAAGGCTCGTGAAAGTATTGTTTTTTCTCTGAAAAGGGCACTTCCCTCCTTGCAAACCTCTCTGGTCTTGCCGTCTTTCTCCTTGTATTAAACTGCCATCTTGGAATAGGTGCTTCCTCGTATGCTCTTCCTTGCTCATAGTGTGCTTTCGTGCTCCGCCTTTTATCCGTGTAGGGAAGTGTGATGGAAGTCAGGTGTGTTTAATGATGAGTAATTGCCTGACTCTGCCTGACCATTGTGATGGGACATGTTAAGTATACGGCTCAGGTGTTAGTCAGTTTTCTCTCACAGGGAGCTGTCCGCGTGAAAGTGTTTGTGATGGGAAAGGGGGGAAGGGGTTTGAGTGCCTTAGTATCCTACCTGGTAGGATGGGAAAAGGTGCTACAGGGAAGGGGATACCGTGTCTCACCATCCGGTGTCCCACTCGCACTCCAGAAGACCTCTCATCCAGGTGATCCCTCCACACTGGTCCCACCCCCCAGGAACTGGATCCAAAAGCGATGGCAGTGTCTTGGCCACCTGGATGACAGATAATGGGTACTAGCGGATGAGGCACCTTCAGGTTTCCCACACTTCCCTGAGGGAAATGCTGTAACACAAACTAGTCGGAGCTTTGGGATGGCCAGGGTTCTGCCTCCGGGTTTGGGCGCCCGTCTCCCTTGTTGGTTGACCGTCCCCAAGTTCAGCAGTGGCCCCAGGGAGCCCCGGAAGGTTCCCCATCCCTCCCTGGAGTGAAAACTTGTAACGCAGGCTAGCCAAACTCCTGGATGGTCGGAGGTGATGTCCCCAGCCTTGGTCACTTGTCTCCCTTGTGGGTCAACCGTCCCCAGGTTTAGCCATGGTCCCGGGGAGCCCTGGCCCGTTACAGCTTTTCCCTCTGTGAACGGACAGGGACCCTGCAGGGGCTCCCCGGGACAGCCGTTGAGAAAGGGGGCCGTCCACCCAAATGGGAGACAGGCACCCATGGCCGAGGACATCACCCCTGACCATCCTGGCCTCTGGCTGGGCTGCATAAGAGATTATCTCTCCAGGGAGGGATGGGAACCCTGCTGGGGCACTCGGGACTGCCACTGGACCTGGGGACAGTCAACCCACATGGGAGACAAGCGCCCATGGCCAGTGACATCACCCCGTATGGAAACAATTATATGCACCCTTAAGGGATAAAGTTTCAAACAAAACTAAACATTTGGTGGGACAGATGCATAGTTTTTTATCTGTCCAAAAAAAGTTTATGAAGGGTTGGTCTCATAAGTAAGAGATCCAAAGAATGAATCCGGAAGCGATACCCACTCACAGTATCTGTGTATTAAAATAATAAGGAACAGTTATTTATTTACTAATCATATTTGGCATGTGATGAACAAATAAGACATACATAATGTTAAGACATATACAAAATGAAAACAAATGGTGACATCATACAAATACAATAGGAAAACAAAACATCATTCAGAGTTAAGTATATGTATCAATTATAATTTCTTTGACACAACGTGGCGTAATGCACAAAGTTAAGTATAAATATCAATTATTGTTTCATTGACATAGGTGATATGCACAAAATGCAAAATAAGTTCAATTGAACAATGAATGTCCTCTAGTGATGTAGTTTCAGTATAAACAATGAATGTCTCAGCGTCATAGCGTAGAAGATATCTTTGCAAACCTGGCAGAGACTGACTGAACAGGGTCTGCAGAACCGGGAACCGACTTGATCGGGTGTTCCTGGTTTGTTTCACGTTTAGGCGGTGTTAGAATGAAAAACGTCCGCCTTCATCAGGGCTCCTTATGGGGGACCCTGTGGGAAATGCAGAGAACTCCTGTGAGTAAGTTTGTAATGTGCCATTGGATCTTGGGCACAGTAGTTATTAATCTATTCTCACAGCACCAGGCCGGTATCTTACCTGCCGGTGCTATATATCCCAAGTACTCGGTTGTCGTTCATAGAAAGGCTTGATGCTGGTCAGCATGGGTCGTCACTCGGGTCCCAAAAAGGATGGTGGGGACGCAGACAGTCAATCGGTTTACTGGAATTTCAGTCTAGGGAAGAGAATGCAAAGGTGTTGCTCGAAAAAACAAAGACCTGAAGAATCAGGTAAAGGGTGGAATTTGCAGTCATGTTTGTGTATATACATATACCAAGGAAAGGCAGAAAAAAGGGGTCACAAATAAGAGGTACCTGTTGGCTGGGTAGGTGTGCCTGACGGGCCTGGTGTTGGCTCACTCCACATACTATGTCCCAAATGTTGGTGGTGTGTACCGAATGTTGACTCCTAAGGGGATCAGGGAGGGAACAACAGAGGAGGAGAAAAAGGGCCAAATTATTTGTGGAGTGGTTCAAATGAGGAGATAATTTGGACATGAATTGCAGCAAAATATCACACAGCAACAGTATTCAGGATCGGCACGGGGCATCAAAGTAGGTAAAGCTGGCTGGGGAGATCAAGATTAATTTCCGTGGCTCCAGGAAAAAAGGGAACAAATACCCTAATAACACTGGCTCGCGGTGGGTGGCGTGGCAGGCAGAACGAAAAGAAAGGGGTGAAAAAGCCCCTTAATGGCAGAGACTGCATGTAAATAGGTGCAGTTGGGGGTGCGTACATATCGCATGGCAATAAGTGCTGCTCACATTCTCATATACAGTGTGTTAGAGGGGATCATAGACAAGGTATAGCTGGAACCGTTGCACAGTGCTGACCCGATGTACATCACAACATCCAAGCGGCGGTTTGTCAAGTGTGCGATTTGGGCTTACCTGCTGTTTATCCTGATGGGTTGCCTCTCATGGGTCGGTTGTATGCTAGCCCGCTAGCGCCCTTCCTGGAGCTCTTGCTGCGTTGCCTTACAGCTATACCCTTCGGGGAGGGATGTCGACCTTGCGGAGGATCCCTAGGACCGCCGCTGGGCTTGGGGGCGGTCTACCCTCATGGGAAACAGGCGCCCAAGGCCAGGGGCAGCACCTCCAGCCATCCTCAACCTCTGGTTGGGCTCAGTTACAGCTGTTTCCTCCAGTGAGGGAGGCGGACCCTGCCGGGCTCCCTGGGACCACTGCTGGGCTTGGGGACAGTCTGCGGAGGATAGCTCAGGGGCAAAGTGCCCGCTTTGGAAGCAAGACAACGTGGAGCAACACAGGTTAGATCCCCGGGTCCGCGCTTAGAGACCTCTGAGTAATAAGTGCGTTATAAATAACCTATTATATCATTTAGCGCACCCACACATTTCAATTACTGTTTTCGTCCGGTCACCTGTGGGAACATGGGATGGTAGGACATGTGGTGTTGCCTGTGTGTTTCGGTGGTTACCTGGTGGCAAATCTCTGAAAATTGTGTTTTTGCCCACCTATTGGAGTTTGCCGGGCCTTGTGGGTAATAAATTCTAGGGCGATTGGTGAAAATCAGACTTCTTTGGATTCCCCCGTGCGTCTTTTTTTCAGAAATGTATGGCGTCCCCCATTTCCCTTGGTGGATGACGCATCCCTGGCCCAAATCAGTGGTTTGGCCAGACAGCAAAATCCAATCTTCCCCAAAACGTTTGACGTACCAGTGGCTTAGCCTTTTCCCTTTTTGCCCCAGTAAGTGCACCCAGGGGCTCGACCAAGGGATGGCCAAGGGGTACCACGGGGGGCCACGGCCACCCTTACTAAAAATGCCAGCCCCCCTGCAAAATTTGAAAAGCAAAAAAAAAATACTTTTTTTTCCGCACTGAACTGTGCTTGGAAAATAACATGCCAAGAGCAGTGCGAAAACATTTTTTTTTTACTTTTGCTTTTTTGCCGCGCTTCGCCCGCGTCTGCAGTGCCCCAGTGGCACGGTGTGTCCTCTCCACCCCTGTAGCCCCTCCTGAGCACAGGGCCAGAGTCTATCTCCCCTTCTCCACGGGCCAGAGTCCTATCCATAGCACACGTATGCCAGCCGGGCAGGATGAGCAGCTCATGCATGGTGTGCTTCGCTGATTTCTGCTTTTCGCCCCTATAACTTGCAGCACTGACTAAAAGGCAGGGTGTGGCTCTTTCCTCCTGTGAATGCCTCCTCCCTGGCTTGGGGCCCAGGGGCTATGCCCGCTCTCCCCTTCCTGTGCCCCTTCTTGCATTTGATTTGCAGGGTCAATCACTGCGTTTTTTTTGCGGTGCCCCAACCTGGTTGGTAGCAGGGGAATGGTCTTTCTGTCATGCCAGTGCCCACTTCCTTGGCATCGAACTCCATGGGCAGGGCGTGGCTCTATCGTGACAATGTGTGCTTTCCTTTTGACAGCAGGCCCAGGGTCTTGCGCGCGCTCTCATTCTCTCTCTTTCTAGAAAGGCCTCCTGCCGTAATGCCCTGGGAGGAGTGGGGGTCTCTCTCCCCTCTTCTTTGCCGCGCACCTCCCTGGCAGCAGTGGCAAGAACAGGGTCTTTCTGTCTTGGCCGTGCCCTTTCCTTAGTCACGCCCTGTCTTGGACACTGCTGCCATCGTTCTCCTGGTGGTGCTTGCCTTCGGTCACCTCTTGCAGAAGTGCCCAGTCTCTTTTTTTCCTTCCTGTGCCCCTCCCTCCTTACCAGCAGAGCCTGCATATCCTCTTCTTTCCCGTGCCTCTGCTTGCTAGAAGTGCCCCAGGGGCTGGGCCTGGCTCCCCTCTTCTTCTAACCGTGCCCCTCCCCCTCCTGGCACCCACAGTATGGCGTGCCACTGATGGCATATAGATGCCGTGTCCGGATGAATCCCTTCGCCGCCACTGCCCAGTTGGCTTAATAGCACTGATGTGCATTGCTTGCTTTGGGCTGCTTTGCATCGGGTGCGCTTGTGCCCACGGTGGCAGCTCTGGAAACACAATGCAGCAATGCGATGTTGACAGTTTTCCTGTATTTCTAGGACATCGTTTAGACACAGATGAGTACTGCATCATTAATTGCTTTTTGTCCACTTGTTCGAGGGCGTTAATGTCACTGCTTTGTTTGGTCGTTTTGTATGGCTCTGGGCAGTTGTGGGTCTAATACTGTGGCACACTGCCAGGTATTCTGCAGGTCTCTGCTTTCTGGCAGTTGATGATCAAAAGGATTTTCATTTTGTGTCTATCATTAAGCTCAGGAAGGTCTGTGATTTGCTTTGCACACTCTATAAAATGGTGTCCGCTTTCATGTTCGTGTTGGTTGCAGTGGTGGAGGAAGTGGGTTTCATCTTGAATGAGCTGGGCACAGACAATGTCTTCCGCTGGTTCCCAGGGCTGCAAGGCTTAGCCAGGGACGTCATTTAGGGGTAGCCAAGGTAGAGACTGCTACCTCTGGTTCTCATTGGGTTACCCTGGCATTGCCCAGATTCCACTCCTGCCTCCAAATGCTGAAAGCTAAACATGGCTGCAGGGTCTGCACACTCGCTCCATGTCTGCTCGCTTCACCAGCTGTCCTCTTAGGGCTGCCCAGGCCTCCCTATTGCAACACTTTTTTTGGTCCCACGACTGCTACTTTTATATAAGCGAGGAGCATTTAGAGGGTGCTAAGTTTCCTTATTTTCATTGTGTTAGAGGGAAGACAAAGATCACTATTGGGTGACTCCATTTTGTGTGTTAAAAACAAAGCTGTCACCAATAGCCTACAACCAGGGGTGGACTGAGAACCAAATGAAGCACTGGAAATTATTTTCAAAGTGGCCCTATGTTGACAATTTTTCAGCAAACCCAACCCTTTTCCTATGGAACATTAGAGATACCACACAAAAGAGACCCAAGGTGAAAAGACCAACTGGGAAATCTCCTATAGTTCCCTATAGGCCAGCCCACCCCTGCCTGCAACACACGCTATGCATGGGACGCACTATGCACTGGAGCATGCATTCTCTGACGAGCTATACATATTTGCACGTTAGCAAAATGATTCCACAGGATACACAGCCATGCTACTCTATAAATATTGGGCATATAATATTGCACTTGGCATATGATGACAGAAACTGGATGTGTGGGGATTCACCCTAATTCTGGTGACTGTACAGTGCACACTGTCCGTGTGGATAAGGCAAAAGCTAAGCATTCGCCTGTGACATGGGTCCAGCCATCACACGTTCAAAGCTCAGCAGGACCACCTCAGCCCTTCATCCTTGCAAGGTTGATAACTTTACTAACATTAAATGGGGAAATGAATGTAAATTATTGGGGCATTTTCCATAATTTTGCAGCTGGGCTGTAGGAGTTATTTAAAAAAAAAAATATTAAGGACCCTTACTTGAGAGACCTGATGGGGTAGAAAGCATCAAACCTGTTACTCTTTTCTAACAGATTTGCAATTCTCAGTATTTGACACATGGTGAAACTGACCAAAAACTATTCTGTTTGAAGAACAATAAATTGCCCAACATACATATACACATCACATATTCCTTACACAGCACAAACAGGATTGTGGAACTGAAAATGTTAACTGTACTGGTATTAGCCTATGTGCATCAGATGAATGAATTAGTTAACTGTTAAATAATAAATGTAACTATAGCAATATGCAACTCCTTAACTCTCATATATACACAGTTTTCAACTGGCCTATATACTACATCGGCATAATAGATTTCCTGAAATTCAGTTATGTGTTTGTTTTGGTGTGCCACCACAAGATTTCTTGTGTCCTCATCAGGCCACCCCTATAAAAAATGTCGTGGGGCACCACTGAGTGCACCCACACATGAAGTACCGTTTTTGTCGGGACACCTGTGGGAATGTTGCAAGGTAGTACATGTGTTCTTGCCGCCATGTTTTGGTGGTTTCCTGGTGGCAGATGTCTTTAAAAAAAATGTTCTCCCATTTTTGGAGTTTGTCGGTTTTTGTGAGTAATACATTCTAGGGCGATTAGTGATTTAGTGATGCAGTTCCCTCCTGAAAACAATTGACAACCGTTGGTCTTTCTGTGTTGGTCTGCAGTTCTTGAAAATTCCGCAAGTGGGCAGAGTAGAAACGCATATATTACGAAACAAATATAGAAGAGGAAATGCTATTTTAAATTCTCTTAAGAAATTCAGCTGCCAAAGTACAGTATTTTACAAACTCATGCAATTCATGAAAAAGCACAGAGGAAGTAATTTCGTTTTCAGTCAAAGCATTTATGCCACATTAAGCAGACGATGTTTATAATAATGACACAGTTATAATAGTTTCTTTTAGCTTCTGGCCCACGCCTCAGGGACAGTAATAACTGAACGTTTTCACTAGTCTCATCTCCACGGGCTTCTGTCTCTCTGCTCCAGACCTGTCACCTCCCTACATTTGAAAAAAAAGATTTCTCCGGCCTCTGGCGTCTGCACCTCTTTCAGGAATTTCCTCTGGGTCACACTTGAATTGAGACTGAGTGGTGAAACCTGTATTTCAGACCGGTCTACAACTTAAGCAAATCTTCTCAGGTGTGTTTGGTAGGGGTATGTGTTAATTTTGCGATTTTCAGAATACTCTATATTCTCCAGCATGGGGTCTGGCATGGATTCACATGCTCATGAATATTCCCTGTCGTCAGGCTGGGAATCCTCGGTAAAGAAAAAATCAGTATCAGTTTCGTTTCTGATCTGTCTTTCGTAGTAGTAACCAATCACTGATCTCTGCGTCAGACTGACCACAGCCAATGACTGCCCTCTACCTAAGCCCCTGGCAGCCATCTTCAGATTTTTACTGCACGTTCAAGTGTTGGGATCCTCGTGCTATTGCTCTCGAGCGTTAGTGCTATTTTTTCACGTTTTTTCTCAAAAAAAACCTTCTATTTTTCGGTCAAAAGAGCCTCAAGCTCCACCGTTTCTTCATCCGATCAACGGGGACCCGTGTCGGATTCGTCTACGCCCCTAAAGGGTGAAGATTTCGTCGAGCCACGCTTTTGGAGGACTCCAGAAGTTTCTCAGGCCCATCTCGGACATGGCCCAGGAGAAGGGAAGCTCGACGCCCGGAAAGCTGTTCAGGGTCTGCCCTGGATGCCAGCTTCAGAATGTCTTTAAGGAGGATGAACACTCCCTTTGTCTTTACTGCCTACATGAGGACAAGACGCACGTGGAGAAGGACTGTGCGTTTTGCGGCAATATGTCGGAGCGGACCATGAAGGACCGCCATCAACGTCTCGCCAACTGGCTGGAAGGGAAGAGCCCGTCAGGCGAGAAGAAGAAGAAGAAGTCCGAGCAGTCTTCTAAGACTTTTGAGGATGCCCCGGCGACGGGGGTCCAACACAAGGCCAAGCACCGCGAGTCCGCTGGCACCGGGAGCGCCCAACGGTCAGGCTCTACGGGCGCCAGGCAGGGAGAATCCTCCCCGGCGCCATCAACCACGAGCCAACGCTCTGGTTCCAGTAAGAGGAAGGCCGAGCACCCGGGGAAGCTCCTGGAGAGACCCCGGTCGAGCTCGAAGGCCCCATTGGAGGGGGAGCGAGGCAGTGACCCTCCCCCCAAGGAGAAGGCGGTGAGCGCACCCAAGGTGGTGAAAGCCTTAATCCATCCAGCCAAGGCCTCTATCGAGACAGTCGCGGCGGCCCTGGCTCAGCCTGTGGAGGCTACACCAGTGGTGGCGACCTCGGGGCTCAGGGTCTCCCTGCCACCGCGGGGGGAGTCCTCTTTTATGCCCATCGACAGGACCCCCGTGAAACCTCCGACGGAGAAGAAAAAGGGGAGGCAGGAGGTCGTCGTGGATTCGGCCTCAACCTCTGAGGAAGAGCTGAGCGAAGTCTTAAGCCACGGCGTTGGCGTGGAAGAAGACCAGCCCGTCGGGAGGGACCCCGACGTAGGAGACGACGATAACGTCGAGGGTGCCGACGGGGCCCCTGACCGCCCGTCGGACTCCCCTCAACCAGTGCCGCAAAACAACTCGGCGGCCATTTTGTTGGCTATACAGTCCTTATGCTCGGAGATAAGGAAGAGACTGCCGTTACCACCAGCGGAGGAACCGCTCCCGACGGGGGGCCCAGAGCCAGGCCCTTCTGGGAGCCCTCCCCCTAAGAGAAGAAGGATTCATCCTCCACCTCCTTTTCAGCCATCGCGCCCTGTTCAGCCCTCCTCCCCGTCCACGACTCGTGGGGATGATACGGGGACTGACACGGCCGCGACGGGTACGGACGAGGTTTACGACGAGGATCTGCCGTCGTCACCTCCCAACCGGGCTTCCCCGCCCGACGAGATTGCATCGTTTCACTCCATGATCGCCAGGGCATCCGAGCTTTTCCAGCTCTGCCCGGAAGAGAAGAAGAAAGAAGGTTTCCTTTATCAACGGCGCGAGGCCAATAGGAAGACGGTCCTCTCTGTACCTCTACTGGATGATATTTGGGATGAGGGCCTCGCCCTCCTCAAGAACCCATCCACGATGCCGGCTAGAAGGGATCGGTACAAGAAGAAGTACCGGGTCCTGGATGCGGCCCCCTTGTGCCTTCGGGCACAGCTGACCCCGGACTTGGTCGTCTCCGCGGCGGCCAGGAAGAAAGCAGGGGGGGCGCGGCCTCTACGTCGACCTCCCCGCCGGACGGCGAGGGAAAGAAATTAGATACGATGGGACGCAGAGTCATCTCGTCTGCAGCAACGACGATTAAGGCGGCCAACGCCTTGGCTATCGTAGCCCGCTACGACAGGGAGTTGTGGTACAAACTGGCCCCCCTGCTGGACTTCCTACCGGACGACAAGAGGGCTGAAGCCCTAGAGATCTTGCAGGAAGGAGAGGTGGCGTCGGACCACGCCATTACGATTGCGACGAACATCGCTGACACTGGATTTCGCCAGTTGGGCAACGGCGTGTGCCTTAGGCGGCATGGATGGCTCAAGGCTACTGACTTCCGTCAGGACGTGCAGACCAGAGTCTTGGACATGCCGTTCAACGGAAACAACCTGTTTGGGAAAACAGTGGACGATTCCCTTCAAGCCATCAAGGCAGACACAGAGACGGCCCGGGCTCTTGGGGTTCTCCAGCAACGGCGGCCGCCCTTTCGGAGCGGCGGAGGCAAACAGGGTGCCTCCAAAGGTTCGGGTGGCGGATTTTCCACCTACCGTCAAGCGGCCCGTTCGTCGTCGCAGGAAGCTTACAGGGGACGAGGCAAGTCAGGCTGACCCCGCCGTCGTCGCCAAGGAGGACAAGGCGGCAAAGCCTCGTCGAAGCAGGACTGAACCAGCCGTGGGATCGGGCCCCCACCGAAGCACCCCGGTGGGAGGCCGGCTGGCGAGCTTCGTCAGCGTGTGGGAGTCCATCTCCACCGACCGTTGGGTGCTGGACGCCCTAGCTCAGGGTCACGCGCTCGAGTTTCTAAAGAGGTGCCCGCGCGTCCCCCCTTGGCCAGGAAAGAACATCACGTCCCTCAACTTCTCTTGGAGGTAAAGGCGATGCTCAAAAAGGGTGCCATCGAGCTCGTCCCAAAGAGGCTTCGGGGCTCCGGAGTTTACTCAAGATACTTCCTCGTGAAGAAGAAGACGGGAGGATGGCGTCCCATCCTGGACCTACGACGACTGAACAAATTCATCAAGGCACAGAAGTTCCGGATGGTCACCGTCCAACACGTCCTGGGTCAGCTGGAGGAGGGCGATTTCCTGTCATTGTTGGATTTGGAGGATGCCTACTTCCATATTCCCATCCTAAAGGGACACCGAAAGTTTCTCAGGTTCGTGGTCCAAGGGCGTCACTACCAGTTCAGAGCTCTTCCCTTCGGACTGAGGTCGGCGCCCAGGGTGTTCACCAAGTGCCTCGCACCGGTGGCGACACAGCTGCGCCGAGAGGGGATCCACGTCTACCCCTACTTGGACGACTGGCTCATCCGAGCGAAGACGAAGGAGCTCGCCGTGGAGCACATGGCAAGGACCGTCCAACTTCTCACGGACCTGGGATTCTCCATAAACTACGCCAAGTCCCACCTGGTGCCCGCGCAAGACGCACTGTTTCTGGGAGCGAAGCTCGACACAGTGTCGCTTCTGGCCTCTCCGTCGGAGGAAAGGACGAGGGCCATCTTGGGCAAGGTGCAGCGGATGCTGGTGGCGGACGCGGCCAGAGTGAGGTCCATCAAGTCCCTCCTCGGAATGTTGTCTTCTTGCATTTACCTCATCCGCCTGTGCAGGTTCCGGATGCGCCCGTTGCAGGAGTTCCTGGACGCGCGCTGGATCCAGACGACGGGCAGCTTCGAGGAGAGGATCACACTCGACGAGAGTTTCCGACGAGCGATCCGGAAGGGTGGGGAGCGCACACCGAAAATCTACACGCGAGAGGCCTTTGGCTCCCGACGGAGAAGTCCCTCCATATCAACGTCCTGGAGCTCCGTACAGTGTTTTGGACCCTCAGGTCCTTTCTTCCGTCCCTCAAGGGCAAGGTGGTGAGGATCTTCACCGACAACACCACCACCATGTTCTACATCAGGAAACAGGGCGGAACCAGGTCCCCAGCCCTGTCCATGGAGGCGCAGGATCTGTGGCATTGGGCCGTCGCCCAAGGGATGTTTCTGGTGCCGTTTCATCTGGCAGAGATAAAAAACACCATCGCCGACTCACTCAGCAGGGAGCTGCGCTCGTGCCACGAGTGGGAACTAAGAAAGGATCTAGTGGACCGCCTCTTCCGACGGTGGGGCACACCCCAGATCGATCTGTTCGCGACGGCGACGAACTCCAAGTGCCGGAGGTTCACCAGCAGGTTTCCCCAGCCGAGGAGCATGGGCGATGCTTTCTCATTCCCCTGGGAGGGCCTGTTCCTATACGCGTTCCCTCCATTGCCATTGCTGATCCGGCTCATCAACCAGCTCAAGAGGTCACGGTGCAGGATGATCCTCGTCGCACCTGCGTGGCCGAGGCAGATATGGTTCCCGGACCTTCTGGACTTGTCAGCGTCCCCGTCAATCAAGCTGCCAGTGGACGCGGATCTTCTCTCCAGGGAGGGAGGCGCCATCCTCCATCACGACCCGAAGTCGCTGAGCTTGCAGGCCTGGCTCCTGCAGCATTAGAGTTTGGAGGATACGACATACCGGCCGACTGCAGAGAGGTTCTTGCAAAGGCCAGGGCGTCCTCAACTCTTAAATGCTACGGACACAAATGGAAGAGGTTCTCTGTCTGGAGCCACGCACAGAAGATTAACCCTCTACGGATTACGGCTCCCCAAGTACTGCCGTACCTACTGACGCTGGCCAAAGCTGGACTGGCGCACGCGTCCATCAAGATTCATCTTGCTGCGATCTCCCGATACACCAGAACCACGGGGCGGACGTCTTTGTGGTCTCATCGTCTGGTGAAAGTGTTCATGAAGGGACTGTTCAGATCGTTCCCGCCGGTGAAGGCTCCGGCCCCGGCGTGGGAGCTCAACGTGGTGCTGACCAAGCTCATGGGTCCTCCGTTCGAGCCTCTGCACTCGGCTCCGTTGAAGTTCTTGTCGTGGAAAACAGCGTTTCTTGTGGCCATCACCTCCGCACGACGGGTGGGAGAGATCCAGGCCTTTTCCTGCTAGGCCCCGTACTTGACTTTTCACGACACGAGGGTAGTGCTCAGGACGCACCCCTCCTTCATGCCCAAGGTGCCGTCGGACTTCCACCTCAACGAACCCTTGGTGTTGCCTGTTTTCTTCCCGTCGCCTTCGTCGCCGGCTGAAAGGACTTTGCACTCGCTGGATGTGGCTAGAGCGCTGAAGTTCTACTTGGACCGCACAAAGTGTTTTCGGAAGACGTCACAAATCTTTGTGAACTTTGGACCTGTCAATCAGGGGAAGGCTCTCTCGAAGGCTTCCATTTCCAGATGGCTCTCCGGCTGTATCATGTACTGTCATCGGTTGGCAAACCGACCGCTGCCTGGCCGTCCGAGGGCCCATTCCACCAGAGCGATCGCAGCTACCACGGCGTTCCTATCTGGTGTGCCCTTGCTGGACATCTGCAGGGCTGCTACGTGGAGGTCGACACACACCTTCACGAAATTCTACTGCGTCGATCGGGATTCCAGGGAGGAGTCCAGGGTCAGCGAAGCAGTGCTGCGCAACCTGTACGCCTAAGGTGATCCTGGTGAGGAGGTAAGAATTGCTTAATGTTGAGTTTGATGTAATTCTTAATGTTGAGCCTTTGCCACCTCCCGTGGTTGTGCATGTGTGTACTGCTATGTATTCTTTATTCATGAGCATGTGAATCCATGCCAGACCCCATGCTGGAGAAGGAACAAGTTACTTACCTGTAACTGTTGTTCTCCAGCATGGGTCTGGCATGGATTCACATGCGAACCCTCCCGCCTACCCCTCTGCGGCTCTTCACTTGGTCATACTGCCACTACACGTGCTACCAAATCTGAAGATGGCTGCCAGGGGCGGGGCTTAGGTAGAGGGCAGTCATTGGCTGTGGTCAGTATGACGCAGAGATCAGTGATTGGTTACTACTACGAAAGACAGATCAGAAACGAAACTAATACTGATTTTTTCTTTACCGAGGATTCCCAGCCTGACGACGGGGAATATTCATGAGCATGTGAATCCATGCCAGACCCATGCTGGAGAACAACAGTAACAGGTAAGTAACTTGTTCCTTACAAAAATGTATCAGGAGTACAGAAATCCTAATAAATCAGCTTTACAAATCCAAATAGAAACCTGTCAAGAATAAGCAGTATAATTGTACCTTTCTACCCCTGCTGCCTTACTTGAATAGAGCAATACCATTTCAACCCATGTCTGTTTCCTCTTCATTGATGATTCTATGTTTGGTCGCCTACCTCGGTCTCTCTGCACTCCTGCATCATTGGAATCTAGATGCCTTTTCATCGCTGCACCCTCCACTCTGCTGCATATGTTTTGCTTTCTGACCCATTTAAATCTAGATGTCTTAGCTTTTCCCTTCCCCCTCCTTTACTTAGGTCACAGCACTTGTACCCATCTAATTGTCATCTCCAGCCTTGTGCTGCGTATGATCTGTACCTGTAACCCATTTAATTGATACTTCCAGCCCTGCGCTGTGTATGATCTGTACCTGTAACCCATCTGATTGATACTTCCAGCCCTGCGCTGTGTATGATCTGTACCTGTAACCCATCTGATTGATACTTCCAGCCCTGTGCAGTGTGTGATCTGTACCCGTAACCCGTCTAATTGACACTTCCAGCCCTGCGCTGACCTTGATCTGTACCCGTAACCCGTCTAATTGACACTTCCAGACCTGCGCGTGATCTATGCCTGTAACCCATCTAATTGACACGTCCAGCAATACGCTGCGTAGGATCTGTATCTATAACCCATCTAATTGACACGTCCAGCAATGCGCTGCGTATGATCTGTATCTATAACCCATCTAATTGACAAGTCCAGCAATGCGCTGCGTATGATCTACACCTATAACCCATCTAATTGACACCTCCAGCAACGCGCTGCGTATGATCTGTATCTATAACCCATCTAATTGACACGTCCAGCAATGCGCTGCGTATGATCTACACCTATAACCCATCTAATTGACACATCCAGCAATGCGCTGCGTATGATCTACACCTATAACCCATCTAATTGACACGTCCAGCCTTGTGCTGTGTATGATTCCTTATCACCTTTTAAGCCTTGTGAGTAACATGTATTCAACAGCGCATTGATGCCTGAGGGCTTAGTGCGCTTTACAAATGTAAAAAATAAATACATTAAATAAATAAATACAAATGTCTGAATGCAAAGTAATGCAAGCTTGAAAAGGAACTTTAGGGTTGCATATTCTCAACACTGTCTCCCATTTCCATTATGTGGTGTTTGACAGAATGCAAATGAGGGACAGTTCCCATTTTTTTTGTCTCGATAAAAGGCACCTGCCACTATAAAGAGGTGTAAAGTGTTTAATAAACGGCCAAGTGGGATCCCTGTGGCTCTGCTGCCTGAGCAGCAGTGTGTGCCTCTCAAAGGAACACTCGGATCTCTGGTGAGGGAAGACAGCCGCTGCATTTTATTGCAGCCTCTAATAAACCCGGAGGATTCGTGCTCTTAGAAGAGCATGAAAACCCGGAGCCTCTGGGACAATTCCGGAGGTTAGGCTCCAGATTATTGGAGTATCAGAAGTGAATAACATGTTAGGCCTTGTACATGGACCACTTCGGCTTCCTTCGAGTGTCAGAGGTGCCAGGGAATCCTATTCGTCCCTACCACTGACTTTCAAATAAGTCGGCTTGGGAGCATTTTTCGGACCACCGGCGTTCACATGTCACGTGCTCATAAATGGACCGGCTTTTGGATATCTCTGCAGTGGCACAAGGGCCATTCGACAGATCAGGCTTTATCCCCCCTGAAATGCCGGGATGTGTTGACTTAACTTGACTAACCTACAGAGCCGGGACATGTCAGGACGACACAGACACTACACGCTGCCTGTGGCTGCACAGTTCACAAAGGTGCTGCAATTGCTAATGTAAAGCATTTCATTGTTAGCACCTGCATTCGTACACATACAATTTTAGGTAATAGAAATCGTGATGGGGGTTAGTACTTGCATCTCAGGGGAGCGATTGGAAAGGTAGAGGGGGGACAGGAGCCTGCTGTTAGGGAGAATTCTCATTTCATGGCTAATTTCCCTTACCTAGTGAGTTTCTCAGCAGCTTTGCTGGATCTCTGGAGTTGTTTTCTTTCCACTTGGTAAGAGTGTGAGCTTTTCCCCCACTCTTACTGATACTTTGCTATGTGTTGTGACCTGTTTTTGTGATGGTGGGCTCTGGAGTACACCACTTCAGTAGCCCCTTCTTTGTGTGTGTCACACAGCACCTTCTGTGCAGTGGCACAGGCTTGTCATTCAGACTCCTCCCCCCCCCGACTCCATTTCTGAGGTGACTACAGTCCCCCAGAAAAGGGTAAAGTTACCATTAACTTTACTCAGTCACATTTAACCACAGATCCAGTACACACCATCTTACATGGAGTGCTGGGAGGCTTAACTCTTGACTCTTTTTATCTGTACTTCTTAGAGCATTGATTTGCTCTTTTAACATTTAGACATGGCTGGTGGCAGTGGTATCTACCCTAAATTTCTACCGCGGTTATCTTATATAACCATGGTAATATTGTAGGCTATTGTGTTAGCCTCAGACTTAAACCCGCTTGACTAAATCCTTTTTCGTTTGGCTCCGGTGCGGTTTATTCGCCATTTCTTTTTGTTAAACTCCTTCTTGTTTTTTACTTTGCGCGGCAAACCAGGTTTGCCTCCTTTGTTCACTGTCTTTTGGTGGGCTTCTACCTAGAAGCCCTGCTCAAGGCGCCTGGGTGTCTAGGTGGGCTGAATGTGAGGGAGGGGTGTAGTCACCCCCTGCACAGGGTATCCTAGGAAACCCAAGTCGCACTCTGACCTGATTGGGCAAGGTGGTTGTCCGGGCTGGACCACCCCCCTGCTGGGTGATTGACAGCCAGGCTGTGTGAATGGGGGTTTTGCACATAAAAGGCAGGTCTCTTGGGCTGGAAGTCAGAGTCTCGCCACTGGAACTAAAAGGAACCGACGAGAAGTGGAGGAGAGGTCGACTGCTGCAACTACCCCGTACCGGTGAGGCCCTGCTGCAGTCCAGAGCTATCTACCCTTCAACGACTAAGAGATCATCCAGTCCGGAGTCTTCTTCCCTTGAGCCTGGTGGGGATAAGCAGCTCATCTTTTTCAGCCAGAGGTCGCCTTTGTGGTCGAAATCGCTGCACACTGCTGTAGTTGTCCGGGTAGCCACCTGAAGAACCTTTCCTGTTTTTTAAGGAGCGCACCTTTTATTCATTGTTGCTGCTGCCGGCCTCTTCCCTGTGTGGTGCGGACCCCCTCATCGTCCTTCTTCGTGCTGAAGCTGCAGGAAAGCGTGGGTCTGCGGGAAACCAACAGCACCAGCTTCGTTCTTTGAGAAAGGTACTGTATCCTGTTTGAGGAATTTTGGGTGAAATCCCTATTTCTCTACTTTAAGGCTTGTCCTTACTTTTCCCTCCTTCTTATAACTTTTACTTCAGGAACATTGACAATATCAAAGTACTCTTGGCAACGCTGAATCTCAAACTGTCCGACTGTGTGATCCTCGACAACAGGCCACCGGTGTCATTTGACTTTGGCTCCTGCCCCTTGTTTCTTGAATTCCTGTCTATGTGTGTTCTTCGATTCTGTCTGCCTAACCAACATATTGCCTGTGTTTTTTGCCCCCAACTCTGTCTGGGTATTTCGGGTGCTAAGTGTGTTTTTACCCCGGTAGCATTTCTTGCCGCGGATACGCGTTTATCTAGTAGACCGAACTGTCAAAAAGTGATCGCAATTGTATTCACGGTAACGTGTTCTGTTTCATAACACCGGTCCATTCAAACACAGGGTACTTACCTCGAATAATACTGTACAAAGTGAATTGGTTAGTTGGAGTATATTTTACGTGTGGTTTTTGAATTAATAGAAGTATTGTGTTAATAACAAATGGTTTAAAAATAAATGTACTTATATTTTTTACCTGAAACCTTGAGTCAGTGTTTGCTTGAGTCACAGTAATTGTGGTCCCTTTTTGTAATTTCTGCTACTGCTCATATATTCTTGAGATAAGCCTGGCTGCTCCGCTACTGCTAGCACTATAACCTAGTAGTACAGGCTTGTACCAAAGGTAAAACTTGTATTGCCACCTGTAGTCTTAATTGTGTGTAGTGGTCCCTAAGGGCACTGCATGGAATTCTGCCTTACAACCGCTCATTCTCCCAGCAGTTCTTAAGTTTGAGGTTTCAGACATGGAGAGAGTTAACTGTAACATTGAAGCGGCACCAGAATAGTCTCATTAGAATGTGTAAAGAAGTTAGATGCCCTCACACAAGTACGTTTGTCCCCCCCATAGTCTCTGTTGTTAGCGCCTCTCCCAACATTTGAAGGGTTGCCCCCGAACCCCCTCTGAGATTTTCGTCTAGGTGCACACCTGTATCTGTGTATAGGAATTAGAGACCAGAGCAGATCAACTAACAGTGGTTTTTATTGATATTGATATTCTATTTATATTGCGCTCGTACAAGTGTTTCAGAGCGCGACAAGGCAAGGGAGGAGAACAGGGGAGACCAAACAACGATCTTACTAGGCCCAATGACATTGAGAACGCACAAGTGCATAGGAAAGGGGAAAAGTGCATGGAAGGGGGGAGAAGTGGAAAGTGTGGATCAGAGGAGAAACAGATAAATAAATAAATAAAGGCGATAAACGGTGGTAGTGCAGCCAGCAAGTGGCAAGTGCTGGGTTTAGCAGACAGGGTATATCTGATAAGTGTGGTATATCTGATAAGTGCGGTATATCTGATAAGTGCAGAAGTAAAGCGGGTGGGGGAGTGTATGGGTACAGATACAGACCCCAGTGCAAGGGATGGCCCGGAGGCAGTGCAGGAGAGTGGCGGGGTGAGCAGGTACCTGGGCCCAGGTGACAGAGGGTGGGCAGGTGCACAGTGCCGAGAGAAAACAGTACCACTTCAATTCCAAAGAAAAGTATGTTGTGCACTTTCTGTGCTTGCACATAATGAAAAATCAACCAAAAGAAATCACTTATCGAAAGACATCAGTTCCACCCAGGCATGTGACAAGGTCACCTGCTTGGAACTTTGAGTGAAAGGTGAGGGTAGCCACAGGCATCAGGTGTGCTCACTAAACGACAATCATATAACAGGAGCTTGTTTCCAAGAGAGAGAATGCTTAATCCTATCTCTTTTAGTGTAACCCACGTTCTGAATAAGTCTTTTGAATGTGACTCCCTCCTTTGGTCTGATATTCCCCAAATAATGCCTGGTAGTGAATTATGAGCGTTGCAAAGCAGAAGGATAGAACCTCCTTCCATGCCTACAGGAAGATTGCATTGGGAGGTGTGGGCAGGGTCTTCCAGTAGACCAAGACATGAGCACAAGAAGTAGAAGATCTGAACGCATGAAGATATGCACCAGGAAAGATGTGCGGCGACATTTAAACCCCCCACAGACTCTAAAAACTCTAAGAACTTTTGGGGAAGGGACCCACGACGGAGAGACTTGTTGCTGATTGGTTTAGAAGCCGAAAACCCTTTTTTTTGTTGCACAATGGGGGGTAAGGACTTGGAAAGACTCAGAACCCGAGCCCACAGACTTGGTCTTCTCAGGGACCACACGCACATAGCTTTTGATTTTGTTTTCTACTGAGCTAACACACACCAGAGGGTTTACCTGAGTATCTTGCTGCTTGCATCCATGGCGGGGAGAGTGGGGTGCGGCCAGCAGAAGCCACCTGCAGACAGGGACTTTGAGAACTAGCAGAGACCTGGAACCCCACCCATTGGTGACTCCTCAGAGTCATAGAGCAGAATCCCTGGAGCTAGAGGGACTGGATTGTTACTATAGGTTAATAAAGGCCATGTGCCCTAAGTAATTCAAATGAATTAGTCACTTTCCTTGTGATGTTGTTGTCACACGGCTTTATGGCAGCAGGTATTCCAGTGCTGTTGGCTTCTAACACTGTAAGGGCTATTCCTTTATATCAACTCAAACACCTTATCTGTGCGTGCATATATCTGAAATAATAGAGCAAATACTGTTGTTCCATCCAATGGCTTTATACATATCTCCTACTTCCACGTTTACACATTTCCATTCCCTGTATTTTAAGTGCTCATTTATATGTTTGTTCAAAATTGTATTGTCTGCAAACTGCAATTAAAGACAATTTCGATTCCAAAATTAAGTTGAAAATGTCACACTTTTTCTTTCACCCTGCCATCGCAATAAAAAATCAGATGCATCTTTCAAAGTGCCCTAAAGACTAGAGTATTAGAGGTTTGCAAACATGTGTTGTGTTCCTTACATTTGCTGACAAAAACAAAGGATTCTGGTTCAGTTTCTGCTTGTGGGCGTGCCATTAGTACAACTATATTAATTTCCAGTATTCAGAATGATTGCCTCCTATGTGGGGATTAATCAAAGCCCCCAAATATATGAAACTGAAGGGCCACGGCAAGTATGACCTGCCAGCATTTATAACAAAACGTTCACACTGTAAACAGGCCTATTAAAGCAGACTGTGGGGCTTCTGCTAGTAGCACAAGGAAGGGCAATGTGAAAAAGGCCTACTTGTCATTACAAATAGAAAAGCAGCATTTTAATTCACAAAGGTAGAAGAAATTCAAAGGTCCCTTTCACATTTAAAAACAGGAGTTTTAAACACTGACACCAAAAGGGCTTTGCATGTGTGTTTGCAGTTTAAAGCAGGACATGAGAAAAATGTGCTCCTGCTAGCATAAAGAGGTCAGGGAAAAGACATGGTGTGGACAAAAAGTAGTGTATATTATGCTTCAGATGCAAAATACTGGCAACCATTTGAAAAGAAAATCCCACTTTGTTGCCATGAAAAGTTCTTGTAGGCCTGAGGCAGACTATGTGGGTGTCTTTCTATAGTGCAAATCCAGAGAAAGCTAAAACAAAAATGTAATCCAAGTGAAGATTGCAAAAACACATCACCTTGCGGGCTGAAAAATAAACACAACCATTTCTTTTTCACTGAAACTTTCACCCATCAAAAGGGAGTGCACTGTGACCATTCAGACCTACTTTTCAGCCGAAAAACAAACAGCAAGTAATTAAAAGTGTATTTTGTTAATGACTGAAAGAAATAGCCCTGCACTTTCAGCGCGAAACCAAAGTGAACTTTAATCAGTAAAAACACTATGTCGAAGAATAAAGGCTGATGTTAGAAAATGCAGTATTGGAGTTCATTTCAGCCAAGACAATGGGCAAAATTCAAAAGTGGCTCCCCCCACTACCAGGATGGTTTGTGCATCCCAGCTTTTTATAACTGCATTAAAGTGTGGCTGCTAAGAGGTGTTGTAAACAGACTTTCCCTAGACATGCTGTCTCTGAGGGCAGTTCTGAGCAGGCAGATAGCCTAGCTAGTGCATGACAGGAATGATGGGAGAGGGATCTCTGTGCTGCCAAGACTCCATGTTTTACAACTGGCAGCTACCAACTTCAAACAACAAAGAGGATAATAAAAGAAAAAAAACCCTGCTCACAGGCTGGCCATGGGTGGTAAATGGCACGGAAGGAGGGAAGCTCATATTTGCACATATGATGATTCGCCTTAGTTTAAATGGACTGTCACAATTTCTGCTGTTTCTCAGAAACTACAAATCACACTGTATCCATGTATGTTTTATTTTTTAGATAACTTGAAGGCGATTATGGTGATATAAAATTCCTCCACCTTAGGGAATTGTAATGATCAGCTAATAGGTGTTGCTGGCTGCTCTGAACATGTTCCGAGTTTGAGAGTTGGCGAACGGGTGGAGGGTAAAATTAGGGATGTGGGTGATAAATTGCATGTTTCTAACAATTGTTTGTAAAAATGGTGGAAAATTGGCAATTGGCTGTTCAAAAAGGCGCAGACCTGGCTGTTTAAAAAAAAAAATCCTCATGATTAGCTGAAGCTAAATATATATAAATTATGATATTGCTAGTAAATCACAAAGTTTTTGATACATAACTAGATTTTTGCCAACAATTGACATGGGAACTAAAGGGGTTTCAAATAGAAGTTGCCATATGTCTCCTCCATACTCCTAAACCAATCCTTAGAGAGGGGCTGGGTTTGGGAGGAGAGAGAAGGGTAACTGTCCAATCCTATTTGCAAGAACTCTTGAAGGGCCCTGCCCAAAATTGAAATCTTAATGGTGTTGTCACTGCTATATGAAGTGGATGCACTATGGGCGAAGGGACAGAGCTGCTAAAATTACCATCAGCAGAGCTAGTGAAATTTACCATCTGAAAGCCGCAAGGAAACACCAGATGAGATTGCTGAGCATTGCATCTGGGGGAAGTGGTCTATTGCAGGGGAGGCCTAAAAAAAGCTGACTGGGACCTATTGTGAAGGGCTGTGAATTGAGCCAACTGAAACCAAAGTTGAGGGAATCTGCTTGTCTTAAAACCTTTCCATTTTAAGTAAGGGGGGGGGCTGCTTGGGGTGGGCAAAACTGTATAGATCCTTAGCCTATGCCTATTTTACTAAAAATGAATTCCCCTTGGCAGAACACCAAGGGGGATTTTGTTCAAATTCAAAATTAACGAAGCTCATTCGCAGTGTGCGCTGAAAACTATAGACTGTAATTTAATTGGGCAATCTTTCTATTCAGCTTCCCCAAAACAGGCCTTTAATTGGAGGGGGATCTGAAATCCCACATTCTTAAATCATCCCAATTATTCTGTCTGACTTCCCCAACGCAGATCAAAGTAGATTGGATCTGAAAAACCCACTGCTAAATCACCCAGTGTTTATTTACTGCTAGCTTTTTAAGCGCACAGGAAAATCAAAATTGCACAGGACTACATGATATGATATGATATGGCATTTATAACGCGCCTATACACAAGTGTTTCAAGGCGCGATGAGGCAAGGGAGGGAGAACAGAGGGAAGACGGACAACAATCCTACTAGGCCAGGTGTCATTCAGATCGAGCAAGTGCATAGGAGGGGGAAGGGGGAGAAGTGCGGGGGGGAGGTGGAGAGGACAGTGCAGTACATGGGATAAGAAAAAAACGAAACCCCCCAAAAAAAAGATAAGTAAAGGTACGGCCAGCAGGTGGCAAGTGCAAGGGTAAGTGCAGGCATCAGGTGTCAAGTGCTGGTAGTGGGACTGTAGGGATACAGAAAACAGTGCCCATCTGTAAATTGTTTTCTGACCAGCGCTAATTATTTCTTGAAGTGAAATCTGTAGATAGAAAGGTACTGTAATTTGTGTTTTTGCCAACCCATTGGTGTGATTTATTTGTGTAACAAGAATGTAATTGTGAACCAAAAAAGAAGGTGGCGTGTGTAGTTTAGTGTGATTTCATTACCTATAATTCAAATAAATGGAAATATATTTCCTGTACACCGTCCTGATTCTTGACTCATTGGTAGCTCAGGGGGAGGGATCCTAGGGGAATGATATGAGGCTGAAATAGGGCTGAATAAAAGAACTGACAGTAATGGTTTATTGTGTGACACTTAGCATGGGGGAGGCAAGGAACCTGTGTTGAGGGTGGCCTATTAATAAACCGTTACACCTCCAAGATATGAGCAAGCTGCTACCTTTCTTTGTTACACATTACAATGGTTGAAAATAGGCGTGCGTGGCCTTATTTTGGTGCAATGAAACTTAAGGCAAAATAGATCCGGCATCTTTTTGTGCTTGATGATATATAAAGCTGTACAAATGTCAGTATCTTGTGAAAGTACAAACACACACACTATCAACATTTTACAACAATTACATTGAACACCACATGATGAGTTGGAACAATGGTGGGGGTAGGAACAGAGCCCCCGACACAATTGAAAGGTGGGGATGAAAGACATTATTTATATGGACAGATGGGTTGAACAAAAAGAAATAGCCAACTTGGCATTACTAGACAAACTGTGCATTGAAGGTAAAAGAGCACAACAACGTGAACACGTTTCTTAGGCTTCTAGAGCTATTTTGAGACTCCCCCAACCCTGGGCCGTGGTAATTTCCTTAATGTCCCTCTGATGGGATAGTCTTATACTGGTGACTAGCATCCAAGGATACAGTTTAGAGGAACTTGTACAGTGTCTACGGGAAGTATCTAAAACACAAGAGCGAGAATCTAGGTCCAACAGTGTAAGGTTGGAGCAACAACAAAGCATGTGTAATTTTCTACACTATGAAGACCTAGTGTCCTAGTCCAAGTTGAGATCCCTATCAAAAATCATTGCAGCCTAGAGTTGCACCCAGCAGGCTTCCTTGAATTAACTTGGTCTCATGGTGTTTACAGTTCCCCCTGTCCCCCAGCACTGTAATTTCTTGGACTGGATGGCATCTTCTCTTGCAAGTTTGGTTCTCCTCTGGTCTTGGTTCACTTTCCTGGCACAGCGCATGCCTTCCAGCCAGAAACTCTGAATCCCCCTGGTCCAACGGGATACTCCAAATGGACTACCAGCAGCAAGTCTCCCCCCCCCCCCACTACCTGGGTGCTTTTCAGACTGAAGTTATTATTCTCCACCAGCCACATGTCACTCTCTTGGACAAGAACCTCCTACAGGCTCTTGTTTCTCCTTTGCAGTTGTAAGCCCGAAACAGGTTTGAGACCTTCTTGGATTCTGCGTTCTCCCTCAGATCTGTGTATGTTTTGTTATTTTGCATTTATTTGAAGAACGTGGATGTTAATTTCTAACAGAAAATACATACAGTAGCCAATTTACAGGCACCAACAACGGGTGCTTGTACAATAGCACAAAGATAGCAATGTGGTGAGCGACTTTGTATGTGAATGAAGTGGAATAGACCAGGGACAACACCAGGGACAACACAAAAAATCAGGTGACTTACAAAGGTAACATTATACTAAAAACGATGCAAACTAAAGAGGAGTAATATACAAAATAACATTATGACGCAGCTCTGGAAGGAGTGGTGGGGCCAGGTAGTGAGGATGTGGGAGGGGGAGGCAGGGGCTCCCTCTTTGGCCAGTAGGTGAAATGTAAGATGTTCTTTGAAGCAATCCACAGTTAGGCTGGTATTCATTGTGAAAGGCAGCAGGATCCAATGGCTCAGGGCGAGGAGGGTGGAAGAGAAGAAGCGAAGGATACATGGGCAATGGGAGAGCGAGGTTGAGTGCACAGGCGGAGCAGAGGGAACAAGATCGTGAGTAGACTGAAATACAGTCATCCCAGGGAGCAGTTGTGTATGGAGAGACATCTAGCATAGTGTCAGCGAATGTCCGAGTAGGTGTTACTCACCACTCCGAAATAGGCCGAAGATGTGGAGGTGTGACCTTGGAGATGATGGTGGTACAAGAATCGATATTCAGCCTTTCATCCCATCTCCCCTGAGTACAAGACTCAGGCTTCCTCAAAGAGGGGCTCTTTTCTACAATGTACCTCTCTGCTGTTTCAGTTGGGACAGACAGAGGTGTCAATTGAATAAAAGAGCGGGGAGAACACACACCGCCAATACCAATGCTGCAAAGGAATACAAAGATATTAGACAGTGTTGAAGTTAAAGCAAGTAATCGGAACAGTTGAATTTAATGGGAAACTACCTAGCTAAGTATTGGAGTGGAGCTTCCCCGGGGTGGATCTGCAAGAAATATAACAAGAGTGGGAATATTCTAAAGAGCCTTTTAAAGTATCAGTCCCAACTTATATATCTAACTGGTAACAACTAACCTGAATAAGGCTATTTTGTGGAAAGGAATCCAGGAAACAGAAGACAACGAAAGGAGAAAATAACAAAAAGGAATATTAGCATAGGGAAGTAGCCCCGAACGGCACGAGGGTCGCACTAGTGCCGGGTTGGTGCAATTTCAGCAGAGCGTTTATATGCACTTGAAGACAAGTTCACAAGAATAGTCACTCAATGTCCCAGAATCCAACAGAAGACAAATATCCAAACAAAGTCGTGGAGAGAAAATAGTAGCAGAGACGGGATTTGCCAATTAAGTATGTACCTGAGCACACATACATCCAGAGTAGGTCTAGAAAAGTTCCGGATAGTTGACAGCAAGACCTCTGCTTTGGTTCCGTGTGCAGAAGCGGCAACCTGGAATGAAGTACCGCAAGAGACAGAAGGGAGCCGGATCCAATAACGTTCCGAGTCAAAAAACCAGACGAGCAAGACAGGAATAAAGGAGGATGCAAGCCAATCCAGTAGTCGGGCAAGGGTCAAAACCAGGAAATCAGATGAGGAATCGTGTGGAGAAGACACGAAGTAGTAACGGACGCAACCCCTGGTAGCTTGTAACGCTAATTAGCAGCAACGAGCCCCTTGAAAGACGGTGGTTTCATAGCCGTAAGGGGGCGTAACTTGCCATACGTCTTCCACGTACAGGACGTGTCAGCTGACCCGGAGTCCGTTGTAGTTTGTACATGCGCCATGGCAACCTGTATCTGGTCCACAGAGGAGCTTGTAAAGAAGTTGTATTCTGCAAGGAGGCCCGTGGGGAAGCCCGAAGTGTAACAGTAGGTTGTAGAGAGTGTGGGTAGTGAAGGTGAAAACCTTGTCTAGAGACCGAAAGGACAAGCAGTTGGCATGCGCTGTAGTGGAGTTTGCTAAGCATAAGGCTAGATATTAAGAAATTGATGAATTTTCCTAATGTTGAGAAGCAGAATTAATACGAGAAGCCGAGGTGGTGGGAGTGATGAACTATTCCACTTGGAGGTTGGCAGCGGACACAGAGAAGGCGCATCCGTCCACGCGGGAGAGTCTTAACACTGGGGACAGACACCACAAGAGCAGACTGCGATCGGAGACAGTGGGATGGAACATAGCATGAAAATTACTCCTACGTCCCGTCCCCTTTCCTCCATACTTATGGGACATCTCTCCGTCCTGTGGGACGGGACCGGAGCACTTTTGTAAAAAAGCATCCAAAAATGTTTCCAAAAATGTTGTCCTTTCTCCCTTTCCTGCGCTGGGCCCGGCACACGGCCGTAACCCCGCCCACCTTGGCTCTGCCCTGCGCATCGCCCATCAGTCCTTTTCTCCGCTCGTTCGGGACTGGAAGCACTTGCATCCTCAGAAGAATTTCTTCCCTTTTTTCCTCTCTGGCTCTTGCTAGCGATCGTGTGCTAGTCTATGTCGTTCAAACTAGACTTTCCAGATTGTTCATCGTGTCACTGTTGTTTCGCGAGGGTGAATCCCCATCCTCTTTGTTTAGAGTGCTTGGGTCCGGTTCACCGTTGGGACTCCTGTTTTTACTGCGAGTCCCTTTCGGTCCGGGCACTTCAACGTCGGTTGGAGCGATGGCCGGAGGTGTTCTGACGAACTCCTCCTTCACATTTTCAGGCGTTCATCGACGAGAAGAAGAAACGCCCGGTAAGTTCTTTACTTTTCAGAGCACCCCGGCCGGGGTATACCTTTCCGGGTTCCTCTCTGGCTGGGAGGGGCGTTGATCGCTCTGCCACCGGGGTTCGCCCTGAGGTGCCCGTTTGGCCTAATAATTGTACCAGAGTTTTCTCCGAGGGTCTCCGTAAGGGGCCTGTGGATACCGGAGCACGCTCCGAAGCCCCTCCTGTGGGGGCTGTTTGTAGACCCAGTTCTACTGAGTCGTGGGGTACCGGAGCTCGCTCTGAGGCCTCTCTGTTGGCTTCCCTCAAAAATAAGACCGGGGTGCGCCCCGAGGCCTTGGGTGGGCTTGCTGTTACCGAACGGATGTTCGAGGCCCGCGCAGATAGGCTGTTACCGGACCTAGGTCTGAGGTCCCTCGTTCAGAGGCTAAAGCTACCAACAGTTCTGAGAGGCCTGACAAGGCCTTGTCAGTGAAAGCTGTTTCTCACCGTTCCCGCTCTTGCGGCGACACCAGATCTGTTGAGGGGGCAAAGAAGGAAAGTTCTTCTTTTACCGGCAGTGCCGAGGTCCTTCGAAGGCTAATTTGGTGGTTGGTATGTCACAAAAACATTCTAGGCCTCTGCCGAGGTCCCTTATGTTAAGACTAAAGTTAAGACCCCTGATCCATCGACGCGGACCCCTGCCTCACTTCCTCGCGTGCTGCAGTTCCCCTCAGATGATGACAAAATGGTGCCCGTTCCCGCCACGACCGCGGTGGCCATTTTGGGTGCTACCCCTACAACTACGCCATCGGCCTCAGGTGTAGGGCTTGGCCCCTTGGGTGAACCTAGAGTCCCCTGTGCGCATCCATATCGGCCAGTTTGACTGGAACGCTCGGATGCCTCTTCCGCACAATGTTTCGCTGCCTGCAGGGTTGGCACCGTTGATTTATGTGGATATGTCGGTGGAGGGGCCTGTGTGGCACCCGTCCCCGTTATGGATTTGTCCACCTCATGAGAGGCCTCCTCAGGTTCCGAAGCAGTCCCCGGAGGAAGCTTTTTTTGGTAAATTTCAAACGCTTATGCGTACCGACCCCATGAGGGAGTATTTCAAAGGGCTTTTTAGGGAGAAATGTCCTCCCTCGCCTCCAGCTCCACCTGTTCCTCCAGTGGTTCCGCCGACGCCTCCCTTGCCTAGGGTGCCTCCCCCGACTCTTCCGCCTTTGCCCCCATTGTCCCCTGTGGACAAGGCAGCGCCCGACACGGTTCAGCAGGATCCTGATCTGTCAGATGACGCACAAGGCGATCAGGACAGCGAGGACCTTTCCCGCTCTATCAGAGCTTTTCATGACCAGGTACTGGACATGATGAACTTCTTAGATGTTCCAGTGCCCCGAGGCACCCGCTCCGCAGGAGGGCGTGCTTTCTGGGGCGTTCACCCTGTCTCCCTTGGAGTGTACCGGCCTGTTCTTGCAGAAGGACGTTCTGGCCGAGGTCCGCAGAGTCTGGGAAAAGCCACACTCTGGACTTTTTGTCAATAAGAAAATTGACGCGAGATACAGGCTGCATTCTTCGGAAGAGGTGGCCCTGTCGTCTTCTCCACCCCCCTCCTCCACAGTGGTAGCTGCGGCCACTTTGCAGTCCAGGCCTGCAGCATCCTCTTCCACGACGGCTACTCAGGTTCTGGGAAAGAAGCACAAGCTCCTCGACTCCCTCGGGAGGAAAATCTTCGCTAACTCAGCCTTGCTGCTCAGGCAGGCCAACGTTGAATTGATTTTAGCTGGAGCTAACATGCAGATGTGGAAAGGTCCATCGGAGTTTGAGGAGTTTATCCCGGTCGAGAAGCTGGAAGACTTTAAAGGAGGCCTTTCCGATGCTAGGGTCTTGGCCCAGTCTTGGCCCAGGATCTCCTGGAGGCTGCGGCTCATCACGTAGACACCTCGGCTCGGGGCCTTCTGCTGGGGGTTGATACCTCACGGCTGGCGTGGCTGCATGCAACTAAATTCTCAAAAGAAGTGCAGGACAAGTGTTGGACCTTCCATTCGATGGGAAGGAGCTCTTTCATGCTACAACAGATCTAGAGCTCACCAAGACGAAGGATAGCACTCAGACAGCTAAGTCCTTATCTGTCCTGGTTAAGGCTTCTTTCAAAACCCAGAGACCGTTGTTGCAAAGTCGACCTTCCTCTGGCTTTAGGGACTTCATCGACAGCAAGTCTCGCGGATGGGATTCCCCTGTGGGGAATAACCGCCGTAGGCAACAACGGATGCGGTTTTTCTCCCGCTGCTCAGCCTCCTCCTCAGGTTCTGGTGGCACCGCCACCAATAAACCTACTAAATGAGGGTTTTCCACGCTCGCACGAGACCTCGGTGGGAGGACGCATTGCGTCTCATTGGGAGGCGTGGCAGGCCATCACAGAAGACAGATGGGTCTTGTCAGTCACTCAAGCGGGCTTCCGCTCATCTCTACCCCCTACCCCACCCCTGAACCCTCCTTTTCAGCTGTCGGCTCGCCCTGCCTCAAAGCCGAGGTTCAGAAACTTCTGGACCTCAGAGCTGTGGAACCCGTTCCCCTTGGGGAGCGAGGGGGGGGGGGCTTCTACTCCTGGCTGTTTACGGTGCCCAAACCCAACCAGGCTGGCCTGCGCACCATCCTAGACCTTTCCCAGTTCAATCTTTTCCTACCCCAAGAGAAATTCAAGGAAATTCAAGATGATCACGCCCAGCCAGATACACTCCTCCTTGCAGATGGGCGATTGGCTCAGTGTTGTGGATCTTCAGGATGCGTACATGCATATCCTGATTTGGAACCCACACAGGAGATATCTCTGCTTCTCTTTGGGAGAGGAGCACTTCCAGTTTCGTGTGCTTCCTTTTGGCCTCAGCTCGGCGCCGCGTCTCTTCACGAAGAGGTCGGTGATTGCGGCCTAACTTCGTCTGCAGGGTATCCATGTGTATCCCTATTTGGATGACTGGCTCTAACGCAGCCCTTGTCAGCTGGCAGCAGCGGGCAATCTCCAGTCTCCCCTTAAGCTCCTGTTCCATCTTGGGCTGTCGGTGAACTGACGGAAATCTTCCATGACGGTCTTGCAGGACCTGATTTTGCTTGGTTTCCGCTGGAACACGATTACTGCAGAGTGTACCTGACCGGGGACAGAATGGCGGATCTGTTAGCCTTTGCGCAGTCGGAGAGCATGTCGGCCTGGTGGGTCCAGAGGCTTCTTGGCCTCATGGCCTTGTGCGTGCTGGCTCTTCCTCTTGCTCGTCTCAAGATGAGACAGACCCAGATGGCTCTTCGGAGTTCCTGGCGTCAGGCTGTGGACCCGGATTCCAAGCGGATAATGATTCCGGATTCCATGAGAGTGGACCTGGATTGGTGGTCATCTCTCAGCAACCTGTCGATGGGTGCGGGGTTTCAGGACCCAGCCCCCACGGTGATGATCACGACGGACTCCTCGCTTCTGGGGTGGGGTGCAACGTTAGATCTCCTTCAGGTTTCTGATCTCTGGTCGCCTCAGGACAAGCTCCTGCACATAAATCATTTGGAGCTTCTGGCGATCTTCCTAGCGCTCAGGGCGTTCAGACCGCTCATTGCCAACAAGGTGGTCCGCATACGCACGGACATTGTGGTGTCAATGTATTACATCAACAAGCAAGGGGGAACGAAGTCTCCCCCCCCCCCCCCCCCCTCGTGGACCTGTCCATCCAGATATGGGAGTGGCCCGTGCTTCATGGTGTCTGGCTGCTTGCAGTGCACATCCCGGGCCAGCTGAATGTCACAGCGGATGCCCTCAGCCGGCGGACAGTGGTCAGCTACGAGTGGGAGTTGAAGGCGGAGGTCCTCTCATGGATTTTCTTGCATTTTTGCACACCGGAGGTGGACCTCTTTGCTACGGCAGTAAACAAGAAGCTTCCTCAGTATGCCTCCAGAGGGGGGCTGGGAGCCTCCTCTCCGGGGGATGCTCTCGAGATTCCATGGCACAACATGAGAGCTTACGCCTTCCTGCCTCTGCCTCTAGTCCATCAGGTGATTTGGAAACTGAAGAACTCATAGCCCCGTGGTGGCCGGCCAGGTTTTGGTTCTCAGAACTTCAAAACCTGTCGGTGTATCCGCCGATCAGGTTACCAGTGACCCCCGATCTTCTTCATCAAGGGGAACAGCAGATGTGGCACCCCTCCCCACAATCGCTCAGCTTGGCGGCGTGGTGCCTGAGTTCAGGTCTTAAGAGCATCTTAACTTGTCTACGGATAACATGCGGATTATCCAGGCAGCCAGGAAACCCTCGACCAGATCCCAATACAGGAGTAAATGGCTCAGGTTCTGTCATTGGAGTTTGGAAAAGCAGTTGGATCCAAGGGTGGCTACGATTGACACAGTGCTGTCCTTCGTGTCTTCCGTAGCAGAGTCGGGTGTTCACGTTCTGTCATGCAGAACTTACCTTTCAGCGGTTTCCGCTCATCTTTCTTCAGACCAGTGCTCTTATTCTCTGAGTAATCCAGTGGTTAAGAGGCATTTTGCTGGCTTGACACATCTCTACCCTCCGGTTCGTAGTCCGCACCTGCCGTGGGACCTAAATGTAGTCCTGACAGTGCTGTGCCATAAACCCTTTGAACCAATGGCCACGGTGGACCTCAAGTACCTATCCTGGAAAGTGTCCTTTCTGGTCGCTGTTACGTCAGCGAGGAGAGTGAGTGAGCTCCAGGCCTTGTCAGTGGAGCATCCTTTCTTAGTTTTTCACAATGACAAGGTAGGACAAACCCGGCCTTTCTACCGAAGATGGTAACTGAATTCATATGAATCAGTCGATCTCCCTATCGGTCTTTTTTCCGAACCCTGCCTCAGAGGCTGAAAGGGTTCTGCACTGTCTTGACGTCAGAAGGGCTCTTAAGTTCTACCTTGACAGGACTTCCGAGCTTAGGAGTTCTTCTCAACTTTTTGTGACCTTCGGCAACCCTCAGGGTAAGCAGGCGTCTAAGGCGACTATTTCTTGATGGATCACCGCCTGCATCACGGAGTCTTTCACCATCCAAGGGCTTAAACCTCCTAAGGGTATTCACGCACACCTGGTGCGGGGCAAGGCAGCTGCGGTTACTTTTCAGAAATATGTCCCCTGGGAGTCCATCGCTAGGGCAGCTACTTGAGCCTCCCCTTCTGCTTTTTGTATGCATTATTGTCTTGACATGAGCTCAAGAGCTGATGCTCAGTTTGGTCAGGCTGTGCTGAAGAACCTTTTTCAGTAAGGGGTATTTCCCTCCACCCGTAGTTCCTGTTAGGAGTGCTTGGGAATCTCCCATAAGTATGGAGGAAAGGGGAAGGGACGTAGGAGTATAACCAGATAACTCACCGTAGTGACCACCTTACTCCTAATCCATAGTCCCCTTTCCTCCATACACCCGCCCTCCATCCCCTCTAATAAGGTTCCTCTGTTATTGCTAAATGGTCTCTGACCTGGCGATAGAAAAGGACTGATGAGCGATGCGTGGGGCGGAGCCAAGGTGGGCGGGGTTATGGCCGCGTGCCGGGCCCCGCGCAGGAAAGAGAGGAAGGATAACATTTTGGAAAAAATTTTGGATGCTTTTTTACAAAAGTGCTCCAGTCCCGTCCCCCATTATGGAGGAAAGGGGACTATGGACTAGGGGTAAGGTGGTCACTACGGTGAGTAACCTGGTTATTCACATGAAATGCACGGTGAACGATTCACAGAGACTTAAAAATGATCCGCTTTTTAACCGGCAGCCAATGGAGCTGTCTAAGCAAAGGAGACAGATGAGCCCCAAACTGGCAGCGGCGTTCTGCAGAAGTTGCAGACGATTTGTGAGAAAGCATGGCTCAGCCAAATTTTGTGAATTGCAGTAATCCACAGCACTGAGCACAAGAGCGGCCACCAAAGGGGCCTGAAATTTGGCCGGGATAAAAGGGAGCACCTTCTGAAGAATGCGCAATTTAAAGTGGCCGGCACTACAGAGGGCTGCCACCTGTTCATGCATCAAAAGAGAAGGAGTGATTTGTACCCCTAAATTCTTAACAGAGGGTGCTGGCTTGGTGAAGGGGCCCAAAGAGGCCGGCCAGAAGTCTGTTTTCTAGAACAGCACGGGGGAATTGGTACCAATACCAAGAACCTCAGTTTTGTTACTGTTCAACTTTAACCAATTTGCTGCCATCCACACCCCGAGATCCTCTAGGCACCTCCTAAGCCGAGCTGCCGTATCAGGGCGGATAAGATCCAGATGAACCAGGATCTGTGTGTTATCGGCATAGGAATAGTACCGGAAACCATAAGAAAGAATCAGAAGAAGAGGCCGGCTACAGATAGTAAACAATATAAATTGTGTGATGGGTCGAAGCTGATACCAGGGTTATGAGCGAAGCGGAGTAATGGAGGTGATCAGGAGAGAAGAGAAGAAGAGGGGTGAGGAAGAGATAGCCTGTTTGGCTGGGAAGTAGAGAAACGTCAGTTTTAGTGGAGGTGAGCATGAGCGAGTGAGATGCCATCCAATATTTGATGACGAGAGACAGTTTGACATTTTTGACAGCAGCTTGTTGGATAAGGAGTGAAAATAGAAGATCTGAGTGTCATCAGCGAAGAGTTGAACGCAGAAGCCGTAAGGGGATATCAGGGTGCCAAGAGCTGAAATATAGAGAGTGAAAAGAGGGCTATCTGTGATGTCAAGGACAGATCATGTAGAGAGAAGGTCAGAATGGTCAACCATATCGAAGGCAGCGGAGTGGTCGAAGAATTAGAATAGAGAAGAGGTTTTCATGTTGAGTGGAAGAGATGAAGTTGATGTCATTGAGGAGAGCTCTCTCAGTAGAATGCAGCGGTCAGAAGCTAGATTGAAGAGGGTTCCAGAGGTCATGAGTATTAAGGAACTCAGTGAGTCGATTGAATACTCACTCACTCTAGGAATTTGGAATAGTGTTGTAGAAGAGAGACAGGCCGAAAGTTGACAGGACAGTTAGGATCTAGACAAGGTTTCTTAAGGAGAGGGTTGACAGTTGCTGTCTTGTAGGATGAGGGAAAAGTGGCATTGTCAAGAGAGGAGGTGAAGAGGGAAGCAAGTTGAGGAGCAACACTGGGAGCTAAGCAGGGGACAGTGGGTCAGTGTGGGCACAGGAAGAGTTAGCCTTGAGTAGGGCAAGAATCTCATGGTTGGTCGGGCAAAGGAGGCATAGCAGCGGTAGAAATAAGTGAGCAGGAGGAGAGGCTAGAAGGTAAGTAGTGAGGGTGTTGGGAATGGTAGAAATCTTCGAAGCAAAGTAGATAGCACGATCATTTGCAGAAAGAGGAGATGGAGGTTGGTTTAGTTGGGGAAAGAATTGGTTAAAAGATTTTTGGAGGCTCCTAGATTGAGACGAAATGGGAGAGCGATAGAAGTCACGTTTGCAGAACCGAGAGTAGAGGAGCAGTTTTTAAGAGCAGTGAGATAGAGTGGAGACCAGAGGAGTGTCTTGACCTTTGCCTAGTGCAAATCTTTTTCTGCAATGTTGTTTTCAGGGTGCAGATGAGATGTGCAATCCAGAGGCATGGAGGGGAGGATTAAGGAGTGTGTAGTAAAATGGCAGTGAGAGAAGAAGGGAGAATAAAGAACAGTGATACAATTAATTAAGACTATTTCAGTGGATTGTAAGGTTAGTTCAGTGTTGGAAGAGATAGTGGTGTAGGTCAGAGAGGTAGACCGAGAGTTTGGAGGAGGTAAACGTGCGCTTAGTTATAGTTGTAGTACATAGAGAAAGTGAAGAAGAAGCAGGAGTGGAGATTGAGGCAAAGACGATTGGAGTGATCTTAGGGAGAACGTCTAGTGGAGATATTAAATGTGGAGAGTTGAGTGGAGATGAGAACGATGTCAAGGGAGTTTACAGTATAATGGGTGGACAGAAGAGTGAGTGGTTAGAGCAGCAGAGAGAGAGGGCAGGTTGAAGTCACCAATTACAATGAGGTGGTGATCGAGAGGGGAGAGTCAATTCGTTGGGAGATGTGGTTGAATAACTGACGTAACAGACCAGGTGGCCGGTAGAGAGAGATAGTATGTATGCCACAAGGGCAGTGATTGTGGAGACCCTCTATTAGAATGAGGGAGAATTAGTAAGAGATAGGGAATTAGGGGAGATAGGAAGTTTGGAGGATGAAAACACTCATATACCACCACTTCTGCCAGTGGGCATGGAGAGGAAGAGGGGCAGAGGAAGAGCTACCCTGTTTGGCTGGGACGGGGAGAGTGGTGTCAGGAGAGTCAGTGAAGGTGTAGACCAGGTCATGAAGGGCAGCAAAGGTTGCAGAGTTACAGAGAGACACCCAGGTTTCACTAAGGGTAATGAGGTCAGGAGAAGGAGAAAGGAAGAAGTCAGAGGTAAAGGAGTTTTTATTGCAGGCAGACCATGCATTCCAAAAAATAATATAAAGAGAATGAGGTGTAGAAGCATAATGATGTTTTGTCTGACAATCAAGAGGCGCTGGGAGTAGATTGGAAAAGAGGAAGTGTAATGGAAGTCACCAATCCAAGATGGCCACCGGAAGTGATATTACCAATACAAGATGGCCGCTGGCTGTGAAGTTACAGACCAAAAGTGAATCCAAAAACCAGAAGAGATGACATACACTCTAGTCACCTGATCGCCTAATCCAGGGTTGTCCAACTCCATAGCTCGAGGGCTGGAATCCTGACAGGTATTTAGTATATACCTCATTAATAATCAGATAAACGTGCATGCAATGTTTCTAAATGTATGCACATTTTCTTTCATGATTATAGATGGATATCCTGAAAACCCATCAGTATTCCTGGCCTAATCCATAAGTGATTGGTCGCTCCGATTGTGTCCCTGGTGTTGCTGTGATGAGGCGATGTTAACAGTAGGAAGGCAAGCAGATAGATGTTGATGGAGCTCGGAGGTGTGAAAGTAGGAAAAGAAAAAAAGATTTGGGTATCAGCACAAAAAAGTACAGGAGAGGGCCTAGAAATAGAGCCCTGTGGCGCTCCAATGGAAGTGTTCTGGAAAAGGCATTGACCCTTCCAGAATACTACACCTGAACAATTGGATAGATAATATGATGGCCATGTGAAAACAGAACCATAAATGAAAGAGTGAAAAATTATGAAGAAGGGTGAAATAATCAACGATATCAAACACAGCACTCCAATCTACTAATACTAAAATAGAATAAAGTTAAAGACGAAAAGCATGCTAGCTAGTTAGAAATTAAGAAATATATTTTTTTTATTAAACAATCTCTGCAAAACTGTGGAGATGTATGCAAGAAGAGAGAGAGGCTGATAATTGGAGTGATCAGAAACCTCCAAAAAACTCAACTTTTGGGATTTTCAATAAGAGAATAACTGACCTTTTTGAAAGCTGCAGGAAAGGATGTAGGCTGAAGAGAAGCATTGACAATAATAACTAAATAAGACAAACGAGAAAAGAAATCCTGTTTAATGAAAGAAGCTGGTAGAGGAACAGAAGCAGCGATGGATTGAACAGTAATTCAGTAGAAAAATGTAAATATGAAAATTAGCACCCAAAATGAACCCTCAAATGTACTCCGGTTGAAAGCCATTTTAGAAAGTATCTTCACTTCTCTTCTGCAACTTTTACAAAGTAGAAGACTGACATTTTGCAGTTTAATGTATTTCCTGTCTGGAAGTAAATGCAGGGCCTCATGGGATTTCTGTACTACAAGGTAAACAATCATACCGAAATGTATATCTCTTTCTGGGTCCATCTCCATCTCTCTCTGGAGGTGTTTGAGAGAGATGTATCTAGATAGAAATGTCAATGTCAGTTGCATAGTACTAGCAGAAGTACCCTTTCTCAGAACGGGTTCTGTAGACCGACATGATAAGACTGATCCTGTAGGTCACTGTTCCAATTCGCTTATCGCTTGATGTGCTTTGCACCCTGATGTAAACTACCGAGAAGGGGCACGTGTGGCTGGCTGACATACCCCGGAGCAGACGTTTGGGTAGGGGGAGGTGAGAGTTGGTGTGCTGCTGCATACTGGGACCTTCTGTGCTCTCTCCCCAACTGCCACCTCACCTTGGTGTCGTGCAGTTTGTTGCGGTGCAAATATCATGGAAACAGTGCATCCTAGTGCCTGGACTTCGTTTTGTTCCACGTGTCCGGTGTTAGGGAGAATTCTCTCTTTAGGCTGAATTTCCTAACCTAGTGAGTCCCCCAGCAGCTTTGCTGGATTTCTGGAGTTTGTTTTTTTCTCCTGCCGAGAGTGAGACTCTTTTTTTTCCCACTCTTGGACATGATTTATGGTGTTCCTTTGACTGTTAATGTGTTTTATGGGTTATGGGGTCCTTTAATCCATAGGGTCTCATGTGTTTTTACTATGTGTGTTACACAGCACCCTCCTTGCAGTGACACAGGGGCGTCATAGTGGCCCCCCACCATAGACTCCATACCCTGGGACTGACTAATGTCTCCCAGGACATGTAAAGTCACCTTTGGCTTTACTAGTCCCAAATTATTAACAGAAACCAGTACAAACCATCATATTGTGGACGTACTGGTCGGGGCAATTCGATTGCCCCGGGGTCTGTTAGTCGAGGGGGCACGTCTCCGTCCCCCCTGATCGAGTTTTGGCTGGTGGCAGTGGATACTACTTTTTATATTCGACCGCGAATATATCCCTATGGGATTTTCCCATTGTTCGAGGCTACCAACTTTAATTATTTAATTCTCATAGCCTCGAACATACCGCCGGTTTATTTAATTAATATTAATTCGCCGGTTGGTATTTTTTGCCAGAACTCGATTCTAAAATGGCGTTTGTGTTCTCTTCTGTGATTCCAACCCAAGTCGAGCCCTTTGTTCCACTTTTTGGCGGGCTTCTCCACAGAAGCCTCCAAAAGTGGTGCCACTCTGTCTGGGTACCACAAGGGGTGTGGGAGGGGGTTTAGGCACCCTGGACTGAGTTACTTTGGTAACTCAAGTCGCACTCTTGTGTGATTGGCCCAAGCATGTTTGATTGACAGCTAGGCTGAGTGAATGGGGGTATGCTGCATAAAAGCAGGGCTTTGGGGACTGGAACTTCAGAAGTCGCCACAGGACCTGAGAATCCGACAAGGGAGAAGCTGAGCCGACCTACCACGACGACACCACGGGTGGAGCCCTGCGGAACCGACTCACCACTTCCCGACGACAGAGAAGATCTCCCGGCTGGAGAGGCTTCTTCCCCTGACTGGTGGGCACAACCAGTTTACCTTCTTCTCTTCGCACCCCAGACAGGCTTGTGGTTGAATTGCACCCCGGCAACCGGATAGCCACTTACCACTGGACCGCGAATTGCAGGACCGCTCCTTTTACCTGAGAAACTCTGCAGCGGGTTTCTTCCCTGGCAGTGCAACGGACTCCTGTCTTCCTCCTCGACGAGATCTTCTCTTCCCCCGAACGAAGCACCGTCTTGCATCCGCTGCCAGGAACAACTGCCCCCGCTGGAGTATTCTCACCGCTTTTAGGTACTGTGTCCACCAAGCCCCCCTTTCTAAAGATTGCTACAAGGTAATAATAACCCCTTTAACTTTCTGGACTGGGCTGGCCGCCTTCACCCTCTAACTGGTCCCTTTCTTTGGTCCAACTCCTTTTTGAACCGTTACAAGACTTTTGTGCACTGCAACCGTGTGACCTTGGACACATTTCGTTTTGATCCTCTTAAAGCGGATCCAGCCTATTTAACTCTAACTTCACGGTTTTACTTTGCCTTCCTCTCTTGTTGTGTTCTTGTAAAAGTGTTGGGACCTGCTTCAATTTATTCTCTGTTTTTCTCTCCCTTTTAAAAACGAATTATTAGAGCGCCATCTACGTTAAGCGCTCACCGCTGTCTGAAAATAAGTGGGGCTTTACTTAAGACTTGCCTAATATTCTTGTAAGGGAGTGTATATCTTTTAGTGACCGTGTTTTGAATTGCTTACTATTAGTGCCTGTGTGTTTTTCAAGATGTGGTTTTAAATAAATAATTATATCTCTTTTACACCAAGCCCTGGTCAGTGTTTACTTGTTCTATGGTGTTCTTTTGACCTATTGTGAATACTCTGTATACTGCCTAACTCTTCTTGAGGGAAGTCTGACTGCTCAGCCACAGCTACCAAGTGAATCTGTGTGGTACAGACTGCTACCAAGTGGGTTTACTGCCAAACACCTGTAGTCCTAAATCTTTTGCAGTGGTCCCAGAGGGAACTGCGCATGTTTCTGCCTAACATCGGGACCGGTCCTTCTATGATCCCATTGATGTTTCGCCAATTTCAGGCAACTGTCTCATATTTGAAGGTGCTGAAATCTGGGGAAAGGGGTGGGGTGTCCAAATGTCATGTAGTTAATAATGTCAGGAGGGTCGTAACCGGTAACTATGCAAACTTTTGGTGCTGGGGAGGCTGTCAGTTAAATGTAATTCTTCTTCATCACAAGAAGCATGCAAGTTTGTAACCCCAGCGAAGTGGAGCGAAGGCTCTATATTTATCTCAGCATTTGTGCAGTCTGCATGAATCATTATTGCACTATCCCAGTGCGGTGTTGGACCCGCAGGTTGGTCGAGCATGGATTTTAATGGGAGCACATTTTCCAGGGAACTCCCATTATAGAAAGTAATGTATTTCCCCACTCATTATTGATATTTTATTTGTTGATATTGAGATTTTATTTGTATGGCGTTCATACACGTGTTTCAGAGCGCAACGAGGCAAGGGAGGGGAGCATAGGAGTACAAAAACAACAATCTTACTAGGCCCAGTGACATTGAGAATGTGCAAGTGCATGGGGGAGGGAAAGGGGAAAGTGCTGAGCAAAAGGAATACTAATAAATAATAAATAGTAAAAAGCAACAAACAGTGGTAGTGCAGCCAGAAAGTGACAAGTGCTAGGTATAAGGCAACGGGCAGTCTGTGTCTGATAAGTGCAGAATAAAAGGGGGTGCTTTATGGTTACAGATACAGACCCCAGTGCAAGGGATTGCTAGGAGGCAGTGCGGGTGGGTTGCAGGGTGAGCAGGTACCTGGGCCCGGGTGTCTGAGGGTAAGCCAGGTGCACGGTGCCGAGACAGAGCAGATCGGCAGGGGAAAGGAGGAGCAAAGGCAGAAGCAAAGAAGACAGTCTTGAGGTGCTTCCGGAACCAGAGATGGTTCTCCTCAAGTTTGAGTGGCAGGGAGGCTGTTCCAGAGGGAGGCCCCAGCCGAAGACAGAGATCAACCCCCAGCTTGTTTCTTTGATAAACGACTGACCCAGAGGGAGTTAGAGGTAGAAGAGCGATGGAGGGAAGGTATTTACAGAGGGACAGCTGAAGGTATTTTGGAGCCAGGTCCCAGATAGCCTTGTGAACAATGCAAAGGGTTTTGAATTTAATCCTTGCAGCCACTGGGAACCAATGGAGAGATTTCAGAGCTGGAGAGATACGATCCCAGGGATTGAGGCCAAGGACAATTCTTGCAGTCCTGTTCTAGATAAGTTGCAAAGAGCGGAGAGTAGAAGCAGGTAGATTTAGAAAGAGGCTCTTGCAATAATCCAACCTAGAGAGAACCAGGGCTGGAGAGACAGAGAGCTTCTGGGGGAAGGAGCGGAAGGGCAGAATACCTCTGAGGAGGTGCAGTAGGAAGGAGAGCGTGGAGTCAAAGATGACCCCAAGGTTCTTAGCCTCACAGGTGGGAGTAGGAAGAGGGCCAAGGGAGGCCAGCCAGTGAGTGACAGGAAAGGAGGGTGGAGGTGTGCCGATGAGGAGGATCTCAGTCTTGCTGGCATTCAGGCAGAGATCGTTGGCAGCACACCAGTCTTGAATGGCAGATAGGCAGTCGGAGACGAGAGAAAGAGAGGAGGTGGCCAGGGGGAGCCTGAAAATGAGTTGCGTCATCAGCATAGCACTGAAAGTTGGATCAGGAAATGGCAATGTGGTGGGCAAGAGTTGCCAGGTATTGGTTGAAGAGCCAGGGTGAGAGGTTAGACCCCTGGGGAACCGCACAGGTAGAAAGGGAGATAGATGAAACAAAGGACCCAAGTTGGACCTTGGAGGGTCGATCAGAGAGGAAAGAGGTCAGCCAGACCAGAGCCTGATCAGTGATACCCAGGTTGTCACGGAGACGGTTGAGCAGAATGGAATGGTTGACCGTGTCAAAGGCAGAAGAGAGATAGAGTAGGATGAGGGCAGAGGGGATGTTAGAGTCAAGGTTGGAGGGCAGATCTTCACGGATGTTCAGGAGAGCAGTTTCGGTGCTTCTGGCAGCTCTAAAGCCAGATTGGTGGTCGTGGAGACAACCAACAGAATCACAGTGAAGATTAAGCTGCGAGGTGGCCAGCTTTTCCAGGAGTTTGCCCAGAAGGGAGTGATGGAGATTGCAGAAATCAGCCAGAGCTGTACCGAGGGTGTCAATGTGGTCTTTGATGGTTTTGGAAGAACAGGGATGAACCTGTTTTGACAAGACTTTCATAGATCAGACTTCTCTAGAGACCTCGTCAGGGAGAAGAGGGGAAAGGAAGAGAAAGAGGGTGGGGGGATTGCTGTAGGAGGGCCAAAATTCAAAGAAGGGGAGGAGAGGGGGAGGGGACGAGACAGTGGACAAGATATCCTGGGTTTTGGAGATAAAGTGAGGAAAGGGTCTGGGAAACCACAGGAGCGGTAGAGATTGCAGCAGGGTTGGCCAGCTCCTTGCAGGATTTGTCAAGACATTGGGCCTCATTCCGGATTGGCCGGTCCGGAAATAAGGGTGTCGGTTGCAACTTACGGCACCCTTTCCGGACCAGCAAACTACAACTCTGCTTGCCAGGGCCCTGGAAAGCAGAGTTGTCATGCTAACGGTGCTGGTGCTTCCGAGTCCCCATTCCCACAGAGTCCTATGGGAATCCATGAGACTGAGGACTAACATTTTCAGGTGCCTGACTTCCCGATCCACCGGGACTTGTAATGTCCCAGTGGCACCAGGAAGTTGGGCGCCGGATTCAGTGTTACCAGGACGGCGGCAACCGGCGACCTCATAATGAGGCCCATTGATCTTCCATGGGAGAGGCTTTCCTTCCTATGTAGGAGTTCTGGGTTTAGCTAGGGAATTTGTCTGGCTTTCTAGGACCCATTTACCTTATCGGAAAATGTCCTGCAGAGGTCTAACTACTCTCTTCTCCCTATTTTCAGTAGTGTAGGGTCCATGAGCGGGAGCATTATGTCCCTTTGCATTGTCCTTAGAGGGACCTTTAGGGCAGGGTGTAGGTGCATATAACATTGTCTATTACCCTGGAGTCCCAACGGTGTTCTGAAATCTTTGGTTGAACTTCCAGAGCTATGCCAATAGGGACCCGGCCTAGCGGTAGGCGTGGACAAAGATTGAATATCTCTGTAACTGCCTCCTTCCTTAGTGCAGGGATGGGGGCGATCTGGAGATCCCCCAGGTAACTCCTCTGGGTCCAGCATCCACTAGTTTGACCCAACCCCTTTGACCATTCTACTTTCTAGTCCCAAGGTTAGGCAGTTGTGTTTCTCACGGTTGGTAGAAAGGACTGTTTAACATTGTTAACCAGGCGCTCTAGGTGCAGTCAAATGGAATGTGGTCCACCAATGGTCTACATGGCTTGCATTGTCTAACAATACAACTCTTTTGGTGTGCCCCCCAGCCTCTCTTTTATTTTTATGGGGAAGAGTGAATGGCAAAGTAAACACACAGCACAGCACAGCACAGTTTGGTGTTATATTAGCCTGTTTCTGTCATGTGTATGTATGTGTTTTCCATTGGGGGCTGTTGCTCACTTCGTGACAGAGGTTTACAGTCCTTTCCTTCCTTTTAGAGATCTGTGCCATTAGAGCCTTTGGCCAGCTGTTCTGACTGCAGTGACACACAGTACACAGCAAGAAGCACTGATGCCTGTGATGTCATATTGGAAGGACCCTTGTGTGATGGAGAACTAAGAGAGAACTTTGGCATCAGTGGTCAGTTAGTCGACTGACAGACTGGACAGACTGGTTAGGTTGTATTTAGGAAATCGCAGGTTTTACTGGGACAGCGGTGGGGTTTTCCAAGCTCCCTAAATGATCCCTGTTTAAACCTGTTCTATAAGCCGCTTTTCACAGTGAGCCTTGGCAGACTTGCGCTGTGGCAATTCGATGACGGATGTGCACCCCTTTCAAGGTAGGAACTTGGCTCTAGCGTACGTGCCCATGATCACTCAGTTCTCAATGATGGTGTGCCTTCAGGTGTGTTCCATTCTTTCAGAGTAGCGCTAGCTCTCAGAGCGATACTGTTTTCTTTTGCCCCGTTGTTATAGAGGGTCTGATAGCTAAGCGCGTATATTACGCCACTTCTGTGGCGCCACACAGTGGCTGCTTCTAGTAAGATTTGTTTGCTGATGCAGTCGTAGTACCTCTGTGGTGCCTTTATTCAAAACCCTCTGTATGGTCCACAAAGCCTTCTGGGGCCTGAGCCCTGGAGCCTCAATACCTTCAGCTCTCTCTTCCAAAATATCTTCCTTCTCGAGCTCTTCGCTCATCCACCTCCAACTCCCTCACGGTCAGTCGCTTCTCCGAGCAACGATTTGGTGGTAGATCTCTTTCCTCGGCTGGGGCCTACCTCTGGAACAGCCTCCCCGTCTCCCTGAAACTTGGAGAATCATCTCCGGTTCCGGAAGCACCTCAAAACCTTTCTCTTTGCTTCTACCTTGTCTCCTTCTCTCCCCTGCTGACTTCCTGGCCGATACTGAAACTGCACTGGTCACCAACCAACCCCCCTGCTCTCAAGACCAGCCCCCCCCAGTCGCACACCTGCACTGCCTTCCTGCCAACCCCCCACACTTAGGGACTGTTATCTACCCCTACAGTTCCACCACTAGCACTTGACACCTGATGTCTGCACTACCCTTGCACTTCCCACCAGTTGGCCGGACACTACTGATTGTTATTTATTATCCCATGTACTGCACTGTCCCCTTCCCCTTGCCCCTGCACTTTCCTCCTTCCCCCTTCCAATGCACTTGCACAATCTGAATGACACCTGGCCTAGTAGGATCATTGTCTGTCTACTCTCTGTTCCCCCTCTCTTGCCTCGTCGCACCTTGAAACACTTATGACATGATATGATACGGCATTTTGTTTTGAATATATAACATCTCAGCATCGGTCTGTCAACCTGCTGAGCTACCCAGGTAGGCTCCTACTGTACAGCGTGTCTATGGATCGCTTAATGTACTAAAAGTGGGTGTACCTGTGTCATGGAAGTGATTTAAAGTGGAAATGGACAGTGTGGTGTTTGGAAAGATGCACATGAAAGAAATTGCACCATTTTTTAAATATTATTTTGAACATTTCCAGGCGAGCAGCAGTGCTACTGTGATATTTTCATTGCGTGGTCACAATGATCCTGATCCTGCCCCAACCCCTCTGACATCTCTGGCAAAGAGCAACTTGCTTAAGCAAGACAGTGTCGGGGGCGCACAAGGCCAACTCTGCTACTACAGGCGGCCTGCAGAAGCAGAACGTGATATTGACATCTGCCAGGGAAATTGCAAGCAGCTCCATGTGGCACAGCAGCCAAGCTCCCTGCCCGCAATTGAGACGACCAGGTTTCGGATCGTGATCAAGAAAAATAACCGCAAAAACACAGCATTGAATAATTTAACTTAAAGTGTTTCTTTTTCAGTATTTCCAGCGCGGGCGACTGAAGAGGCTCAGGCGACCTCTGCTTTATAGGGTTGTGATGTCAAGGGTACCACCTGGCAATATCAGTTTCACCTCATTTTACAGTGATTAGTTTGGGGTGAACACGAGGAATGAGGGGCGGGGGCTAGAGTTGGTGTTGGACGGAAGGCTGGAGGTAAGCTGGGACAGGGCGGAAAGGGGTTGCGGGGCTGCTCCCGCATGAGAAACACTGCATTAGACTGCAATGATTTCCCAGGCCGCCAGATGCACCAGATCCGCTTTGCAGGGCTAGAAGCGCATACAATGGCTGGTGCACCGGACTCAAAAGGAACTCAAAATGAACCTTGGATCATTTAACGTGATATTCCTAGCACCGTTTCCCCCCCCCCCCCCCTCAGATAGACCTCCCAATGCTGAAATGCTGACTGAGGAAAGGGTTTCACTGTGGAGTGTAGGGAGATGAGTGAGTCATATTAATCCAAATTATTTCAAACTAGGATTGCCTGTTTGAAGAGTAAAAATCCAATTACTACCTCCTCACAATCCATGAGTTCAGAGTAGGAATCCTGTGTAGCTATTGTATTTTGTGTTTTAATTGTTCAAATTCATGAACTCTTTCATACTTATTCCTTCGGTTTATTAATTAAATGCTGTTGCCACTTACTTGGTATCTGTCTAGGTGTAAGTGCTTAGGTACCAAACATCCTCGATAGCAGGGTTCTGCAACCTTTGCCTCTCAAGATGTTTTCGAATACAATGCTAGGGATGATGGGAGTTGCAGTCCAAAGCATCTGGAGAGTCAAAGGTTGCAGACTCCTGCTCTATAGTAATGGGGCGCCTGAGAAGGCACTCTGGAAAAGGGTGCTATAGTGGTGCGTGTTTAATGAGGCCGCCCGTTATAGGCATCTGCAGCTCTGCCTTCACGCATTGGCTGTATTATCCTAGGTGTGGGTCTCAACCTGCTTTGGAATCTACAATCATTTGTCCTCTTCGTGTCGTGGTACCACCTGGGAATCTGTTACTCCTTTCATTTTACATCCTTGGAGCTCAGGTACCAGTGGTGTGGCCATCTTCTGTATGTGCCGGATGTTGGCGCCAAAGCGGCCTTCAGGTACTGGATACCAGCACTTTGATCAAAGGTAAGGCTGCTTCATTAAACAGATGTGGTTAGATGTCCATGTGTCTTTAGTTTGCACTGAAGGAAGACGGCTCGCGTTCAACTAAACGTTGTTTGGTCCACCTCTGTCCAGCTTTTCGTAACATGTGGATGCATTCCAAAGTGGCCCACACTTACACTTTGTGGGATACTCATGACTCGGCGTGGCCTCTCTGCTGTCCTAGTCCTCTTACCTGCATTCCTACCTCAGCCACTCATTGCAAACACACACGGCTGCAGTTGTTGGCAGTCTGTGGCGTTCTCATCTATTTAAAGAAGGACCATGCATATTGGCGACATCTTCACGGATGCGCACCGTTTACAGTTGTCATTGTAATTGGTAGCAGACTACGAAGTTGGACACCTCTGAGCTCTGTAAGATCACTTGAGGGGAGAATCGGTAATTGGTTTCTGTAAAAAAGCGAAGCCTTTGCTGGGCAGCTGCTGCGTTTAGTGTACTTCATTGCAATGTATGCTAATTACATTGTATTACTGCATGCTCCAACTCCTTGCAATGTGGAATTCCTTCTGAGGTTGGACCTTTCTATGGATGAATGAAATCGGTGGTGTCGCCACTCTCCTGCCGCCGATCAGCCTTGCTCTCTGTGGCCATGGGGTAAGCAATCGGCTCTTTCCCTTGCCCTCGGGCTGTCTTTATCAGGCCTCCAAGGCCCTGGAAGCTACTGGTAAAAGCAGGGACTCATTTCACCACAATGCCAGGGGGAGCGGAAGCGACATTGCACGACCCTTGACCTCTGATGACATGCCAGGAAGTGATGTCATTTGACCCAACCACAAAGTGACACCACGGGAAGCGAAGGAACACGACCTTTCACCCCTTGATCAAACAGGAAGGGGCATCACATAGCATTGTTCCTAGTACACAACGAAAAATATGTTTGCAATGTCCCCAGAAGTCCCGCTTTGCCGCGAGAGATTCTGCTCTACTGCCGCTGTGCTATCACTCCTGAGAACTCACTACGACGTCCAGAAGGCTCTGCAGTTCAAACTCAGAGGCGGAGCTATTTAAGAGGACCTGCGCGCGCACCGCGCGCGCGCACCCAGCAAGTCCCCAGAAGTCCCGCTTTGCCGCGAGAGATTCTGCTCTACTGCCGCTGTGCTATCACTCCTGAGAACTCACTACGACGTCCAGAAGGTGACTCCTCATATTGTCCCCATCATCTGCACTATCATCTGCATTTATAGTGCCAACAAACTTTTAAACGACTTTTTCTCCTCACATAGGCTCTGCAGTTCAAACTCAGAGGCGGAGCTATTTAAGAGGACCTGCGCGCGCACCGCGCGCGCGCACCCAGCAAGTCCCCAGAAGTCCCGCTTTGCCGCTTCGCCGCAGCATCGCGGCATCGCGGGCCATTATATTTTTTTTTTTTCTTTTTTTTCCCTAAGTTAACTGCAGTATGTTTCCCACTCTCAAAACTGGCATGCCCAAGGGTTTACTGATTGACTCGAAGGATTCCCAGAAATCGCTAGCTAATTCCACCTCAACTCCAAAAACTTTGCGCTTTAAACGCGCTGTTAATCTCACTTTGCAAAAACCGAGCTCCTTGGACATACGACAGTTTTGCAAAGAACTTCAACCTCACATTGTCGAGGCCTCCGCAATTGAGTGTCATCTGCCAGCATCCGACGCCACTTCTCGCGAGGCACCATCCCAAAAAATGAACAATTTGCCTCGTCAAGTTTTTGACCTCCCTGCGAATCATTTACTCATCTCAGAAGTTCAAAAATCTGCAGTGAGGGATTGCGACCCGCATTCTCCTTTTGGCTTTTCGCCAATTAACCGTCGTCCTGATTTGAACACCATTACTGACTGTAGCATTCTTGAAAATGTGCCTCCCACTGCGGAGCTTTTCCACAATCTCTTGCCCACAGTGCCACACACCTCTGACGTCGCAATAATTGATCTTAATCTGTCCAATTCTGCATTTTCTCCTCAACTCCTCTCGGATCATCTATCTAAATCCCCCATCATGTTCTCGACCCGTGGCTCCTCCATTTCTAAGATCTCTTTTTGTGTCCCTACCCCTCGGAGAACAGTAGTTCCTACTGAAATTGCTAACGCTGTTCCGAGCTCATCGCCTGTTTCCAGTCGCATACAACTTCCACCACCAGAATGCTCATGCAAAAAACACTCCCCCAAATTTGCATCTTGCATAGCGAATCACATTGATTGCAATTCAGCTCTTTCACAGTTCGCCTCAAATGCTCTCCATGTCACTCTCACAACTCTATCTAAGTTGTATGATACTTTGGAAGCAAAGTTACAAACACATTCGGTTTTGTTGGAAAAAATAAACTCATGGCAAACCGAGTGGTCTCTTGAGCATCCGAAACTAGCTTTGCCCACTTCTCTGAATACACTTCCACCCGGCTCATTTTCACCAAAATTAAACCCTGTGGCCTCTTGTCCCGACTATGTTTGTCCAGTCACACACCCCAAACCTGTTGAGTGCCCACCAGATCCCGAATGTCTAATCATCTCCCCTACTCCCATTATTCAAGCTCTACAGGAACTACCTGATCAGGCATTGCCTTTCATTGAGCAGATCATCCGTCCCTTCGAAACATCAGTTGAGTTTGTGTGTCCTACTTCGGGCCTGAACATTGTCTCAAACGCAAGCCCTCCTCCCAATAAACGTCCAAAAAAAGATCAGATTTTTTCGTGTTCATCTAAACAGAAGAAAAAACGGCCTCCAGCAAAGATCGACTTGACAGTAGGCCCGATTCAAAATGGCTCGCCAAGTAACCGAAGTCTACCCAAATCCCAAGTGCAGCAGTCCCTCCCTACGAAAGAAACGTATACTATTTTCTCTAAAAATAAGAAAAATTCTCCCAGTATTGTCCAACCTCCGAAGAATGTCTCTGGCAAGAATAAAATCAATACTGCCAAATCCAAAACTTTTATAAAAAACTTGAGCTTGCCAAAACAAACCTTACGCAATGCTGCACGAGCAGTTACAAATAAATACCTCACAATGAAACAAGCCAAAGTGCCAAACATTGCATCAGCTTCACCTTCACTGCCCACAACTTATGCTCCTTTAGATCAACTAGTGGACATTGTTAATCAGCAACTCGAGCCCACACTCAACAAATCCTCCACTGCAAAAGTTGTAACGTTCAAGGTCCCAAGTGACAGTGTCAGTTCTGACCCAAATAAAATCCATGACACAGTTTGTTGTGACGAGATTAAGAAAGCAGTTGATGTCTATATGTCTTCCATTTTACATGGGTCAACCGCTCCCAAATCTGCAAGTAATTCAACATCTTTGAATATACCACAAACGATGCAGAATAAGCTCCCTGACACCGTACCTCAAAAACCCATAAATACTATGTCCCATCCCCATGTTAGCAGCTTGGAACCGGTTGTCATTTCTGACCCTTATGCACAACTGGTAAAAATGGCCCCAGAAATGATTGACATGCTTCAGTCACTTACCAAATCGAGACAAACCACTGTTGTTCCGCATATGAATCATACAACCTTTCCCCCTTCCCATTCTAACCCCTTACCTCGAAAACCCGCTGGAAAACCGCCAGCCAACTACTCGCTATTGCTAGCATGCAAACCTAGTCCTTCTCCACAATACCTTTTGAATCGAGGATCTCTCCTGTCCATCTTCTCAGATCTTCCTTCTCTTGAAGACATTGGCTCTTCTGATATTGCATTAGTAGAATTAACACCTTTGGAAAATACTAATTCCATCAGAATGTGGATCCACTCGCGAGCCATCCAAAATTTAATCTGGATGGCCAGAGATGAATTGTCCTCCTTGGGATTTGTCCTCTCGATTGATACTCTCAACACGTTAGCTCTGAATCACACCAATCACTCGTCAGTTAATTCCCAGCATGTCCTGCCTGAGCATTCCATCAATCAGGCCTCAACCACCATCAGCCCTCCCTATCACTCTTCAGATCCGAAATCACGTTAGCTATCCTCTAATATACACGGCCAGATCTTATCGCTCGTTAGCTGGAACACTAGAGGCTTCTCACACTTGATCAACAACAATAACCATAACCTTATGTCTCACCATATTCTACTACTTCAAGAAACGTGGATGACCTCAGTGCCTCTGTGGGACAATCATCAAGTCTTCTTGAATCCAGCTCAACGAGGGACATCCGGAAGACCAACTTCTGGCCTTTTAATAGCAATCAAGATGGGATGTGGTATAGCCGCTCAAGAATGGTGCTGCCCAAACCAGTATCTTCAAATGATCAGACTTTCTTGCCACACAGATCACTATGCTTTGATCAATGTATATTGGAATGTAGCTGGTGTATCGGATGGGTGCTTTTTCAAGGCCTTCACAGACCTTCTTAATTTGGTAGCCCTTGATCCCCTAGTTTCTAATATAATCATTGCAGGGGACTTAAATTTAGACTGTTTCACCCCGCGTGCCACCAGTAAACCTAGATTAGCTAAATGGATGGCACTGGTGAACAATTATGATTTAGTTATGCTCAATGGAGCTTTCCCAACCGATACACCTCCTAAGTTCACCTGGAAGAGAGGTTGCAGCTCGTCTATAATTGACTACATCTTTGTGAATGCTTCTATGTTTTCTAATCTAGACCACTTTCAAGTGATCCCAAATCAGAATAGTGACCACAACCAGTTAGTTGTAAAATGGACGATTCAGTCCTCTTACATCAAACTTGTCAATAATCACACACATCGAAATTTAATACTCAATAATGGAGGCAATCGCCTCTGATGGTCTCCCAACTCCTTGCGTGAGCTAAATGGTGTTTTAGAAACTAGGTCTGGGTCCGATGTCATTCGTTATTCAAATTTGTTACATCATTTTCAGCAACCGAAAATGATTAAACTAAAGGGAGTCTCCATGACCTTAGGCCCTAGACTTCATGTCTTTAATTCCCAAGTACAAACAATAAAAGCTCACACGAGGGCCCTGAAACGTCAGGCCATGTATGTTTCCCCAGCTGACCGTGCATCCACCTTAAAATCTATTAAGACGAGGCATAAAAATGCCATCAAAGCCTTGAAAAGCCAAATGTACCAACATGATGGAGAAGCTATGCTCTCCTCTTTTCAAACTAAATCTTCTATGGGTGTGTGGTCCCTATTAAACAATTCCACTCATCTTCCGCAGGTAGTTTTGCAATCTAATCCAGTACCTGAAATAGAGTGGGTTAAGCATTTCACAGCATTGTACGCCTGTCCGCTTCCTCCTCCGAGTTTGATAGCTCCCGATACACGGAACGCTTTTCATCTAATCTTTGATTTAGATGACATCACATTTTTCATTTCGAAAATCAGTAATTCTGGTGCTTGTGGCCCAGATGGTCTTTCAAATCGTATGTTTAAAATGTATCCAGAACGATGGGCCATTATTCTTCATAAGATCTTCACCACCATTAACACCACTCAGTTGCTACCTCCGTCTTGGACGCATTCAATAATAGTCCCCATTTATAAAAAAGGGGATCGTTCTGTCCCAGCCAGCTATAGGCCCATAGCGTTATTAGACGCACCTGGTAAAATCTTTGCAAGAATTGTTCTTAGAGACTTCAACTCATGGACCCTTTGCAACAATTTAAGGGACCCTTTTCAGGCGGGTTTCGTTGCCGGTCTCGGCACTTGTCCCAACCTAATAACTCTTAACGCTCTTAGATCTAAATATGCAAAAAGGAACCAAGCACTCTATTTGGCATACATAGATTTTAAAGCAGCATTTGATTCTATCGATAGGGCAATTTTACAACAAAAACTTATTTTCCACAAGTGTCCCACTTCACTCTTAACTTTAATAATGCTGCTCCACTCCAACACAACAGTACAGATTAGACTATCCTTGACAGGAAAACTTTCTTCCACCATCCCGACCGAGAGAGGCCTTAAGCAGGGATGCATTCTTGCGTCCTCTATATTTAACTTTTTTCTGATTGATCTTGGAACTGATCTACAAGCTATCGAAAGTGACTCCCCCAAACTCGGATCCCACAACATAACTCACCTGGCTTACGCAGATGATTTGATCCTCATTTCACAGACGCCCTCTGGGCTGCAAAAGTTACTAGATTGTTTGGCTATTTATGTTTCCAGCAACAATCTCATAATTAACACTCATAAAACACAAACCATGATATGTAAGCCCCATGGTAATTCAAAGCTAAAGTGCCATCGGTGGCATTTATCCAATGCCCCTTTGTCTCAAGTTTCCTCATACAAATATCTTGGGGTCGTCATCCAGGCCTCTGCTTCCTCACATGAATGGGAAGAGGACACACAATTGAAACTCTCTAAGCTAATTACTCAGGCAAAAGTCTTAAAGAAGAAATATGGTAAATTTACGCTCAAACATATTCTCCTCTTTTACCAACAAAAGGTCACTCCTGCCTTGTGTTATGGCTCGGAGACCAAGCTACCTATGAAATCTAGCTGGTGGCGAGCCCTAGAGGCACGCTTTTGGAAACAGATTCTTCAGCTACCAAATTGCACGCCTCTACCGTTGATACGGCACGAATTAGGAATCCCCTCCCTAAAATCCCATAATGAATGGAGGATGTGTGCTCTATTTAGAAAATGCATAATAGGTCTTACATCTGACGGACTCCTTGGCATTTTAGCACAGCATCTCCTAGTTCAGAATCATGTGTTCGCTAAGAGTTGGTGCAACAGTGTCTTCCATATTCTTGCTGATGCCTCCATTACTCTGGACCTAATCATACATAACCCAAGCCGAGCAAAAAAAAAACTCTATCTGCATGACTGGATTAAAACGCGCAGTTTATGTTTAAAGTATAAAGATTTTGACACTCAGGTTTTTGCCATCAAAGCTTTGTACAAAACAGAACTCTATCTTTTGAAATGCCCGAGTTCACATATCAGACAACAATTTCTTAGATTCCGTTTAAATCTGTGGCCAACTGCGGATTTGCTGACAAAAAGGAATTTAATTCCAAAAGAGCAAGCTTATTGCCGTTTTTGTTTAGACAAATCACAAAGAGAGACCCTAAAACACTGCATTTTATTCTGTCCAATGCTCGCAAGTCACAGGACAGTTCATTTTACAAAATGTAGCCTAAGCAAATATGAATTTATGTCTCTGGATGCCATCTGGTCCCACATAACCAATTACCCAGATTTGGGAATGAGAGTGGCCATTGTACACTACTTAGAAACCATCTTTCCGAGCACTTATTCTGACGGTCAAACTTGAGTATCCTAAGTTGGTTGTTCTCTGTGCCTTTCTAATTGCGACATTGTTTAATTGCCCTGAGCTACTATCAACCTTTCATTAATTTTTATTTATCAATTTGGTTCAGTTTTGTCAAATGTGTAAACTTCATTTCTGTGTAAATTGTAAACAATTTGTAGTATTTTGCTTGTATACAATGAAAGAAAGGAAAGAAAAGGGAAAAAAAAAAAAAAAAAAAAAAAAAGAGAGGGGAGGGAAGGAAACGAAAAAAGGAGAAAAAGAGGAAATTTGAAAGGATGATGATATTATCCATATCAAATAAATAAATAAATAAATAGATATTCATTTCATACAAGAATGGATCACCATATGTATCGTTAATATCAGTGTATATAGGCCCCTATTACCAAATTACTGTGAATGTAAGCAGACATCCAAAGCCAAATGATAATGATGTGCTATTATAAAGCACTTTAGCTTAAGCGCTTTATATAGAACAAATATACACACAATATCACCCAACCAGTGTTGGCACTCATTGATCCACCTCAAAAGGATGAAAGGCTGAGTTGAGGTGTTTAAGAACATACGAAATCAGAGACTTAACCCCTGAAGTGTGCCTGAAATAAACCTTTGAGTCTACCAACTATTGTATAGAATTCCAGAAAGACAAATTATTTGTTATTTCTATTCTTTCTTATTTAGAGTCACTACTCAAAGTGTTACACTAGTGCAACCCCCTTTTTTTAAGAGGCCTGAGCAAGAAAGCCAGCCACTCCAGAAACAAAGAGCCACATGGCACTGGCCATGGCCAGCCCAGGAGCGGAGCTTACATTTAAAAAAAAAAAAAATCATCTTTAGGGGTAGCAGGGGAACCACGGGTCTTGCAGTTGTGACCCCTGGCGACCCCAAAATGACATCCCTGGGTAAAAGGTTGCACTAAAGCAATGACTTGCAGCCCCAAATGCCCAGGCCATGCCTTTTGGGTAAGACACATCCATATGCTCTGCAAAATAGCCTCCTTTTCAGGGTTTTACCACAAAGAACTAGCATTAAGTGTTCCTCTCGTTAATCAATATAACCAAAAATTGGACCAGTGGATTTAGGATGACAAAATTCTCTAATTTCTTTCTTTTTTACAAAATGTTTTATTCCAATATTACAAAAATATATATACTCTACACAATAGATATCATAAAATTCATGACACATCAATTTTATGGCTCACAAAAACTTTCCCCTCTCATACTGTTGGGTGTCCTGACTCACGTTTGAGCTATCATGCTGCAACATTTGGTGCTGTGGGCTTAGAAAATCCAAGATGGCCAAAAAGCCCACATGTACGCCAGAATAGGAAAACTGTTCAGTACTGGCATGGAAAACATCATGATGGCCAGAACTTCCCAGAAAATGCACAGGGAAATGCATGAAGAATAGGCTGCCACCCATTTTTGCCTATGTTGTGAGCACAGGAGGGCACTGCCTAAAACCACCATTGGGCTACCCACGCAGTAGCCTGAAACCATTGGGAATGGCAATGCTGATTGCCAAAAGCAACACAAACTGGTAAATACACTTGCACACCAAATTAATAACAATTCAAATTTGTAAAATGAGGACTGTTCCAAATAATGATTACAGAGTTCAAGGTGCAGGGGGAAAATACACAGCCTTGGTATCTAGGCTGGAAACATATGCAAAAAAAGAGAAAGCAATCCGTGAGGGATAGCCGCGTCCCCTGCACACTGTCTAACAGGCCGAACGGCCTAATGGAGTTGATAATCCGAAGATTATTTTGAAAGTTTATGAATTTCTTTATATTCAAAATACAGAAGATTTAGGAAAAACACATTCAATAGACAATTAGTGATCATCAACAGTAAATTCTGTTATTTATTTGTGTTTTCAAGTGCTTCCGCATATGGATCGCCTATGGTAGAATGCTGCATTTTAATTCATACACAACATGGAACAGTTCCATTATTTGGAACAGTCCTCATTTTACAAATTTGAATTGTTATTAATTTGGTGTGCAAGTGTATTTACCAGCTTGTGTTCATTCATTTGTTTGTCTCCTCATTTGGAGAGTTGGTATCTACATAATACACTAGCACCCTTACACAGAAAATGTCATTTTCGAGTATTAGCTCGCTAACAGATAAAGCAGCTACTACGTTAGCTTTCACACCTGAAGAAGCCGCAAGGATCCTTGGACTTATCAAAGATACCGGCACATCTACACCATCTGACAACAATCCAGAGCGACTTATACAGAAATTAGAGCGCCTCATCAGACGTGAAATCTCACAGAAATTACACGCTTCAACACTCGCTCAGTATTATCGAGCTAAACGGATCCCGAGGGGTCTCAGAATTTATCTCAGACCCACCCTCTGCAAAGAGAACAAAGACTTTGTTAATAGATGGGAGCACATTCTGAATAAATGTTCCTTGGACCTCATCTTACTCACCATTGAAGAACTCTCAAAATCAGTGACATCATTGCAACAGGAAATTGAAGATATTTCTACACAGCTTTCCAAACTAAAAACAGACACAGAACTCAAACAGATTCTGGAAGATACCAACAGTAAACTTGAATCTTACAAACAGGACATAGAACAGCGTAAAATTAGAAAATTCCGTAGGGATACTTTGGATTACGCTTGGGACATCGTTTACTCTTGGCAAGAATTTTACAAAAACAGCCGACCAGTACCAAGAAGACCACCTAGGCAACCAGCAGCAGTAGAAGAACATACAGAAAGCAGCGAGGTAACTAGTGGGGAACTCGAAGAAATACCAAGTGCTACAACAGCTTCTAAAATTTTATCTGAAGCTACAACCAGTGGATCCACAGTAGTCACTCCACAGATTCCTTTTTTAGGCGACGGAAAACCAGAAGAGGACAAAAGAAAACCCCGCCAGAAAAAGAAATAAAGAATAATTTGGTGATTAACATCTCTTCCAAACCTCTTACCTCGGCCCAAATAGATACACTCAATTTGGGTATCTCATTTATACCAACTAACTCCACTACGTTCTTCGAAGAAGAAGTCAACCTCTTTAAACTTATAAGGAAGATGGAATTAAAGGTCTTTTTTAATAACATTGAGGATAACATGCAAACCAGAACAAAATCAAAATACCTAGAAATGAAAAATAAAAGCAACTTCTACCCCCAGGTCAATCACCCATTGATTCATCTATTTAAACAAAAAACCATAAAAGACCTTAAAAGATTGAAGTACACCCAGCCTAAAAAACAGAACATCCGCAAGCACCAACTGAAACTAATTAAACAACTGGCAGAGGACAGCAGCTTGACTCTCAAACAAGCAGACAAAGGCGGAGCTCTGGTACTAATGGATACAACCCTCTATGATTTAGGCTCTTCCAAACTTTTACAAGATACTAGGACCTACACACCACTGGATAGTGACCCAATACTTGGGATAACTAACATTATCAATACAACTGTGGAGAAGGCTCTCATGATGGACTGGATAACAGATAAAACAGCTGACTTTTTGATACAGAAATATCCCATAACACCGGTCTTTTATGGACTGCCGAAAATACACAAAAACCTTCGAGATCCACCATTTCGTCCAATTGTGGCCGGGACAGAAAGTATATTTCAACCTCTTGCTATCTATCTAGATACAGCCCTACAACCATTGGTCCAAGCAACATCGACTTATCTTAAGGATACGACTCATTTTTTGAAAATTTTACAAACATTACAACTAACAGAAGACAACCTGATACTATTCACCATGGACGTGAACAGTCTATACACCTCTATTCCACACTCCGAGGGAATTGAAGCTCTAGAATGGTTTTTATTATCCAATAGACAAGTAAAAATCCACAAGATTCTGGCACTGGAGTTAATTAACATCATACTCTACAATAACTATTTTCGACACAATGGGCAGTTCTACCTACAAATTTCTGGTACCTCAATGGGGTCCTCCGTGGCCCCATTTTACGCCAATATCTTCATGTATCATTTTGAAAAACATTATGTATTGGACAATCCAACCTGGACGAATAAGATCAAATGCTGGCAGAGGTATATAGATGACGTCTTCGGGATATGGAAAGGCACAGAAACAGAACTACAAGAGTTTTGGAAATTTCTAAATACCTGTAATACAAGAATAGGTTTCACTATGGATATCGGCAAACCACATGTGAACTTTCTTGACGTCACTGTTGAAATAACAGGGACTTCACTTAAAACTAAATTATACAAAAAACCAACGGATGTGAATAGTTGTCTCCACCACACAAGCCACCATCCAAAGCATTTGAAAGACAATTTACCCTACAGCCAATTATTACGGCTCAAAAGAATCACCTCAGAAACAGATACACTCCAGGGAGAATATAACACTATGAAACAAAGATTTTTGGATAGAGGATTCCCATCGAAAGTGGTAGAAAGAGCCATAATACGCACAGAAACCCAGGAAAGAAATGCACTATTGGAAGGCCATCCAAAGAAGAACGAGAAGGGATTAATCCATACACTTAAATACTCAAGCCAAAGCTATCAGATCAAAAGAATTATACACAAAAACTGGGACATTATTAAATCAGACAATACGCTTGCTCAGCTTTTCCCGGATCCACCTATGATGGCTTACAAAAGAGGGCGAAATTTGAAAGATCAACTGATTAAGGCAGAGAAACCAAAACAACCATCACAGACAACTCTCAGTAAACAAAAACTTGGTACGTTTGCATGTCTACATTGCCAACATTGCAATAATGTAATAAAAGGAGACCATATCAGACACCCCTACAACGGCAAGAAAATCTCGTTAAAACAATTTGCAACATGCGATACCAAGAATGTAATTTATGCTATACGTTGCCCATGCGGTATATACTACGTGGGGAGAACAAACAGGAAAGTTAAAGACCGATGGACGGAGCATAAATCCTGCATCAGGACCAAAAATTGCAAATCCCCAGTCTATAGACATTTTGAAGAGAAAAACACAATATCTCACAGTTGAGATTTGTGGTTTTGGAGGTCCTACGACCATCAAGTAGAGGTGGAAATCTTCCTAAAAAGCTTGCACAAAGAGAACTCTTCTGGATCAACAAATTGGACGCTATGACACCCCTGGGAATTAATGAGGACTATTTTCTAGGGCCATTCCTATGAACTCCCACTATAAGGAGGTAGCCATCTTAGTCTCACTCACATAGGTCAACCTTACACTAGATATAACTTTCCGAACTAATGACATGTCCTTTAGAAGCTATTTTCGGTTTAATTCTTTACATTCAAAACCTTATCCTTTTTTGGATTCTGCTATGTCATTGTGATTGAAATGTGTGTTTTCCTTATGCTCCACTGATTAACTAAGAAACGTTTATAAGGGTCTGAAAAATGCTAAAGTTTCCACGACAGTATTGTTGATGATATATACACAAATTATAATTACATAACATCACAATTCAGAGAGCAACCTACTCTCTTCAGTTGCCCTAGTACAAAAGCCTAATCATTAGCCCGTTTGACCCACTTTTGCCCCTATCGAGGTTCACGGATTACCGCTATTTCAAATTTTAGATTAGAAATACACATCTACGGCCATCACTTTTTACTAAGTAACGCCATATAATTAAAAATCGATATCGTTGCTTCCGCATATGGATCGCCTATGGTAGAATGCTGCATTTTAATTCATACACAACATGGGGGATTGTTTACATCACTCCGCGCATGCGCGGGTGACGTCATGCGTAAGCGTGACGCCGCCAACGCATGCGCGAGTGACGTCATAACACTTAACAATATAAAAACACGCAAAATGTGAGAGAGGCTCATTCAACTGCCGTTTCCTACGGCTCCTGAACTCCTCCTAGATTGCTGGTGTGAATCGAAGTGAGTATTTAGACCGGACTTTAAAACTACTTAGTAAACGCACTTAACTTTGGGCTCTAAGCCTATTTTTTTCTTTTAGAAAGCTTTTCACATACATTGTTATAAAATATCTTTCCTTCTCTCTAGGCTTGAGAGATTCGCTTCTGCCATCGGTCCCCATTGGTCACAGATTTAAAAGAACTAGTTACCGTGAGCCTTGTGGACAATACACAATCGTCTACCCTCTGAGTCCTTGCTGGTTATTAGCATAACTCAAGGTAAGAGGTCATTTTGCATCAATGCAGCACAATAATTTGCACTCCTTAGTAATAAATTATCCCCCCAAAATTCACTGCGCCAAAGGCAAAATATAGGGGCAGCTACCTATTTTCTATATAGACACATATGTGGCATAATCACACTAACTTGGTGAATGTGGAAAGACTAGGGTAATGTTGGGCTTTTTTTCAATAGAATGTGTTACCCACCAATACAGCTAAAATGTTTAAGCTAATTACTGTCTTCATAACAAATGTGATTTTGTTGTTAGATTTTGTTCACCATTAAGTCTATCTAAAGCACTAATATATTGTATATAATTTTCCTTTTATAGAAATTGTTTGATGAATATGTCGCCCCTGATGAAGAGTTTTTTTGACTCGAAACGCGTTGGGCACTTGAAAACACAAATAAATAACAGAATTTACTGTTGATGATCACTAATTGTCTATTGAATGTGTTTTTCCTAAATCTTCTGTATTTTGAATATAAAGAAATTCATAAACTTTCAAAATAATCTTCGGATTATCAACTCCATTAGGCCGTTCGGCCTGTTAGACAGTGTGCAGGGGACGCGGCTATCCCTCACGGATTGCTTTCTCTTTTAATGCTGATTGCCAAAAGCAACCCAGAACTGTGGGGAATTCATTTTCTTAAATCCCAAAAATGTTTGCATTACCAGTACTCGCCACTATCAGAAAGCCAGCGTTTTAAAACCACCAGACTTTTGGGTAAAACTGAACAAATGAAACAAAACCAGACCAAGGAAAGACTTGCTAAGAGGTGGATACAATGTAAAACTATATTCTGAAATGACTTGAAGTAAGTCATTTTTTAATGTGTATGTAAAAATCGTAAGTGATTTAAACTGGAACAAAAAAATGACATGTAGCTAAAAACTGGCTTAAAGAGATTCCAATTCTGCCTGACATCTACCCCCACAGGAGTTAAAACCTGCTCAGCCACTCTTCCCCTTGCCAAAAGGAGTTGTCACCTCTCTGATTAGATTAGGGGTGGAGCAGCTACAGGGAGTTGAACAAAGGCCTGTCCTGGACTCAGGCAAATGTTATATTGGGGGCGTCGTAAAAGTGGCTTCCTCTTGGCAGAAACGGGGAAGGGCAGCCCCTCTGAGGACAGGCTGAGCTTAGGGAAAGTGGATAGACTGGTTTCTCCACCATGTGACCTGGGAAGACACACCCCTGTTGGCCAGAATATGATTTTAAGAAAGATGTATAACTCATGGTGCGGACTTGTCAAAATTATCTAAATGATACCATAATTCTTGTGATTTTTCTGTGAACATTTTGAGATGCGTTAGGACCCTGTGGTGTATTCTGGGGGTTGCTAGTGGAAAATAGGGTCTCACTCCAAATGTCTGCATGTTAAAAATCTGACACTTCATCAATGTGTGTAAATTTGGGTAAATGTCCGATATTGCAAAACCAGTAAAAAAGTGCAAAATGTTGCCATTTCTGAATGCAAGCCCCCAGGAAGAGCAGAGTTTGAACAGAGTATACCTCATGTGATATGTGATGGGTGCATGTAATTTTAAACAACTGTGTATCTGTGCAATATGTATTTGAATCAAATATAGATTTGTGGGCAAACTGACCATGGGAGGATCCTCTGACCCATAAAACCTACAGCATCACTCTGACTCACATTTCCTCCCCCCAATCATGGGAGAGGGGAGAATTGGGCCAATGACAAGTAGAGAGGGGCAGGCTTAGCTAGGCCCAGGCACACACCCATTTCCAAAACACATAAAAAGAGACTGCTGGGACAGGTATAGACATTCAAATTCAGTTGCTGCGGAGCGTTTTGCCGGACCACACAACATCCAGAAGATACCAATTCCAGACCGACTCCAGCTACATACTCCAGAACCTAGAACTTATACTTTAGAACCTAAATCAGAGGCCTAAAACCACAAGCTGAGTTCTCTGCAGCAGGCCTCAAATCATTGCAAGCTACTCACAGCCGGGCGAGATGCTTGAATCCCTTGCCAAGAACTTTTGCCAGGACCAGTGCAGAGATCCAGGAGCCGTGCAGAGACCGCTGTATCCGGACAGACCAGACCGTGCAGAACCGCAGACCCAGAGACCAGATCGCTGTGAAGTGCCGCTAGCCTGATTGATCAGATCTGTGACGAGACCCAGTCCTTCCAAATATATTGTGATACAGCTAGGACGGGGCAAAACCAAATCTCTTAGTTTAAAGTAATATAATTCAATCTATTTAACCTAAGTAGAACTGCCTCCTGTCACCTGTCATTTTGTAAAGCTGCACCACTGTCACTTGTCAATTCTGAAGCTGCAAGCCGTCACCTGTCATTTTGAGTTTACTTTAAATCCGGAAAACTACCTTTATTTAATCGTTCGTATCTCTGGAACCGTTTGGGCTACGAACTTGGTTTAACTTTCCTCTGAAAGCTTAGAATCTCGGCTTTTCAAAGAGCCTAGAACCGACTTGCTACTCCTTATACTCTTGCCGCAATCACGATTCACACACTCGCAAATATTACCGCAATTTGCGATTTGGTTAAAAATCCAGCCACGTGTAACCATCAGCAGTCATTTATTTCCTTGCTAAAAATTCGTTTGCCTCTTAATCACCATCTCTGAATCATTGCTAAAGTGAGCCTGAACTTATCCCAAGTAGCTACCACTCCCCCTGAACCTCCTAAAGGGAATTAAAACCATTTTCAGCATATTTCTCACTTCATTGCCATCACCTTTTAAAAGCATTTTGGGCCTGTGTTTCAAACTTCTATCTGTGGTCTAAGCTTGCTGGGGTGAACTGAATTATATTTGATTGCATTCCTAAGAACTGTGTGTGTTACTTCCATCTCCTTCCATTTCTTACATTGCATAGGGGAGGGGGTGAATTGCCAGAGAAAAAGTGATATTATCTTTTGCTAAAATCATATCAAGTATTTCTGTACTGCATTTTATTCCTCATTGCTTTTCCCTTGAAATCATAAAAGTAGTTTTGCTACTTTATCCATCCTATACTAACTCCTCATTGATTGTAAAGAAGTGTGCTAGTGCCAGATTACCCATTGTTGATCAACATCATATGTCTAAGTGTACTATCAGATATTAATTTATTATAAAGTGTGATATATATATATATTGTTTAAATTCTCAAATAAACCTTTTAAACTTGCAAAACAGAACTACTTCTTGGCTCAGTGGGGTCAGGGGGATTCACAGAGAGCGGTGTTATATAGGGGTAGTCATCCAGAACTAATGAACTGGACATAAAGATATATCAATAAGGGTTTCCATTCAGTATCCCAGACTAGGCATTGACTTAGCTGTAGTGTTGAATTGAATCCTCTTACAAAGTGGGGGCTTGAGCTGGGATATTCTGGGTTAGATTTATCACTTGTGCAGATTAATACAGTGTGCTAACTGACAGGGGACATACATCCGGTCGGATCACCACGCTGTGTTACGCTGTAAAGCACTCCTCAAAGGAACGCTCTAAGGAAAAGGTCTGTTTTGCAAAAATAAAATACAAATTTCTGTAAGTCAGGACAGAGATCAATCTCTAGAATGACGACCTTGGTAGACATGAAAATAGCGAGGGAGCACCTCTTACATAAGCTATTTGTGAGAGGTGAGTGGACTCACCAGGACCAAACGGTCTGGTTGCAGGCCATCGCGTAACAGGTCACTGAAACAGGGTCAGACACATGGAGAGATCAGGGTCCATTACATGTGGCCCTGAGTGAACTATATATGGCTCCTAAAGCCAAAGATGAACACAATAAGATTGCCAGGATAGCGGCATACCTGTACCTATATATGGGAGACATGCAGGATAAATGTACTGAAAGCCAAGATCTGGCAAATAAGCGACAGATGGCGTTAGAGAAGGTCCAATCTGACCTGGTCTCTTCTGAGCAGAGGCTGCAGAGGAGCCAGGAGTTAGAAAATGATAGTAGGCAGTATATCATTAAAATAAAAGAGGATATGGACATCCTGCAACAGGAAAAGGTTGACCAGGATACCAGATTTCTGGCCTTGCAAAAGGAGTACCAAGAAGGTTTGGACTCCCTACTACAGAGCCAGAAAAAGCTGGAGCAACAATTAGATTTCAATAGGGTATGTGCTGAGCAGGTAGTCACCCTGCAAAGCCACCTAGATAGGGAAAAGGCAGAAAGCAATACATTGATTCTGAAAGACCTGGATACCCAGGCAGAGTTTGATCAGGAGCACCAGAGAGCTGGTGCCTTCCAAAGGCAAAGGGACGACCTGGCGGAACAAATGCAGACTCTTAGTCAGGAAAGGGACACCTTAGGCCAGGAAGTCTGCCATTTAAAAAGGAAAATGGAAGAAAATCACCTGGCCCTCCAGGGACTGGGTGACCTCCAAAAAGAACACCAGAACTTGTTAGAGCACACCAGGAGGGTGGACGAGGCTCTGGCAAGAAAGGAGCAGGCCAGTAGGGAAGGGACTCAGGAGGTAACCCTCCTGCAGCAAAGACTGACCCAGTACTCCAGGACCAATCAGGAGGCACAGAGAGAAAATGAGGCTCTCTGTCAGCACAATGATAGGCTCCAACAACAGGTAGCGATGCAGGAGAGACTGATAGAGTCTAGTAAGGCCTTAACTGAGGAACTGAAAGCGCAGGCTCTTGCATTGCAACAGGGAGCAGGGGCGGATAGAGACCAGGTTCGCTGGGAGAGGGCGACTCCTGAGCATAACCTCAGGAGCCCTAGTACCAGAAGCCTTCATATCTCTCAGTCCCTGGACTCTGCCACCCCCATGTTCCTTCGCGCACATGAGCACCGGGCCACAGGGATGGCAGATTACTATCCAACCAGAAGTATGGGGCTCATAGGCCAGTACCTCCCAGGAATGGAGGGGCGGGCATCCGGGTATGGGCACCCAAGCACAGTGCAATTTAGTGGGGAACCCCAGGAGAGTAGGCCCATTAAGGGCATCCTGAAAACTCCTGCCCAGTTAGGTCAGTGGGGGGGGGTACCCATCAAATCCTGGCAGCAAGGAGGAATCTGAAGACTCCTCTGAACGGCGCAGGACACAGGAGACCAGGTCCCCACATTCTGCCAGCCATTCCCAGGCTCGCAGAATCAGGGAAAACCTGGAAGATCAGACAGGAACCTCTGGGAGAAGTGCCTCTGAGTCAGAGGATGAATGGACCAGGGTTACCCAAACCAAAAAGGCCAATAAGGCAAAAAGGGCCTTGCTTAAGGACCCATTGAAGCAAATAAAGGCAATAAGGAGTGTCATCACGCCTTATCATAAGAACGCCAAGTATTCCGTTTGGTAACACTTGGAGCTCTATGAGCAAATGATGGAGACTTTCCATTTGAAGGACAGCAGTAGCTGCATCCAGTACGTCAAATGGACATTCTCCGCAGAATACGCCAGTTTCTTTGCGGGGCTGGAGGACCAAAATCATTTAACATGGTCCACCTATAAGGCGGCCATCTTGAAACATTTTTCTGTTCACAGAAATCCTCAAGAGGCTTGCAAGGCAGCCTACAATTTGCAATGTGGGGAGGATCAGGCCCCACAAGAGTTTGTGCAAGAATTAAAACGTGCTTTTGCGCAGACCACCATAAGGGTGCGCACGGATAGCAGAGAATTTATCAATATGTTTTTCCATGCCTTACCCAAATACATAATGACCCAGCTCGTGAGAGATTTTCATGAGAAAAGATCTTTAGACTGGGTCATTGAACAGGCTACCCGGATCTATGAAGTGCAGAAGCCTATCGAAAATAAAAATAACGCACCGAAAAACCCCAAAACCAACAGCACCCCTGCTGCTGCAAAGGTGACAGAGGTAAAGGTTGCCCCCGTTTTAGATTTGGAGATGAGGGGGCCTAAAAACCTACCTGCACCAAATAATTCACAGCCCAGAAAACCCTCGGGCCAGTCACAGACAGGGAGTCGAGGAGGTAGTCCCACAAATGGGGTCCCCCGCTCCCCTGACTATGTAAGTCCCAGCTATAAGGGAAACCGACCAATTCTGGGTTATGTGTGGACTCCTCCAGCCCAAGGGGGGGGGGGATTCAGCCAAGCACCTAACCCAGGGAACTTCCCTCCCAACTCCCCACAGGAGGGCAGACATTCTCCAAATCCTGGACAGAACTTTTCCCCCAGGTATCCACCCAATTTCCCGCCCCAAAATCATCCATCCTTCTTTCCCCAATTCCCTGAGCCCAGACAACCTAATCTGGTAGAGGTTAGGCCAATGGTGGAGGGGTACCAAAATCTTCCCAACCAGGGGTACTACCAGAGAAGGGATAGCTACCCTTCCCGGGATCAGCCCAGGGGAGAAAATAGAGCCCCGTATCAGCCTGAGCGGGTTTCCCAGTTAGAGCGCCAGGTCCAAAATATGGCACGGGATCTGGCTCAACAGAACCCTCAGATGAGCATGCCATCGCAGAATGCCCCAAACTCTGGACCTGGTGCTCCAGAACAATGACGGGGGCAGCACCCCGATAACACACCGGTTCCCAGGCAGGAGGCACAAGGGGAAGGGGGGGTGTAAAGCCTTGGAGGAAGCTTCCTTCCCAACTTGTAAACAGCCCCTGGAAAACCAGGAACCGGAAACAAAATCTCCTACCCCTGAAAGCCTGCCTCCAAAGGAGCAGAGGGGGGTAGGAGAAACAAAGGACCCAAACAGACCCACTTTGTGGAGGAGGTTCAGGTCTTCCAATTTGAGGGAGAGGGATCCTCAGAAGATCCTGGGGAAAAAGGATCTTCTCCTTCAGAGATGGGGGAACTCCTCCCAAGGACAAATGGGTCCCAAGGGATGTCAAGTCAGACTGGGGAGATATGGAGACTGAGCTACCGCCGCCCATCATCTCATCCCAGAACCGACAATACCAAAATCCCCTGGTTCAAACCCATCCTGGTGACTGCCTCCAAAAAGGGGGGGGGGGGGCGGCCCAGAACCGGAACCAGGGGAACCCACAATGGCTCTGATCTCCAGTTGCCAACTTTTTTTTTCCGATTCCCAAGACTCTCCACAGAATTCTGCCCAAATCTCTTCGCTAGCAATGTCCAAAACCAGAAAGTTAGCCCACCAGTTGTCCAAAAATGTGCATTATCTGTGCCCCCTTGAGGAGAAGGAGGGAAGATACTATGCCCCGGTACAAGTACAGGGGCAGGGTACAATTTTGGCACTGGTGGACACTGGATCCCAAGCTACCCTTCTGTCCAAAAGGGCCTTTGAGGAACTAAATGCAGGAAGGGGGGAGAATTATCGTATTCCTCTCACCTCTCTTCCTGGACAACTGCAGAACTTTGACGGGAAGGAAATTCCCGTTGAGGGGACTGCAGACTTGGACATTAAAATTGGGCGACACAAGGTGAAACACCCGGTCATAGTAGTGACTCCAGAGGGCACCCCTTGTTTACTAGGGAATGACCTCCTGAGAAGGTTGTCACCCCTGATAGATTGTGTAAACAAGGTCCTCTGGACCCAGACTAGCCGACCAATAAAATTAAAACAGAGTGTCAACCATGTTAGTTTAAATGGCACCTGCCACATGGTTGAACAAAAAACTGACCAAGTAGAATTTCACTTCCGGAACAACCAAACTCCAGACGTGACAGTAATAGCAGTAGGACAACAGACTGGTGATGGGGGGTCCTCTCTATTTCTGAAAATCAACCTTCCTTCCAGTTTAAGGTGGTATTCCACACTGGAAGGAAACACCCTGAAATTCTTTACTAATCCACAATCAGAAACTCCCACTCCTATAGTCCAGAAAGATGTGATATCAGCTCCGAGCCTGGCTGATATTCAGCAAATTGGAGAGCAGTTGTTCATCCCTGTTCAGTTAAATGATGGGAAGGACTCTGTTCTCGCTCGAGTGTGTGTGAACAACGGTAAGAGCTTCATCAGCGAAGCCATGTTCCGCCAACTCCCAAAAGATCCAGCCATTCCCACATTCAAACTAATAGACAAATGGGAAATGGACCTGTTAGCACCTAATTCCAAACATCTCCTGCCAAGCAGGTGTATGCTCAAAATCTCCGTTGGCAACAAGAGCATAGTCCATAATTGTTGGGTCGTGCGAGACGTCACTGCCGCCTTTTACTTAGGCAGTGACATTCTCAATCGCTCTGCCATTAGTTTGGACCTAATAAACTTCAAAGCTTGGCCCAATTAGTGGATAATCCGATGGGCTTTGATGATTCAGCAAAAGCATTTAGGTCAGCTCAATTGCTACCTTATGCAGTTGAAATTCAGATCAAAGAGGAATTCACCATCCCAGAAAGGACCCGACAATTCTCCCTGGAAGTGAAAGTTAAAAGATGACAAAAATTGCAAAACCCTGATGCTTATATCCATCTAAATGCTTCTCTCCAACAGCAAGGGTTGGGGGTAAACCCAACTCCATTAGTCAACATAGAACATGACACCATTCCAATAGAGGTGGATAACAGCGACTTAAAGAGTATTACTCTAGCCGCAGGCACCATTATTGGAATGGCGGTTGATGACCGACATTTTTCCATTGATTTAGGAAATGAACTGTTAGGACCAATTCCCAAGGACTGTTTTGACAGTGACAGCGATGACAATACAACACCAGACAGGATGTTTACCTGGCATGGGGGGGAACTTCCTGGTGTACACTTCCTGCCCTTATGGTAAGGAAGATGTGACTTGTGACTTCAGTAGGGATGAGGTGATTTTCCAGGTCCATGAGGGCTGCCTTTCCCACCTGAAGCCTCCAGTCCAAATCAGCACTCTGACCAGGGACTTCTCCACCCAGCTGGAGGAGGCCGCTGAAATAGCCAAACCAGAAGTCTTTCCAGGCTTCAGGCAGATGGTGGAAGAGAGAGTCAACCTAGCTGATGCCTGTGTGACTCTGGAACAAAAGCAAAAGTTGAAACAAGTTTTCTTGGATTTCCAAGATCTCTTTGCGGTAGACTCATATGACTGTGGCCGCACCGACGTCCACACAACAACAATCCCCACGGACCCTGGAATGACTCCAGTGTTTGTGAAGCAATATCGCTTGCCTCTTGCATCCATGGAGTCCCTTACTGAAATAATTAAGAACCTTGAGTCCCGGGGAATAATCCGTCCAGTTCACAGCACCTTCAATAACCCGGTGCTGGGAATATTGAAGCCAAACGGCCAGTGGAGACTCTGCGCTGACCTCAGGGAGCTCAACAAACGGGTCCATACTTCCCGATGGCCTCTGCCCTACATTGACCAAGGGCTGGCCCAGATTCAGGGGTCACAGGTATTCACAGCAATAGACCTGACCAATGGATACTGGACCGTGCCTGTCAGTAGGGAGGACCAATACAAACTGGCTTTTACCTTTGGGGGCCAGCAGTACACATGGACCCGGACTCAATGAATTCAACATTTTCCTACATAAGGCCATGCCCAACCTCGGTGCGAGGGGTAACCTGGCTTATGTAGATGATGTCCTCATCAAAAGTTCATCTGTGGAGGAACACATAGCGGAGATCCGTTATGTTCTGGCGCAGTTGAGGGCCGCCGGAGCAAAACTTTCCTTTCAGAAAGCACAGTGGTGTAGAACCCGTGTTAATTTCATAGGGCATGAGATTACTCCTCAGGGTCTCTGTCCCCAAGAAAAGAAAGTGGAAGCACTCCAGAAACTGAAAGACCTCACAACTCTGCGGGAACTAAGAAGCCTCCTTGGACTGACTAATTACAGCGGAAAGTTCATTGAAGGCTACGCAGAGATCACTAGACCCCTGATTCATCTCTTGAAGGGGGTCAAGTGGGAATTGGGTCCAGAACAAGCCGAGGCAGTAAGACAACTCAAAAGAAGCCTCTCACAAGCGCCTTGCCTAGCTTACCCTGTCAGAAACAAGGAGTTCTTCCTGGAGACGGGGTTCTCTAATACGGGCTTGACGGCAGTATTATACCAAAAGCATGACAAGGTCAATAAAGTAATCTCCTAATCGAGCAAAACTTTATCCTCTGTGGAGGAAAAATTCAACGATTGAGAGAAGGCACTCCTGGCAACAGTGTGGGCATTGAAGAATTATCGCCCGTTTATCCAGGGGGAACACATCATAGTGGAGACTCCACACCAGCCTCTGCAATATCTCCAAAGTGACAGAATCCGGGCCGGAAATGTGAGTAATTCCCAAATTACTTCCTGGATTTTATCAATGCAAGGCTTTCCTGTGGAGGTCAGATATGGCCAAAACAAGAAGAGTCCCCTCGCGCAAGGTCTGGCTGACTTGCATGATTGTGCCAGAGAAAACTGTCTCGAGGACGAAAGTCTAAAAATCAAGGACAACATGGCGGCATACCTTAATTCCCCACACAAAGTCTTTGAAGAAGACAAGTGTGAAGGAATGCCCACTGTCTATGTGGATGGATGCTCTTACCATGTTGATAATGACGGGGAGAAAGAACTGGTTGCTGGCGTAGGGAATGCATGGGTGAATGAGTTCCCAGAACCCTCCGCTGGATACTAAATTGGTCCCCGAGGTAGTCAGGTGGCAGAATTGATGGCTGTGCATCAGGCCATCCTCACTGCTGTCCAACATCAACTCCACGAACTGGTCATAATCACAGATTCGGATTATGTACGGAACGGGTTCGCGGAGCACCTGGTTAATTGGAAAACCAGAGGCATGTTATGCGCTAATAACAAACCCCTGAAACATGGGAAGTTAATCCAAAACATTGATGATCTGGTCACCTCGAATGGGATGACCATCTATTGGAAGAGGATCAAGGGTCATTCCAAAGTAGAGGGACCAGACAAAACTTGAAATGACTTAGCTGATCAGCTGGCCAAAACCGGGGCCATCCAAGGGGATCTAATCGAAATAGAGTCCCTGTTGGGGGAAATCCAGGTCACTGCTATCACTAGGTCCCAGACAAATGCTCACAATGATCTTTCAACTGCACAATGGAGTAAGGAGACCCCCGATGCTGATTTAATTACAGCTCAGAAGGGGGATCCAATTATTGGTAAGTTTTACCAACACCTTGAGGACCCTGAGAACTTTCCCCTGACGGATACTGATTACATTGGGAAAGAGGACCTAAGAGTGTGGATGAAATGTCCAAAAATGTTCCGAATCCAAGACGGTTTGTTGGTAAGGAAATCCCAAGGTGGCCATGATCAGTGGGTGGTTCCTACCTCATTCCGAAGCCTGATGTTAAGTCACGCCCATGATGCGGCCACCGCCTGTCATAGGGGGTTTCACACAACACTGGAAATCTTGAGAGGTTGCATACTGGCCACACATGGGGCAGGACCTCGACCAATACTTGAAGGGGTGTCTTGTGTGTGCACAATTTCAGCCATCATCCCTCACGCACCGTGCACCCCTCCAAAAGAGGGGGATGACACTGCCATGGTCAGATTTGCAAATCGACTTTGTAGGCCCTGTAATCCGCTGGTCTAGAGGAAACAAGTACATGTTGACCGTTACATGCTTGTTTACCAAGTGGGTGGAATGTCTCCCAGCCCCAAACTGCAAGGCAGAAACAGCAGCTGCCCTGATGATTAACCACATCTTTTCCCGTTTTGGTCTACCTCAAAGGATTGAGTCAGACAGGGGTAGCCACTTCACCAGTGAAGTAATGACAAAGATGTCAGAGATACTGGGGGTCAAAAGGAAGTTACATATTGCTTACCGGCCAGCTTCTTCTGGGGCAGTAGAGAGATATAACCGAACCATTGTGAGCATATTAAAGAAGTTTGTGGCAGATTCTGGGCCAAGTTGGGATATCCGATTACCTCTGGTCCTAATGGCCATCAGATCTACCCCTTCATCTGCAACCAAAATGTCACCATTTGAGTTGATGACTGGACGCAAGATGGTGCTTCCCCAGCATTTGCTCTACAGAACCCAAGAGCAAACGTTGATAAATGCCTCCACAACTCATGAGTATGTGGAGAATTTAAGGAAACACCTTCAGCATGCTTTTGCCTATGCTCAGCGGAATCTAGAAAGATCAGCTGAGAGCATGAAGACCCACTATGATTTAAAAACTACCCGAAAGGAATAAAAGGTGGGTGATCGGGCCTATCTATATAATTTCCAAAGGAACCAGGCCAAACAGCGAAAATTCTTGCCTACATGGAAGGGACCGTTTGAAATTATAGACAAGATCTCCCCTGTGGCCTACAAGATCCGCATCCCCAAAGGCGGTGAGGCAGAGGGGGAAGACAAGTGGGTCCACATAAACCAGTTGAAGTGTTACCATCCCAGGCACACTTTGCAGCAACTGGAGGAGTCCTCTGTAATCCCATAGGGTACCGCTCCAGAGTAATTCAAATCCAACCCTAAAATATCCTACATATAGCCTATCAAATTCTGTGTTTCTCAAGTTTGTGTTCCTGTCGCTTAATTTAAAAAAATGTGCATGTTCATATCTGTTGAGTTCTAAAATATATATGCCACCCCACTATATCAATGGTGTGGGAGAAATGTCCATGAATAGGTATTGCCGCTTTTCCTTTGTCGTCCTAGGAGAAAGAAAACCTGGAGACTGGCCAAGGAGGACGATACGGAGACCGGGAGCAGAGACCCAAGGGGCCCGGGGTAGCGCCCAATATTGCCATCAGGACCGGCGAGGGGAACCGATCGATCAGTACCGGATGGAGGAAAAGATGCTGAACTGTGCCATTCGCAGAATTGGAAGAAGATTATGCGGACATACCAGTGCGTGGGTCAAAACCTTCTGTGCACCCGACTCCCCATCGACTCAAGTTCAAAGTGCAGTCGCGTGGGGGGGCTTTGTTGGGTGTCCTGACCCACGTTTGAGCTATCATGCTGCAACATTTGGTGCTGTGGGCTTAGAAAATCCAAGATGGCCAAAAAGCCCACATGTACGCCAGAATAAGAAAACTGTGCAGTACTGGCATGGGAAACATCATGATGGCCAGAACTTCCCAGAAAATGCACAGGGAAATGCATGAAGAATAGGTTGCCACCCATTTTTGCCCATGTTGTGAGCACAGAAGGGCACTGCTTAAAACCACCATTGGGCTACCCACACAGTAGCCTGAAACCATTGGGAATGGCAATGCTGATTGCCAAAAGCAACCCAGAACTGTGGGGAATTCATTTTCTTAAATCCCAAAAATGGTTGCATTACCAGTACTCGCCACTAACAGAAAGCCGGCGTTTTAAAACCACCAGACTTTTGGGTAAAACTGAACAAATGAAACAAAACCAGACCAAGGAAAGACTTGCTAAGAGGTGGATACAATGTAAAACTATATTCTGAAATGACTTGAAGGAAGTAATTATTTAATGTGTATGTAAAAATTGTAAGTGATTTAAACTGGGAACAAAAAAATGACATGTAGCTAAAAACTGGCTTAAAGAGATTCCAATTCTGCCTGACATCTACCCCCACAGTAGTTAAAACCTGCTCAGCCACTCTTCCCCTTGCCAAAAGGAGTTGTCACCTTTCTGATTAGATTAGGGGTGGAGCAGCTACAGGGAGTTGAACAAAGGCCTGTCCTGGATTCAGGCAAATGTTATATTGGGGGCGTCGTGAAAGTGGCTTCCTTTTGGCAGAAACGGGGAGGGACAGCCCCTCTGAGGACAGGCTGAGCTTAAAGAAAGTGGATAGACTGGTTTCTCCACCATGTGACCTGGGAAGACACACCCCTGTTGGCCAGAATATGATTTTAAGAAAGATGTATAACTCATGGTGCGGACTTGTCAAAATTATCTAAATGATACCATAATTCTTGTGATTTTTCTGTGAACATTTTGAGATGCGTTGGGACCCTGTGGTGTATTCTGGGGGGTTGCTAGCGGAAAATAGGGTCTCACTCCAAATGTCTGCATGTTAAAAATCTGACACTTCACAATTAATGTCCACACTCCTTGCGCACATGTGTGTAAATTTGGGTAATTATCCGATATTGCAAAACCAGTTAAAAAGCGCAAAATGTTGCCATTTCTGAATGCAAGCCCCCAGGAACAGCAGAGTTTGAACAGAGTATACCTCATGTGATATGTGAGGGGTGCATGCAATTTTAAACAACGGTGTATCTGTGCAATATGTTTTTGAATTAAATATAGATTTGTGGGCAAACTGACCAGGGGAGGATCCTCTGACCCATAAAACCTACAGCATCACTCTGACTCACATTTCCTTCCCCGAATCATGGGAGAGGGGAGAATTGGGCCAATGACAAGTAGAGAGGGGCAGGCTTAGCTAGGCCCAGGCACACACCCATTTCCAAAACACATAAAAAGAGACTGCTTGGACAGGTAGAGACATTCAAATTCAGTTGCTGCGGAGCGTTTTGCCGGACCACACAACATCCAGAAGATACCAGTTCCAGACTGACTCCAGCTACATATTCCAGAACCTAGAACTTATACTTTAGAACCTAAATCAGAGGCCTAAAACCACAAGCTGAGTTCTCTGCAGCAGGCCTCAAATCATTGCAAGCTACTCACAGCCGGGCGAGCTGCTTGAATCCCTTGCCAAGAACTTTTGCCAGGACCAGTGCAGAGATCCAGGAGCCGTGCAGAGACCGCTGTATCCGGACAGACCAGACCAGTGCCAGACCAGACCAGACCGTGCAGAACCGCAGACACAGAGACCAGATCGCTGTGAAGTGCCGCTAGCCTGATTGATCAGATCCGTGACGAGACCCAGTCCTTCCAAATATATTGTGAGTACAGCTAGGACGGGGCAAAACCAAATCTCTTAGTTTAAAGTAATATAATTCAATCTATTTAACCTAAGTAGAACTGCCTCCTAACTGTCACCTGTCATTTTGTAAAGCTGCACCACTGTCACTTGTCAATTCTGAAGCTGCAAGCTGTCACCTGTCATCTTGAGTTTACTTTAAATCCGAAAAACTACCTTTATTTAATTGTCCGTATCTCTAGAACCGTTTGGGCCATGAACTGGTTTAACTTTCCTCTGAAAGCTTAGATTCTCAGCTTTTCAACCGACTTGCTACTCCTTATACTTTTGCCGCAATCACGATTCACACGCTCGCAAATTTTATCGCGATTTGCGATTTGGTTAAAAATCCAGCCACGTGGGCGTGGCTTGGAGCGCCATCGATGTGGTCGCTCCTCTGAGGCCGCCCGTGGGATGTCCGCCGCCGCCGTCGAATTCTGGTGGTTCTAGGCGGGGTTTCGAGTCGCTAATGCCATCTACAGCGACCGGAACCGACATGGCATAACCTGGCTAAATATCGTCTTCGACCGTGGCGGCGTTCTACTAGAAATTTGAAGCTGAACTCCTCTCCCATACCCGACGGACGAAACTAAGATGGCCGCCATTCCGGGGCTCAGCAGCACGCTCCGCACCTGCCGATAGCGGCACCTTGGGAGGCAGAAGAACCGGAGAGGGGGAGCGATACCTAATATAGAAACCCCTGATTTCGATTGGGCGGCCTGGATTCCTCCTGGGTTGCTACCGAGAGCAGGCCTCCACTCCTCCCCCCGCGTTGCAGAACGACTGGACCACTGCGGCCATCTTGGATCAGCTCGGCCGAAGTCCTGCCGAAGTCCTTCTCCCCGTTTCACCCTTCCTGGGGCGCCCCTGCCCACCCACCTATACCTGAGCGGCAGCGGAGGCCAGGGTGACGGAGTTCTCCAGTTGTGAGCAACATGTCGAGACAAACGAAGGTGAGCAAAGGCACGGATATCTCCGCCATGTTCACGGCTACAGAGAAACCCAAGAAACAGGAACCTCCCAAACTGACCCCACAGAAGCAGCAAGAGGACAGGGGCGAGCTTGCCACTAAAGGAGACCTGATAGCCTTCATGGCGGACATCAAGTCCGAGTTCCGCGCTTGCCTCTCGGAACTCGCCACCAAAGTTGACCAAACAGATCAGAGAGTCGCGGAACTCGAGCAGAGGTTTGGAGAGATCGAAGATCATGCCCAGGAGCAAACCACTGCTATGGGGGAAATGCAAAAATCGATCGATTCCCTACAGCACAAATGCGAGATTATGGAATTCAAACAGGAAGATCTCGAAAATAGGTCCCGGCGCAATAATCTCCGCATCCGGGGCATTCCATCCTCCGTCCCCGATAACAAGCTAGCGGACTACGTGGCAAATTTCTTTGAGGCTCTACTTCCAGATCTGGACAAATCTCAGCTCATATTGGACCGCACCCACAGGCTTCGCCAGCGCTGCGGGACAGATTCGGACCCCATTCCAGACGTGATCACCAGGGTCCACTTCTTTACAGCGAAAGAAGCGATATCAGCGATCAGCCGCCAAGATGAAGAGATCACTTTCCAGGGCACCCCTCTTCAAATTTACCAGGACCTTTCGCCACTTACGCTCCAGAAAAGAAGAGCACTTCGGCCTCTAACATTATTCCTCCAGGAGCAACAGATCCGGTACAGATGGCTGTTCCCGACAGCTCTTCAATTCACATATAAGGGCACCTTACGCCGAATCAGCCACCTGGAAGATGCGGAGAAAATCTTGCATCCGACCGCTCCCCGGGACCCTTCCACGCCACTCTTGGAGGGGACTGAGAACCCTGGTCCGCCTCCCTCCCCAAAAGCTAAACGCACGCCTTGGTCGTCGACACGACGAAATAACAAGAATTGATGCCTCCAAGGTCCCAGGCTCCGTCATCGAGCTAGCCGGGACACAGATATGCTCGTTTGAATTAGAACCCGCTATCTATTTGCCAACCTCTTTTAAGTACACGACGGCGGCGGGGCATTCCCATGGCTCATACCCACCCCAAGGATACTTTCCATCTTCTGTTCCTTGGGAACCCACAGTATGGGACAATTGGCCCTGTTGGCCTTAGGTATGACCGTACTGACAAAGTCGGTCGACCTCCCTGTTAAAGTTGCGATCCCCCGTTGGGATTTCGCGTTAAAACCTCAAGTGCAGAATGATTTTGTGAGTGCTTCCATCAGTCATGGCAGTTGAACCTCCACCCCAGGACCTCCCCCCCCTAACGCAGGGAACGGAGAGTGAGCCTTCAGAGGACCTTCAGTCGCTTCGGATCCTCTCCCTGAATGTTAATGGCTTGAACTCTCCCAACAAGCGAAAGGCAATTCTGCTAAAACTCCGCGATGAGGAAGCTGCGATCGCTATGCTTCAAGAGACCCATCTGTTGCCCGCTGATGTATCCCGCCTTCGGTCTCGGCTATTTCCGCTTCAATTCTTTGCCTCCGGCACAAGCAAAAAAGGAGGCACGGCGATTCTCTTCAGGAAAGACTTGAACCCACAGATTCTGGAAACAAAGACATGCCCAGAAGGCCGATTTATAGCGATCAAATGTCTCCTGATGGGAGACTTGTACACTCTCGTTTCAGTATACGCCCCCAACTCTGGACAATCACATTTTTATGACGCCTTGGGCACATCGCTCGCCAACTTCGTGGAGGGCCAAACGATCGTCGGTGGGGACTTCAACGGTGTTCCTGACCCCACTAAAGACCGATCACACCCCCCGACCCCAGGCGACTTCGCCCAAGCACTTAGCCTCCTTCGTCTCTTTAGGACCCTGGAGATAATAGACTCATGGCGGGTGTTTCACCCTGATGAAAAGGACTTCTCCTTTTACTCGTACGTCCACCGCACCTTCTCAAGGATTGACCTATTCCTGATTTCACCTCACACGTTCCCCTCAGTTAAGAAGGTCACTATCGGCACAAGAGCGATCTCCGACCACGCCCCAGTGCTCCTGGAACTTCGGGTTCAGAACCCTGACCCCACCACCCCGCGCAAATGGATGCTATACGACCCAATCCTCAACGACATGGCCACCAGAGACAAGATCGCAATGGAAATAAAGAACTTCTTTGTGGAAAACCCGGCCTCAGACACCTCATTAGCAAACAACTGGGACGCCATGAAGGCAGTAATCAGGGGCTCCCTGATATCCCAGGGTGCGGCCTACCATCGAGATAGACGACGAACCCGGACGGCCCTGGAGCTTGAATTGAGAGAGGCCGAGGCACTCCACAAGGAGAAAGGCTGGTCCCCCAGAACACAACGGGCCATTCGCACGGCACGGAAAAGACTGGAAGCCCACTACGCGGAACAAACCGCCCAACTAATGGCAAAGGTCAAACAGTCGTATTATGCGAAGGGCAACAAAGCAAATAGGTTCCTGTTGGCCAAGCTAGCCAAGCAGAGACGCAGCATCGCGATCATGGGCCTGCGAGATACCAACGGGGCCATACTATACTCAGAACCCGAGAAGCAACGCCTCGCGATTGAGCACTTGGCCCAAATCATGAAGGCAACCCCACGAGACCCAGCACAACAGAAGGAATACCTTCGGCAGGCAGAGGTGCCCCAGCTCTCCGACGCAATGAGAGATGAATTGGAGGAGCCCATCACGGGGGAGGAAATTGAGGATGCCATCAAATCTCTCAAAACACGGGCCCCTGGCCCGGATGGCTTCTCAACCAGGTTCTACAAGCTATTCAGGTCGCAACTGACCCCCCATCTCACCACCCTATTCAACTCCTTCAGGGAAACGGGGGCGGTGACCCCATCGATGCAGGAATCGACCACCATCCTTTTGCCCAAACCTGGAAAGGATCCAAGAAGCATAACCTCGTATAGACCCATCGCACTCTTGAACATAGATGCGAACATTTACTCGAAAATTTTGGCGACCCGCTTGAATCGCATCCTGCCGAACATCATTCATCCAGACCAGGCTGGGTTTATCCGGCATCGGACCGCAGGCGATAATATCCGGAGAACCCTGAATCTGGTGGACCTCGCTTCCCGGAACGCCCAAAAACTAATCCTGGTGGCCCTCGATGCAGCTAAGGCGTTTGATAGGGTGGATTGGACGTTTATGGAACACACTTTAGGGGCCTTCGGCTTCGGACCGGCGTTCCGGACGATGGTGCTGGCCAACTATGATCGACCCACAACAAGCCTGAGGATCAACGGCCACTTCTCGGCCCCAATCCCCTTGTCACGCGGGACTCGGCAGGGTTGCCCGTTGTCACCCTTACTTTTTGCACTCACCATGGAGCCCTTCGCACAAAAAATTAGGCGGAATGACCAAATCAAGGGCATAACAAGCGGCCCTTCACATCATAAACTTGCCCTATATGCGGATGACATCTTACTTACAATCTCGGAGGCCCCCTCATCACTTGAACATGCGATTCGCGAAATCACCAGCTATGGCGAAGTCTCGGGCTTCACCATAAACTTTGATAAATCTTCCGCCTTGGGCATTGGCCTCACCCCAGCAGAGCGAGAACCGCTGACTAGGATGTGCCCGATAGTATGGGAAAGAAATGCCATCCCCTATTTGGGGGTTTACATTCCGGCGGATCCAAAAGAGACGTATAAGTCCAATTTTCCCCGACTTTTCAAGGAACTGGAGGGCGACTTGAAGCGATGGGGGACCCAGGAGATTTCGCTGCTTGGACGCATCACGGCATGCAAGATGAACCTTCTCCCGAGATTTTTATACATATGCGCCTCACTGCCAGTGGCAATCCCCACGCCGATTCTCCGAGGGATCCAGAGGAAAATGCTGAACTTTATCTGGAGAGGTAAGAAAGCGAGAATCCCTCTCAGAACTATGTTGGGGAGTCCCAAACTGGGGGGTCTAGGGGTTCCAGACCTTCAGGCCTACAGAGCGGCAGCCCAACTGGCCCGGGTCCAGGCCTGGCAAAATACGACAGACCGCCCGAGATGGGTGGAGCTGGAACAGTCGCGGACCCCCCTGCCTCTGCGATTTCTGCCACACATCCCGCCCCCTCTCAGGTGCCATGGGGGAGAGCTCCTGCTTTCGACCAAACACACCCTTAGCACTTGGGACTGGGCGCTGAAACGAAAGGGAGTGCCAAGAGGACTGAGCCCACACTCCCCGGTCTTTCTCAACCCAATGTTCGCACCGGGCATGCATCCCCGCAATTTCCAAAATTGGACCAAAGGCGGGCTACAAACTATAGACCAGCTGTATGCAGGGGAGAAACCACTCACTTTCGCCCAATGTAAGGAGAAGTTCCAACTTCGGGAATGTGACAGATTTACTTACATCCAACTACGCCACTGGTGCTCACACCCCCAAACCTTGCAAGCAGCGACCCGTCCTCCCACTGCCCTGGAACTTACCCTAGGAGACCTTCCGACCCGCGGCAGCGTATCCACCCTCTACAGACGCTTCTTAAGCGACTTCTTAACCACAAGAACCCGATGTATGGCCCAATGGGAAGCGGACCTGGGACACCCGATAGAGGATCAAACCTGGGTGGACATATGGACCCGGACACATACCGCATCCACCTGCATCACCAACAGAGAATGCGCATACAAAATCATGCTGCGGTGGTACTATTCGCCCCTCAGACTCCACCATATGAACCCCCAGATAGACCACGCTTGCTGGAGAGGATGCGGCCTCCCTGGCTCTTTCTTCCATATGTGGTGGGACTGCCCGAAGATCCGACCATTCTGGAAAGCTTGTCTAGAGTCTATTTCGCTGATTACCGGAACAATGATTCCCTTGAAACCAGAACCGATCCTGTTAGGAGCTCCAATTCCCGGGATCTACCCGCGCTCCGGACCCAGAGCGAAATTATTGACTCAGTGCCTACTGGCAGGAAAAACGGTGGTGGCCCGAACCTGGAAAGCTCCGGAAGGCCCCCACATTGCCCAATGGTGGACCAAAGTATGGGACATTCTGATAGCGGAGAAAGTAACGGCAGCACGAGCGGGGATGCTACATCGCTTTCGGAACATCTGGGCCCCAGTCCTGGAATTCGACCAGCGCTTCCCCGCCCTGACCTATAAGCCCGCCAGTGCCCTCTGGATAGTGGCGAACCAGGAGAGCCCGGAGGAAGACTCATGACCGCTGAGGCTCCAGCCGGACCGCCCAGGCGGGAGGAGCCCGCTGGCAAAGACTGTGGGACTGATAACCCAGGGAGGAGGATAGAGAAAGAGGACACAGGGGGGGTCTAAAGACTGGGGGTCAACTTGCTGAGATAATCTGTGCATATAATGTCTGTAGTTATCATTCTGCCTTGATTTAAAATAAACAAAGTTAAAAAAAAAAAATCCAGCCACGTGTAACCATCAGCAGTCATTTCTTTCCTTGCTAAAAATTCGTTTGCCTCTTAATCACCAACTCTGAATCATTGCTAAAGTGAGCCTGAACTTATCCCGAGTAGCTACCACTCCCCCTGAACCTCCTAAAGGGAATTAGAACCATTTTCAGCATATTTCTCACTTCATTGCCATCACCTTTTAAAAGCATTTTGGGCCTGCGTTTCAAACTTCTATCTGTGGTCTAAGCTTGCTGGGGTGAACTGAATTATATTTGATTGCATTCCTAAGAACTGTGTGTGTTACTTCCATCTCCTTCCATTTCTTACATTGCATAGGGGAGGGGGGTGAATTGCCAGAGAAAAAGTGATTATATTATCTTTTGCTAAAATCATATCAAGTATTTCTGTACTGCATTTTATTCCTCATTGCTTTTCCCTTGAAATCATAAAAGTAGTTTTGCTACTTTATCCATCCTATACTAACTCCTCATTGATTGTAAAGAAGTGTGCTAGTGCCAGATTACCCATTGTTGATCAACATCATATGTCTAAGTGTACTATCAGATATGAATTTATTATAAAGTGTGATATATATATATATTGTTTAAATTCTCAAATAAACCTTTTAAACTTGCAAAACAGAACTACTTCTTGGCTCAGTGGGGTCAGGGGGATTCTAAGAGAGGGGTGTTATATAGGGGTAGTCATCCAGAACTCATGAACTGGACATAAAGATATATCAATAAGGGTTTCCATTCAGTATCCCAGACTAGACATTGACTTAGCTGTAGTGTTGGATTGAATCCTCTTACAATACATTCATATTCACACTTCCCATATATACATCATATCTAACATTTTCAACGGAATGACATTTCTTCAGTTGCCATATCACAACAAACTCAACCAACAAAATATTTATTTCCTTTCTTTAATACAGATGTCAATGTTTGTCTATTGCTATGGCAAACAGTGTTCTGGGTCGAAACGTGTTTCGGTTATATACAGTGGACATTGACAGAATTGCCCTTTTGTTGCTTCAACCTTCATCAGGACGCAAATCATACCATTCATTGGGTCCTGCTTCAAACAGACTGGAGTGAGCCACATCATCTCTGTGTGCAGTAATCGGAAGACGTGGAGATATTGTGGGAAAAATGAAGTGGTTCATTGGGTTCTGCGATCAGTGATATTTGGAGCTTTGCTAGACATGAGGAAGATGGAGTTGGACATATCGATTGTAAAATGGACAGGAAAGGGTGCCACAGCTGCAGAAGTTCCCAATATCCCTTTTAGTTGTCCAGTACTTAGACTTCTAGTCCTTGAAAGTGATCTGTAATGTGATAAACTGGAGGTATTCTCCCAGTAAGACCCCGGGCTTCCCTTATTCAGGTAGCCAGGACACGTCCATCGCTGTTCGATCTAGTTCCTGGGGGTGGACCAGTGGGGGAGGATCTCATAGGTAGGGGAACCCAAGGTTATGCTCGGGATATTGCTCCAGGTGAGAAACAGTATTACATCGGAAAAGGGATCAGGAAGACGAGGTCCACAAAGCCTTTGTGGGATATATCGACTCAACCTCCGTCCCTTTCGATAAGCTTCCTTTTAAAGAATCCATCATTCCCTCTGCCTCTGATAAATCCATCACTCATCTCACCGCCTTCAGAAATCATCCTTCTTCTATTCCTTGTTTTTCCGTTTCTCAGAATACTCCCAATCATTCTTCTTCCTGTCCATGTGATTACTATTTCCTGCATTCCCAACCTGCTCAGGTAACACAACAGTTCCCATAATTCTCCTTGTTTATTACAACATCCCTGCTGTTTTGTTGTACATCCCGGTAACTCTCGCTCATTGCACCTACTTTCCTTAGCCCATCCCTTAAGATACTCTGGTACCCTATCCCGTCCCTTTGGACACTCTGGTACTCCAAACGCCTCCTTCTGTTGCACAAATATTGTTTCACACCCACGACAGCAGACTAATGTTAAACCTGTGTACCTGACATGTCACAACTCGAGAGTCAGGCAATTGGCTCAAATCACACACACTTAACAGCCCTTCCCTTTCCACACAGGGATAAAAGGTGGAGCCTGGAGAGAGCAGTACGAGCAAGGCAAGAAAGACGAACACGGCAGACATCACGTTGAGACAGCTACTATGCAGCAGTTCAAGAGAAGGAGAAAGGCAGGGGGAGGAGAGAGGGTGGCAAGGAGAGAAGGGACCTTGCCCTTTTCGTACCCGGCCTGCGTAACCTTCATGGAGGAGAAGCTAAGGCCGCTAAAAATAACACAAGTGTCCTGCTGCAGATGTCACCGGTACATGGGGCAAGCCTATGCGCATAAGGCGGGGCAGAGGAGACTCCTGCGCCTTTGGTTCTGGCCTTGACTCCAAAGAAGCCGAAGGCCAGGCGGTTCATCACAGCCGGTGAGTTGAGATGAGAATCAGTAACACTGGGCTGTGTTCAGTGAGAATCGCAAAGTTTTGAACCATGGCTAATGAACTTTAAAGGGACTGTTAAAAGTGTAAGGGGGAGACCAGTTGCAGGAGGAAAGCAGCACCACCTGGGTGCTAACTCGAGAGACTCTGGTCGAGCCCCATATTGAGAAACTACAGAAACCAGAAGGCCATAGAAAGGCTGCCAAAGGAATGCAAAGTGGTCATACGTGAGGGTCAATCAAAAGCCCTGTACATTCTAAAGACTTTGATTCATTGGCGTAAAAGCAAGGGAAGTGAATCCCGAAACCTTTAGAACTGTATAGAAGTTAAAGAAAGAGAATATTGAAAGAAGAGGGGTCAGCCCAGAAGAGGATGACTCGGGGAGTGAGCCACTATAACCCTGCTTGAGAGCCATAGTAAACCCAGTGAAGAAAGGCTAAGAAACGAGAGGGGTTGGAGCCCGGCTAAGGGGGATCCAAGGATGAAAAGTCATCACCCCAAAGCAGACGTTAAGAGATGGCAGGAGTGAACCTGAAAGAGCGATGGCACAGATGAAGCTATCACCCAAGTAATAGCAGTCAAGAAAGGTCTGAGCCGGGCAGAGGGAGATCCAGGGGTGAAATCGTCACCAGAGTACTGACAGTCAAGTGAGGTCCGAGCCTGGCCGAGGGAGATCCAATGGCGAAGCTTTCATCAAGACTTTAAGTGGAAAGCGATACGTGAAGGGTCAGCCCAGAAGAGGGGGACCCAGGGATGAAGTCATCTCCCACTTTAACCTTTGGAAAGCAATTGAGAAGAGTCAACCCAGAAGTGCGGGACCCAGGGGTGAACCCATCACCTAACGAATATTGAGAACAAACTTTCATTTGTTAAAGGCCTTTTTGTTTTTGTTTTAGTGATCTGAACATAGCAGGTCCAAAGGTAAGAGACTTTCTAAGGAAACAGGACTTGGCCATCGACAGTTGTGGGAACTGTGGTCTCGTGCTAAAGAAGCCAGAGACTTTCTGCCATTGGAACTGTCGTCTCGTGCTAGAGAAGCCAGAGACTGTACTGCGCTCCACAAACCCCCCATTACCCCGTGCTCAAAACGTGGGGAAGGGAGGCCCAGGCTACCGCCTCCTGACTTATCATTTGAGAACACTTCTTTCTTTCTTGAAACTTAACCCCACACCCTTTGTATTCAGCGTGAGGAATTGGCAATAGTTTTTTTTAGTATAGGCCCCTTTTTTTATTTGACTTTGATGCCACTAGGACTGCCTTATTTCATGGTCGACACCTGTCCCCATCTTAGATTTAGGTATAGATTAGGCGTTTTTCCAACCCGCATACCATTTTCATTGTTCAATCAACACCCTTGAACTTTGATCACTTGTCTGTCTTACTTGTGTCACCATGAGTTTCTCACAATGATGGGTGGTCCTTTCACCCACCAGAACCAGAAATATCCCGTACAGCAGACACTTTGAAGTATCACTACTGTCACTATGGGCAATATAGGAGCATGGCCCTGAGCTACTGTCTTAGGGTCCTCGGTAAGATGATTAGTACATTGTCTTACATCAGGGGCCTACAAAGTCTGGCTCTGCAGATTTTTTGTCTATGACTTGCTAACCATCCCTGCTGGATAGGGCTGATGGTAGTACTAGTCCAAAACAACAGGCGAGCCAAAGGTTGCAGATCCCTGGCCTACATCCTGGATCACAACATGTATGCATGCCATTGCATTTAGGACCAAGGCAGCATTTCTGACTTTTATCCAAGTCATTCATAATAATGGGAGGTCTAAATCAGCCACACAGGCTGTGCCACGCACAAATACACTCGCTATACATTATACATCATGCTCAGTCTGGCCAGGCTATGCTGAACCACGTTTTTGGTTCAAGTCTAGGATGCCTATTTTTGTGAATGTTCTCACACTTTGGAATGAAGAGTGTTCTGAAGACATGGGAGTAAGAGCTACTTACTTGCTGTAGTAAATGTTGTATTTGTAGTCCTTCACTCCAGTAGAGTAATGCAAAATGCTGATATCCCGGGTGTGGTGCCATAGATAGCCCCTTCACCTATGGCGTAACTACCAAAAGTGTGCATCTCCTGATTCTCCATACATCTTAGTAGTTAAAATCCCAACCGATGATTTGTTCTTCTTTGTGATCAGTGTGTGCTTGAGATGTAAGAAAGAACATTGGACCATTTTATAGGTAATGGACTGCCACTGAAGAGCTTAACATTGGACTCCTAAGATTGTACAATAATAATACTAACCTTTTGCTAATGCAGCCATTGCTACCCACAAAGTTGCTGCTTAATAGTGCTTTCAATAACAAGAGTTACTAGTAATATAATTGTACTTAAAATTAAAGTAAAACAAAAATTACGAGGTATTGATGTTCCCTCACAACTGAATGTTTAAAAAGCTAGTGCAAATAAGATCCTTTTCAAGATTCCACCTTCAAATACTTGGGAATAATGTTTAGCAACGATAGGGAGGAAGCGGCCATGCAAGATTTCCTGTGGATCAAAGTAAAAAATCTAAAGGCACAAGCGAAGGCCGTTGACAGGAAACATGGCAGATCTCCTTTATTCCCGTGTTAAGATTCTTCAAGATGGAGGTAGCCATTGCTTTGACGTACGGCATGGATGCTATGCCGCTAGCCCCGAACTCGATTTGGGTGAAATTTGGAAGCTTCTTTTGGAGAGGCGTTCTGGGGCTGTCCAAATCGACACCAATTGCTCTCATTAGAAGAGAACTATGCCCGTCATCCTTGTTGGCAATTAAAATGAGAGCAACCCTAATGCTGTACCGAAAAGTAGTAAATGCTCCAGAATCCAAAGAGCTGGACCTTAACAGGAGGGAGACAGAAGGTGGGACGAATCAGATGCTACATAATTGGGAACAGCTCAACTTGAACATATTGAAAGAACTAGATCTAACTGTAGAAATGCTGGTACAAAACCCAAATAAAGTCTCAAAAAAAACTTTTTAAAGCTGACTGGATCAATACCATGGAGGTGGCCAATAGGTATTCTTTGACGGCTAATTTATCGTCGACTCCAATGAAGCTCAACGAGGTAAGAGGGTATCTAAAACAATTTCCTGATGAAAGGCTAAGCAGAACATTCTTAAGATTTCGTCTAAACCAGTTGAAAACGAATGAAATCTTAGCCATTCGAAAGCAAGTGAAATTGAACCAATACCGCTTTTGCAAAGAAAACCCTCAAGTGGAAAACACAAGGCATCTACTGCTAGACGAAGTTTCCTTGCAGATCTACTGAAAAACTATGGAACTCTCAATTCAGACAATCTATGGGCACTGGTGACATGTGGAAACAGACGAGGTGTGATCGGAGTGACTCTATTTCTGAAGTCTTTGGATTTGTAACAACTCGGAATTTATGAAAAGGGGAAACTGAACGAACCCGCTTCGACACACCTCTACCTAATTTGGAACATTGTCTAAAGGAAAAGGAACTTCTGTTCTTATGTGTGAATGATTTTAAAATGTCTTTTTGTAAAAATTGCAATGCAATTAAATAAAAAAGAAAACATTTATTTAAAAAAAATAAGATCCTTTTAAAGTACACCTGTCAAAACGAAATAGGCTGTAAAGAGAACTTCCAAGGGGTGTGTGGGGATTTCCTACATTAGCCCAGTAAAGAATAACTCTGACTCTTTTCAAATTTCACAGCACCCTTTGGCATTTCATAAATTGTCGAATAATGCATATAATGATAGTTTTGCATGTCTAACAGCAGATACTACCAGTAACTGCATATTAATGTTTACTCCCAGTTTCACCCGTGCAATTGGCAGCCTGGCATGCCCAGTACAGGTGCGAACAGTTTCCAGAATCCCAATAACGCATGTTGCAGTTTATATATAGCCCAGGATTAGGGATTGTCTGTTTAGACATGTCAAATAGCATTTAGAGCTAATTTCAAAATGTACAGTTAGAATTGTCACTTTCTACATGCAGAGGGACAGTTAACGCTAATTATTTCTGCAGGCCCAGTAATGTTTGTGTGGTTCACAGTGGTGTACAGTCTTGCAAGCAGTTTGTTCAGTGGATGTAGCAGCAAGTGGTGCCTCGCGTTTGCCTTATCAATCTCGCTTCACCTCACTGATCTCACTATGGCCTGCCTGACCCAGTCTTGTGCCCCTCCCATCTGGTCCTGTCTAGCACAGACTTGGCCCACCTGAATCTTCCTGCTCTGGCTATCTAGGAGCTAATTCCTCCTCTCTCTATCTCAATATTTCCTTTCCCTCTTGATGGACTTCTCTTCTTCCACCTCCCAGGATGCTATCGCCTAGTATGCTCTGGTCTCTCTGCATGCTATTATTACCTTGCAGCCGCCTCCTCCTCTGGGCGTTACCTCCTACAGGCTATCCCCTTCTCCTCTTGGTGTTTGCTTCCAATCTCCTTTGCTGCCACCTTCACTAGCACCTCCACCTTGTGGTGTGCCTCCCCTCCACTTCTTCCATATCACTCTCCCCCTCATGTTACCTCCTCTATGACACTTCCTGCAAATGTTACCACCTCCTCGTCCCCTTTGGGGTTCACCATCTCCAGCTGCTTCCTGATTCCTACCACTTTCTCTTGACTTCTACTCCTGGATCCTGATGATGTTGCTTCCTCCTGTCACTATTCTTGTGATGTTACCACCTCCTCTGTCACTCCCTTAACTCTCTTACTAGTGCCACCTTCACTTTAACTCCCAACACCTCTTTTCCATTCTCACCCTCTGATGGTGCCACCTCCTCCTTGACCCTCCTGGCACTCACTGCCTACTCGTGCTCTCCACTGATGCTGCATCTCCACTCCTCCATCTCTCCAGCCTCTGCTCCTCGCACTGCTCTCCAGTCTTAAGCCTTCTGCTCCTGCAACTGACACTTGGCAATTGAGGACGGATGCTTTTATACTGTGTTCCCTCCTTCTTCTGCATGGAACTTTCAGTTAGGGGCTGCACCTGTGACTTGTTATTTGGTAAGGGCTGGGGTGTACTATTGTCCTTTAGTACACCTTTGTGCTCAAAGGGCTGGCCCAAGCCTATAACTGGCCTGTCTGGCATATTGAATGTTAAACTTTCTCCCAAGATCCTCCCTGGTTCTGCCATCTCTGTTCCCAGTGTATGAATTAGAGGCTGGAAACACACTAGGTAAGCGTTCAGAACACTTGTGAGAATCCCTTATTGGAGAACATTCCTACTGTAATTTTGCAAAACAAAAGGAGTGATAGCTGGTTTAGAACTAATCTTAATCTTTGGCATTGCTCTGGGCGACCCTCTAGACCACTGTTATTCTCCTGCCAAGCCATTACAATAGGGTAAAGACCATATGCAAATCAGGCTTGGTCCCACCCCAAAAGGGGCAGTCAAGGCCGAACTGCGTGCTTGCATGCCTTCTGCACGAGACCACAAGCATCCCCAAACATGTTTCAACCTCTTTGGGCCTCATCGGTGAGGAGTAGTCTGGTTCTCTAGGCCTAGCAGGCATGGGACCCATCTCTGGTGTGAAAAAGCTAAGGGTATCCTCACTCCTAAACCCTTCTAGCCTCTTCTCAGGTGGCCAGGGAAAGGCCATCGCTTTTGGATCCTGACCTTGGGGGTGGAGAAGTGACTGCGCCTAGACCAGTGAGCCCTGAACTGTGAGTAACAAAGACATTGTGAAATGAACCAAGGAGAAGCACTGCAAGTGAGCTGGTGAAGCAATCCCGGAAGAGAGTCCCAGGTTGAGTATGTTTGCTAGAAATGCAGAATTGGGGGACAAAGCCCCACCCACTATTCTTTTTCGAGTTTTCTGCAGAGTGCCCATTGCGTCTCTAGAAGAAGTAAGTGTACCGGTTCCCATTAAGGGGTGTTAAATTAGGTATTCTTTTGGTATTCAGTTCAGTGGAGGGTGGATATTTCTTCTCTTTCGGTCTCTGGTAGTCTAGTGTGGCTTAGACTCGTTGCACAGGCTTGCTGTGGGCTCTGGTGGCCCCACGACGCGTGTCTCTGTGCTGTATCTGCAGCTGCCATCTTTCGCTCTCTCTCTGCCTCTCTGCTAGCAACGCGCCGCTGTGGTCGCATCTCTGAAGGGCTGTTGCCTTTCTTGACAGCATTTTTTCTCTGTTGGTTTTCTGGGTCTCATTTCTTCATGGTGGGGGGCTGATACCGTTTTGCGTTCTGCGCCAGTCTTGTCTCTGAAAAGGAAAACAGACACTGGCAAGTATCTTGTAGAGGCAATGTTGGAGTAGATTGTGTACTGCATAATGACATACTAGCACAAGTTGGGTGGGGGGCACGATTTTGGGCCCTCTCAGCTGTCATTGTCCACCTCCAAATTAGGGCAGGGGAAGGATCCCTTTCTGGTAGGCTGCCCACCCCCGGCTGAGAGGGGTTCCCATGCCCTCTTGACAGTGCCAGCCCCAAGTGTGTGGTAGCACTCACCGGATTGTTGGATTGTGAACTTTCAATTGGGTTTTTTTTTTATTTTGGGGATACACTGACCGCAGTTCTCTTTAGGGTGGTTCTTAAGTTTAGTGAATTCATTTAGTTTGTATTTTCAAATCTAGAAGAGCAGAAAATATTACCGTCCAGGGTCCTAGATTTTGGAATGTTCTCCGGACGGATAATTATAAGATCCCCAATTTTATGACCTTTATAAAAGCCGCCAAAAACCATCTTTTTATGTAGTCATGTGACGTTCTTTCAGCCAGTTATTCTCACATCTCTCTGCGCCTAGACGTTTTTCAGTTCCCGCCATTGCCCATTCTGGATCTAGTTTCTAGAAACATGTATAATTTCAATTTCCAGGGCTTTCAAATGTCAAGCACAGGAGGCTAATGCAGCAGGCGTATACCCTGATGTGGGGGTGGTGCATAGCTTTGATTGCCGGTCTGGGGCAGGAGAAGAGGTGCAGACGGCAGAGAGAGGCTTCCAGAGAAAGGATGGCGACATTTAAGTAAATAAAATGCGCTGGCGGGTGCAATTTGTTAAACGTAAGAGAGGCCAGGAGATGTTGTAGACATGCACGCAGGTTATCTGTCCTTATCGAAATCCAGCAGCCGGATTAGATGTGCGATGCCTCCGCTGCTCGGATAGCCTCTGGCAATCGGGAGGAAATGATAGTTTATAAACAGGCTCTTATCTTTCCCAAAGCAAGCTCAGGTGTGCCGGGAACAGTCCATGACTTTCCGAGGCCGATGTATGCTCCCACAGACTGCGCGTGGGTGGAGAGGGCAGCCGCATCCTATGCAAGGGTGCGTAATAAATACACTTTATGTTAATGGCGATGTATGGCGTGTTCATCTTTATATCCACCAGGACGTGTATCACGATAAGCATGTCAAATACATTTGTAAAATGGTGGCCTGGAGTATAGAAAAAACCTTCACAAAGCCAGCACAGTTTGCTTTTGTGTAGTGAAATGCATGTCGGTGCTCAGGCTACAAGGGTACTTGGTATAGAGGGAAAAACATGGGCAGAAGGCGCATGTGTGGAGCAAAGAAGGGGGCAAAGCACTTGAGTCCCGGGCGACACGGGGAGGGCAAACTCATAGGACCACGAGTGGCCATATACTGGTGTCATAGACTCAGGCCAGCCAACATTGCTAGAAGTCCTCTATTGAGAGCTAACAGATTAAATATATTGATGTATGAGCTGCAACCCGTTCAGGAAGTCCTCAGCCACGTTTAGCATTCTCAGCCAATCACCATCTTCGTAGGAGTCTGATCCCACCCATAGGAGCACCTGAAATCTCAGGCGATTCACCTCTGAGCAAGAGTAAAAGAATCCTCAGGTCTGAGTGTGTTGTCTCATTGGGCTAATATGTGGTGCAGGAACTTCACAGTGGGCGCGCAGACCATAGGACAAGCAGTTTTCGTCAGTCGCAGAAGATTACTTCTCCCATTGCTTGAAAGTATGAGTCTCATTGGGTTTCACCCTCAGCGGGCTGGTATTCCAGACGTGAACCACTTGCTCTCCGTGCCAGGAGAGGCATCTGCATCTCTTCATTAAGCTGTAACTAAGGTGCGCCCAGAATGTGCACCTTTCGACAAACCTCAATGCCAGAAACATACTAACCGGCAAGTAATGCCACACCACTGAGATTTATGTATATTAATTGCCCATAACATTGTTTTCCCTACTAGTTGTAGGTAGCTGGATCTGGCACCCATGATCCAGAACCTAAATAGAAATTGATTTGGGAAAAGGATGCCTCTAGTTTGCAAAAGTAATAGCGGGAACAATCCAGGTCTCCTGTTTCTTCTAATCTCTTCTTTATCTGCTTGACCATTGGACGGCTGACTCTCTCGGTTCCTTTGTCTGATAAAAGCTAGGATGTTTGCTTTCCCAAGTGGATCTCTAAATGTGACCCCCGCCACCAGCTGCTTCCCATTTACCTTTTTCAAAAAGCCACAACAAAATGTGGCCTGGAAACAGAAGGCTATTTACACCAGTTTCAGCAAAGAAGCAACGGTTTAAGTTGTCTGTATCATGCGCACAATGCACATGAATTGGGGTGAGGGTAAGTGGGAGACGCATGCTCCGTTGTGGAGGGCTGTAGTCTATCTACGCTGCTCTCACTCAACTCCAATTCATGAACTCAGAATCGTCATAGTATCAAAGGACATTTTTTTCTAATGTGCATTTTACAGGGTTTTCCATGCTATGAGTGGCACGTGCTCAGCTATTTTTTAATTCAATACTTTCTAGGATTTGTAGTTTTGCTCTCCATATTTTAAATCCTGGACTACAAGTCCCAGATTGCAAAGGAAAAAGGACTGCATAATTTACTCATGGTGGGAAGTAACCCAGAGAGCTCTGCTAATAGTAGTAAACCCAGTCCGGCTGGTCCGTGTTGAAAGAAGGAAGAAGGAACCACGACTATCGAAATGCTTCTGTGATCCAGTAAATCGCAAATATGTAAAGTTTTCAAAATTACCCATAATTACCCAGGAGGATGCTCGGGGAGTGTCTGGCCAAAGTGCCAAAAACAACTCACTACAACAACTGCTGTGAACTCGACTTTTCCTGGGTAGCCAACCCACACTCCAACACTGGTCATATGCAGAGCAAATCTCACTCCACCACTGGCCGTGTACGAGGATGGGCCAACCGGACATACCAAAGACATGAGGTCTGTGTTGAACATGGCTAAAGGAGGTGAATCAGATGATTCTAGACTAATGTCTAGACCCCTTGGCTTTGTATAGGAAGAACAAACCTAAAGCGGTTAATTTGATAAAAGTATGAATAACGGTACCGACATCCACACTTGTTCCAGAACATTATCCTCTTCAACCTGAACTTTGGGAGGGTAGGGGAGGTCCTATAGCACCAAAGAAACCAAAAATGCAACCCGACACCCTGGACCCTGATCAAGAGGAATCCCCCCTTTTGCACGGCACTGCACTACAGGATTAAGTCATAGTGAAAGCTGCGCAAGCAAGCGTTGGACATTTTACCAGCAGAGAAAACCCCTTTGGAGGATCCCACTGTCACATTTATAAAAACGGAAATACCACTGAGTGATTCCCTAACTCTCAATGTTGTGGAAATCCACCAAAACACTACAAATGAATTCAGACCACAATAAAATTAAATCCACTCCAGCTTGCCTACTTTTGTCAGACTCTTTCTTTTTTTCGAAACATAGAAGATGAAGTTTACTTTGTTTCGACACAATGGCATCCATGCATATTCAAGCATATAGGAATGGCTCTTCTTTATAATGTGATCACATATTTAAAGTTCAATAATCAATAGGAATATCTGTACGATTTAAATGAAACTCATTTCAAAACTTAGAAAATGCAAAATGGAATCACTTTGAAAACACTATTATCAGCAAAATATATCATTTTCAGCAGGTAAGGTGAAAGTGGCAATATAATTCTAATTTAAAGAGGACTCGCTTCTTTTTGATAGCATTAAAGGTTTTTCCTCCCGACTGAAAGGGTGCGGAAGGAGGAGACTGAAACAGGTGACATAGTGGTTGCTATGTTTAAGAATATAGAGAGAAAACCCAACTTTCCCTAACTCTAAGAGGGGGTTCCCTACCTCAACTAAAAGACTAATGGCTCTGTCAGAATGTCTTTGTAAACCAATAGTCCACCGTCATGTTAAAAAAAAAACGACTTCTGTCCCTTACACTTAATGCTAAACTGAAGATAAAATGGGTCTTCTTGGTCCAGAAGAATGACTCCCTTCTTCTGGACTGGGAGTAGAAGTTTGTTCCCAAGTATTGGCTTCTTCCTGGGGTAATGACTCCCTTCCCCAGGTCATCACACAAAAGGGAAAGTTCAAAACCGTTTTCTTAGGCAGACACCCTGCCTATTTTAGAACAGTTCAACACAACCACTGGGGAATGACTCCCTTACCCTGATCTTGGTTACCAGGAGAATGACTCCCTTCTCCTGGTATCTTTTCATTTATTAGGACAGTTCCAGCTCACCGGGGGGGGACTCCCTTGCCCTGGTCTCTCTCACTTTAGTTTCACAGTTCAGTACTACCAGGGGGAATACTCCCTTACCATGGCCTTTTCTCATGTAGCTTCAAATACACAGTTCTCAAATGTTAGAAGGGTTCCATGACCCTGGCTTCTTCTCTTCTTTGATTGGACTCACTTGGTATCTCTCTTTACCAAGTACTGCAACGAGGAAGATGACTCGTGCTACTTGCTGATTTCTGGTCCTAGACCCTAGCTTCTCTCTCGGTCGGTTTGGTTCCCTCTCCTGCCAAGTATGACCCTGAGGAAATGCCTCGCTTCCTGGTTTGGGTCCCAGACTCTCTCAAACTTCAGTTCAGCTCTCTTGGCTCACACTCTCGCCAAGTACTGATACGAGGAAGATACCTCCCTACTGGACGTGGGTCCCCGACCCCTGTGTTTCTTACTGTCTGGTTCAGCCCACTTGGCTTACTCTCTCGCCAATGTACTGATACGGGGAAGGTGCCTCGTTCCTTGATGTGTGTCCCTTACCCCTGCTTCTCTCACTTTCTGGTGGTCAGTGGTTTTCGTTAGGCCACTGAGCAGAGAAAGTGTCCCCTGATGCATGAACACTTTGCCGTCTGTCTCGCGTCCCTACTCGGCCTCCCGAACTTCCAGTACCCGCGGTTGGGATCAGGGAGCTCTCCGGTACTTCCTGGGATTGGGCGTCCTTGCGGCAGCGCCAGCGTTCTTTCTCCCTTTGTTTGTCGGCTGCTCCGGGCTGCTTCTCATGGTTTCACCACCACATGATTCTTCAGGACTGGCGGGGAGGCTGCTTCCTGCTCAGCCACCTCAGGACTTCCACGGATGCTCGCCTGCATCCACCGCTCTGCTTGGTTCTTCCCTGGACACGATTTGAAACTCTCTGGTTCGTTGCCGGCTGAAGACAACAAGTCCTTCTTTGGTTTTCATTTTTATTATGCAGGCTCCACTCTGGCGCAACGTCCACACCTGCAGTAGTGGCTGTCATGTCAATCTTTCTACCTCCTGTGGGCCACCTCATCCCAGTACTTGGGTCAGGCAAACACTCAAGGCTCTCAATGATCTTCTTCGTCCCAGTACATTTGGTTAGGTTAAGTTCGCAGATGTTATAGAAGTACATGGGTCTACTCTCTCTATGGAAGTCTTTGTTGGAAGAGGGGTCTAAGGACTGTAGGGGTATATAATGGGTGGAGGGGGTTATACCGCATTCTCCCAAGATGTTCTCCCTTGTCCCCTGAGGGGAGGTTTCTTCCCATGATATCCTCCTGCTGAGTACCACTACCGGGGGGACTATCGGGTAGTGGCATCACCACCCTTGCCTCATGGGAAGGGGCCCTCCTTGGGGAGAAGTGACACCTTCTCAGGATTTGTCACACCACGTACAAAAACATATCATTCAAAAGACCTTTGGAATATGGAGGGCTTCTATTCTGAGTATATGAACAGAGATTTTAGACCATGGTTTTGGTTTTCAAATTGGAAATAAATTAAAGGGACATTTTAAATAGTTGTACCTACTTTTGGAATGAGAGGGGCTTGTAGGAAAGGATTAGCTTTAAATAGCAAGTACCTATAGTTAGATTTCCCTAGCAGGGCACTCGAAATACTTTATAAACGTGGGATAAATATTGTACACAAGAGCTGTCACAGAGCATCAAGCCTTCAAATTCCTTTGTCAAATTTGAGGAACAGCATGATGAAGTCATAGATTCCAGGCAACGTTTCGGTTTTTGAAGCACGGGCAAAAGATGTATTTTATCTAGATTGAGCAATGCCACCTTTGCCCCAGGAAGCAATTGCTATGTGATTGAATAATTTAAATACCCAACGGTGCATGGGTTGACTTATATTTTTAGTAGATGAATTAAATCTTGTGGGTAGAAATCAGCCTCCCGGGGGAATGTCTCAGAACTCCTCGTGATTAGTGCTTTCCTCTGGTTGCAGAGACACTGGACATCCAGGTGACAAGGTATCCCAAAGCTGTGATCACCTTCTGGTTACATTTGGAAAATACGTGTGTTCCTAGTAGTTTCACTCTTTATCTGCAATTTTGTGTGAATTCCTCAGTCAAATTGGCTGTTTTATGTGGTGGGCTGGAAGGAGTCGGGCACATTGGGGACATTCTAACATAGTTTTAATTAATTTATAAGGTTGATCCTTCCCTATTGCTAGAGGGGTTACCCTGCCTATCCATGGGTGCTTGTCTGTCATCGGGAAGTCTCAAATAAAGAAATGGCCTCAGTTCATATTTAATTCTAACTGACCCTACCACTAATATAATCAACTTAAACAAGGCCAGGAGAATGGCTTAATTCCGCCGGTATTATATTATCTTCTGATAGTCTCTGTATATCAATGTCTCTCTTTCTTGCATTTGTTCCCTAACACGATCTTCTGTATAGTCTGTGGCTATCTCCTTGATTAATTCTTGTAGCTCTTCCACAATATTCTTGGGTCTTGTACTCTCTTTAGTAATGTTATCTGTAACAGCTTTCCTTGTGATACTTTTGCACATTCTTGTCTAAACTTGTGAACCTCTCATAGTCTGGTAGTCCAGACCATCTTAACTTGGATGTGGTTTGATCCAATTTGGTTTTTCACTTCTCCTGTGTTCTATGTCTCTCTATCTTGTTAACTTGATAGTCTTATTTCTTCTCTGTCATTACAGGATTTAGCCCATACTTTCTCCAGTCTTCACCCCTGAACTCATAGGGAACTTTCCCTTCTCTCACTGGTCTTTGTCCGCAGTCTTTCTCCATTTCCCACTCAGGGTTAATCGTTATTCTCTCTATCTGCTTTGCACACTTCAAGTCAAACAGTTTTGTATTTAATATCTTGTTACTATGTAACTTGGAAAACGTTTGCAGACATGCGCTGGTTCTCAGGCGATATTGTTTCATTCATGTGGAGAAAAAATAACACACACACCCTATGTGTTGTGTCTGGCCAATACATACAATTAGATGGTTGGTTTATGCACCAGACAATTTAAAGAATATACAATAATTTGCTTACTCCTTTTGGTGAAATGAATTGTGCTTTATTTTCATTTTCAAAACAAGATTTTTTGTACAAAGTGAATCAAAAGATTCATCAACAATTTTTATTAGTCCTACATTTTTTATTCGTTGGTTGTTCTCTGACCTTGTCAACACTTCCTCATTCAGAGTGGTTATGGGTGGGTCTTGATTTGTTAATTGGTCATAAATCCTCATTCAAATATACAACTTATGAATTAGTCTCAAATTCCTTTATCTCATTTACTTTCCTTCTCTCAATTGCTTGCCTCTACATGTGTTTCACCACATTGGAAGGGTATCTGGTCATTGCATCTAATGCCATTGCATCTAATGCCATTCCATCGAAATATTTCCATCAAAAAAATGTCCATCGAATGCATATTTTTGGGAGGGTAAATGGTTAATTTTTGATTAGGTGCATTATAAAGAGTAAACAACCGGGATTGGGGGGAAAATAAAACAAAAAAAAAAAGAAAATGCATTCGAAGCACATTTTTTAGATGTCAAAAATGTGATGCAAATGCATGTCGATGCAAGGAATTCGATGCAATGACCATAAACCCATTGGAAGTACTGTGCGTTATCAGGAGGTTATTAGCTGAATCTATTGTAACTGAAAAGGAGAAGGGAAAATAACATAGCTGTTTAAACTTTTTGTTGCATCAGGCCATGGGCACTTATATTTATTTGCCTTGTTTTCACAGGTTTTGTTAATTAGATTCTATGTTTAAAAAATGCCTGCAATATAAACAGAAGACATATACCGTCTTCATATTGTTGTAGGAATTTTGTTGTTACATTTAAAAGTTGTATTCTGAGGATGCAGCGAATGCAGGGTTTTCTTACTGTAATATTGATGGATGCTATATATATATCATTCCAGTCCTTCGGTATCCCTCAAACGCTGTTCCGTGCAGGACCCGCATTTGGGGATATCGGACGGGTAATGTACTGCCTTGTTTAGCGTAATCACGTTCACGTTGTGCACTAACGTCATCACATACCACTGGCAACATTGCAGCTATTTTTTATGTTGGTTTTGTTGTTTAATTCATGCTTTCTGTGACAGCCATTTTTTAACATAATTATTAGGTTTTCACCTAATTGGAGAGTTATCATATTTATATTTTCTAAAGAAACAACACAATGTTGATTCTAATCATGATGGAAACTGTCTTTTACTTGTATTTACAACCATATTTGAATATTTAAGGTTTATTGAGGTTTTTGTTATATAAATGCTTCGGTTACTTGGTATTTGTTTTGACATTATCATGGCAATGTCGTGTCGCGCAATCTTTCATCTGATCTAACAAACAACACAGTGTTGATTCTAATTATGATGAAAACAATATTTTACTTATGGTTATGAGCATATTTGGATATCTAAGGTTTATTGAAGTTTGTTTATATAAATGCTTTGAGTATTTGACTTTTTTGAGTTTTCTAGTCTCCTTGGTAGAAATAAGTGCTATCTTTGTGTATGTTACTTATGGGTTTACATGTTCCTATATATATGTCAGTATTTGTCTTCAGTCTATTTTGATTTTGTATTATTCCCTGAGGGCACTTGCTATGAACTTTAAGTTTGGGGTAGATTGGTTGTGATCTATTCATTTTTCTATTCTTGGATACATTTGCAGACTACATTTTACAGAACTGTTAGTTCAGACTAATGCATACAAATAGTGATGTTCCATGCTTTGTTTCAAGGGTGTTTTGCCAAATTCACAAGTTTAAAGAGTTGTGTAAAATAAATTGCCCTGGTTTATTCCAGTATGACAGTTGTCCATAATGTTGATCCATTTAGCTTCTCTCTGGCGCAGCTGAAGTTCTCTATGTCCACTCCTCGGTGGTAGGTTCACTAGTTCCAGGCCCATCAGTTTAAGGGTGTCTGATGTTGAATCCGAGTGTTCTAAGTGTGTTGTCATGGGATATCTGTAGCCATTGTTTTTAATTGCTCTTAAATGTTCCATGATTCAAATTATGAGTGGTCGTATGGTGCTTCTAATATACCATTGGCTGCAATTGCAAAGTATCCCATTAATGACAAATTTGATGTAGCAGTTAATAAATTATCTAGTTTCTTATATTTGGTAGATCGAGTCTTGTTTTGCCATCCATTATGTGTGGGCATATTTTACAGTTTCCACATTTGTGGTTTCCTACGATAGGTGGCCTACTCTACGTGGTCTGTAGAGTGGTTGTTTTCTTTGTAGGTTGCAGAAAACTTGGGCTGATTTGGTTTTTGATTTAATGGCTTTACGAAATGTGACTGTTGTTTGGGGATCCAGAAATGTGGTTAGGTCTTTGTCCAATTAATATATATTCCAATGTCTCCTTAGAATTCTTTTGATGGTGTATGGATTGCAACTATATGTTGTTATGAATCTTGCTATAACATCTTTCACATTTTCTGTAATGGGTCCTTTATTGCGTAATAGTTTAATTCTTTCTTTTGTTTTGGCTCTTTCTAGTGCTTTTCATAGGATTTTGAGCTGGTAACCTCTTTATTACTGGGATATGTTTTTCTCTCTATGTATTGTTGCCCCCGCGACCTCCCTCTTCTCCCATTCTCCCCGTTCTTGCTCTGTATGCAGGGGAACATTGCAGGGCATGGCCTTTGCTGGGGTAGTCTTTGCTTGCCTTCTCGTTTCTTGGTTTCTCTGGTCTCCCATTCTCGGCTTCCCTTCTGCAGTATACAGTTTTTGACATTAAGATGTTTGCGCTCCAATTGGCCTTCTTATTCCTCGGTATCAGTGGTTTCCCGTTCATTGCCTCCCTTCTGCCGTATACGGGTGATGGGATTAAGAAGCTGTTTGCACACCCAATTGCCTTCTTGTTCCTCGGTTGTGCTGGTCCCCCGTTCTCTGCTTCTATTCTTGCCTTATATGCGCCCTGGTGCTGGGAGGCTATTTGTGTTTCCTTCTATGATGGTTTCAGCACGGTTTGTTGGGCGTCCTGCCCGTCATGATATGGACGCGGTCCCTCCACCACCTGTTACAGGATTCTGCTCTCTTATTGCACAACAGCATCTCTGTTGTTGGATGCGCCCGGCCTCAAGCTTATCAGACTGGAGTTCTCTGCCTCCTCGAAAGTCGCAGGCTCCACGGTTTGTCTAAGATCGGCCTCTCCAAGTTGTTCTCACGTCAGGGGGATTCTCCTGTGTATAATACTCTCTCCTCCATAGTACTCCACTTGTCTCAGTTAAGTACACGTCAAGAGACATCTTATTTTTCTGGTTGGTTTATTTCAGCATTGCTTTCAGCCAAATATACAGAGGTTACATTATTCTTCGTAGGAGATTGTCCCTTAAATGCTACCATGGTATGTGGTTGAGGGAGTCCTTATCCCCTAAGGGAGAGTCTCTCCCAGTGATGCCCTACTTGCCCAAACCCCTAGGCAGGGCCTTGCACAGCAGGCTCAACCAAGACACATTGGGCCTCATTACAAGTGTGGCAGCCTGGAGGCAAGGGTGCCGTAAGCTTACCGGCACCCTTGTTTCCGGACCACCACACTAAGAGTCTGCCTGCCGGGGCCGTCGCACCCGGCAGCTCTGACATGCGGGCGCAGCGGCCCCGGTAGGCAGACTTGTCACGGAAGTACCAGCACTGTTAACAACGGTGCGATGCTTCCGTCTCCGCACTCCAATAGAGTACTAATGGACTCTTAAGCGAATGGGGAGTTATAGAATCTGGCTGCTGACTTCCCGCGCCGCCAGGACTTTTAATGTCCCAGTGGCACCGGGAAGTCAGGAGCCCGATTTGGGGTTACAGGGTTGGTTGCAACCCGCTGGTCGCAACGGCGGGTTACCACCAACCTTGTAATTAAGCCCATTGTCTGAAGCAACCACAGCTGTGGTCACTTCTCTCATACACATCCTCATAAGTGAAATAATAGATGCTTGGTATTGCTTCAGGTCTGAGTTAATTAGCAAGACATCAACTCCAGGAAACTAGTGAAGCCACATGTGGTGTTCTCCTCAGTTGAAACAATCAAATATTTGTACTTTTTTGCTTCATTTAAGATCCATTTTGTAACTGGTCTAAATATTTCCAAACAGACTTTTATTCCCATAATTCCACAGCATCTTCAAGGAACACGGCACCGACCTAATGATTACCAGTATCAACCAGCCTCTTTCCATTTTAGCCACTCTTATTATGTTGAACCATTACTTTTACGGTCACATTTTTCCATCCATGTCTTCCTTGAACAAGTTGTGAGACAGGCATGATATCAAGAGAGACACAGACTCAAAAGTAACAGTTGGAAAACCTGTATTTATAAACTTTGTTGGGTTGGTGAAATACCTAACAGGCCCTAACTTTAAAGGGGTGGTTCCCTCAGCTGATGCTTCTAAGGGCTGTCGATGTCTGTAAATCCAAAACCAAAGCCCGTCTGTCTCTAAACCTATGCTTGCCCTCACTCTTACTCTCACTCAAAATGTGTTCAAGGATCTTCTTAAAGAAAAAAGGATGGTTAAAAAAGAAATGTAAACCACAGCTGGTTTCAGGTAGTCTTACCAATAGGTGTAGTTCTGCCAGTTCAAAATAGTTCAACTCAAAAAGGGTTGCCCTTGGAACCTTCCACGTAGGGCTCTTGCCGTAAATCAATAGAGTTCACACAGTCTCTGGTTCTCTTGGGGTTCCATTCCCGAAGCTTCATCCTTCGAGTTCCAAACAAAAAGACATAGTTCCTGTTAGGCCTCTCAGGGTTTTCTTCCCCAAGGTTTAGGCCTCTCTTCACAATTTTCAACAATGTCTCCAGTGGGCCTCTCAGGGTACCCTTCCCCAAGCCTATGCCCCTCTGGTTTCACACACAAGTTCACCCTGTCAAGATGCACCGTTTTAACACACATTTCTTTCCACGAGGTAGTGTCAGAGACGTTTGAAAACGCCAGGCTTTGGCTCCTCCCCTGCACGACCACTCTGGCTCCTCTCTTTGTACTCTGTTTCTGTCGTGAACATACACACCCGTCCTTCAAAACCCATGGAGGAAGTGCTCTCAGGCAATGAAAGGAAAGGGAATTATGTAAATAACAACAAAAATACCCTTACAGTCCCCGCCTCAGGACAGATGATAGTCTTGGGAGTGCAGGGAAGTTCCGGCGGTCAGCTCTTCGAGACAGAACAACTGTATAGAAAAGGTATCAAAAGTACAGGGTTATAACGACTGGCAGTAATTCCTTCTCTTCCTTTACTTTCTCGTATGTAGGAATAATGACCTGTCATGGGAGGTCAATCCTCAATAAAAAAATAGACCACACTATATTTTGGCTGCAATATAGTGCTATGGATCCTGCAGCTATGAAAACACAGGAGCAGGTATTGTATTCCCCAAGACAAAAACGATCCAAAAGACTGCTCGTCAGCACAGAAAGAAAAATGCTGCTGATTGAACCTTAACTGTTCGGTAAACTGGATTCTACGTAAAACAACCTGGTTTATTAATTATTTATTATTTATTATAATTTATTTATTAGTTGCCGGCCCGATGGGAAGTGCGGCTTAAAATCCATGCGCCCCTCGCTACTGTAATCGTGAAACATAGGTGTCTGGTAATCCTGAGTCAAGAGGGGTCCGAGGGAAGAGTAACAGGCATCCGTTGTTAATTCGATATTAGACGTGTTCGGCTGAACGCGAAAGACGAAAATAGGCGGTCTCATGTCCACTTCCTGTTTCGGATGCCAAATGGACCGGAAATAAACAAGACGCCATTATAAAGTGGTGTCTGGAATGTTTATATGCTCAGCGTGGATCATAACAGCAATTCCAATGGGGTTGCCACAGTCGTCCAGGCAACAGATGGTTGTTAGAACGTCTAACCTGAGTGGCAGGTTTTACAAACCTGACAGTTTCTTCCTTTTGGGCACCTTTCCCTTGTGCTCTTTTCCACTCGCGCTTTGTTTCTCTTTCACCTTTCTTTCCTTGTATGGTGCACCTCTGCACCCTTCTTTCTCTCTTTGCTGTGCCTCTTGCACACTCTTCTTGACTTTATTGTGCCCCAGGCACATTCTGCTCTTTAGTCGTGCACACTTGCACCTTCCTTTCTTTGTATCGTGCCTCTTGCACTTTCCCTTTTCAACCTGCGGGTGTTTCGTACCCCCTTTTGCTGCTTTCAGGTTGCTCGCACCCTTTTATTTACTTTTGTTCACTTTGCAATCCACTTTCTCAATCTGTCGGGTCGCTTGCACCCTTCATTCCTGTTTCGGGTCGTTCGCACCCTCACTTTGCTTTCTTTCACTCATTTTCCATCTTTCACTTATTTTCCATTTGTCGGGTCGCTCACACCCCCTTTTCTGCTTCGGGGTTGCTTGCACCCTCACTTTGTCTTTCGTTTCACGCCCCTTGCACACTCTGCTGTTTTCCTTGCTTTCTTTTCCTTTAAGATTACTGCTTTACTTTCTGCTTTCAAGCCACCACTCCCACACCAGCCAACCTCACGCGCCTGGGTTCCTCTCATTCATCTAGCGAGACTCACACAGACAGCGCAGCGCTGGCGAGCGGCTATGCGGAATACCGGCTGTGTGAGGCCAGGGTCTCACCACCTGCCCCTCAGACACTCCTGGGACCGACACATGTCTCAGGGGAACACACACTGGCCTGGACACAGCCAATAAGCAGCACCTAGTCTTCCTCCAGCTTCACAGAAACATGGCTTCTTCACCATGCTGCGACCCCTCTGGTACACCAGGTGTCTCGTACTCCTGTTCTCCTCTGGTCCTCCCAGGTTTCTCGTGTTGCCGCCTTCACATTCCAACCAGCAATCCCAGCTCGCTCGTACTTCATGGCAGAATCAAACCTTTTATATCTGAAGTAATTGTCAAGTGGAGTCAGGTGTAAATGGTTTGGGTTGATTGCCTGAGCATGCCTGACTCTATCAGTGGGACAATTCAAAGGTGTTACATGGAAGGCCTCACTTTGTGTTCCTATGTTGTTTCTATGGGTAATCCTCGTTGCTCCAGATCACCTCTTCATCCCAGTATTTATTGGAAATGGAGAGGGATTGTGATTGGAAATACCCCAGTAAGGCTGAGGGAAAGTGGGTTGGTGTATAATTGGGAAAGAGGGAATACCATGTATCGCCCTTGGGTATTCTCCCAATCCCCTGTGACCTCTACTCAGGTGCTCCTCCCTCGCTTGTCCACCCACATGGACGCAATACCCCTTCCCAGGCTACCTGAATAGAAGATCCCGGGGGAGTAGCTGGGAGAATAGCGTCGGGTTTCTCGCACAGGATAAATACAAATGTGCTGGGTTACCATTGAATGGCAAGGCTCTTCGCTCCTTCTTTAGACGTGGCCTTTGTGATGAATCCTGTGGAGTCCTCACAAAAACCCTACCAAAAGTCTCCTCCCATGTGGCCAGGGGAGCCTCGCCGCCAGTTCACATGCAAAGAATACCAGTCGGATATGCTGGAGGCCAGGCGCATCCGACAACAGAGAAACCGTTGTGCAACAGGAGAACCGCTTCCTGATCCCGACCCTGGGGGTGGTATTAGCCAGGAGGATCACCTGGGAGTAGAAGATCCCCAAGGGAACGGGAGAACTCCATTGGGAGGGATGCAGTATTTGTCTTCCCCAGAGGAGAAAGTGTCAGTGATACTGGAATCTGTGATGGTGATACTGGAATCTGTGATGGCTTATTGTCAGAAGGAGCTTTTCTTTCCCAAAGCTAATTATCTTGATGGTGTTGAAAATGGTTACAACCAGCCAAATGTTGGGAGTAAATATCACCCTTCCAAAATCATGCCCATGCCTAAAGGTGAAAACTCCTATGATCAACACGAGAAGGTTAAAAGTGAATCTTTATATATTGACCTCTTAGATTCTGAAAATTCTAAATGTTCTTTAAAGCAAAACCCTTCATTAGATTCTTATAATAATCCTTTAGAAAAGGTAATTAAGCATAGAAAGGAATTATGTAACCATATTCCCATTAATAAAAGTAAGTTGAACATTGGGGACTTCAAGTCCCACAATGCCCAAAGTACTGGAATGAAGAAGAGGGATGCAGAAGCTCTAATCTGCAAGTTGCAGGTTAATAGGGTTAATGACCCAAACCTGAGGGAGACTGGGAGGCATACAAGTTCCCCTCGGGTGCAGGCCATAGAGAGTAGCAGAGAGAGCACTAGTGGGTGGCGGAGTGGTTGCTGTAACTCCACATTGCAGTTGAAGCTGAAGGAGAAGAGTGCCGCCATAGTTTGCCGAATGGATGCTGGCTCTGAGAGGGTCTCTTCCTTCAGAGACCTTGGTTGCAGAGATCGTGCAGTGGCAAGCGTAATACTAAAAAAGCTTTCCCCCGGAAGATCGTGGTTGCAGAGGTTGCGGGGCAGGAAGTTGAGGCGCTTTCCCCACGTTAAGGTGGGCTCTTGTGGCAGGCGAGCACCAGAGAGACTTGGGAGCAAGGAACACTTCTTTTCCAACCAGCACAGGCCGAGAAAACACAGAAAAGCAGTTTGCAATGTCAATCGGAGAAAAAAAAGCAGAAGATCCAAAAGCAGCAGAGCTGGCGGCCACCCACATCAAACTTGGTGAGTTCACTAACCTTCTGTGACCTCAGAGCGCTCTGTGATCAATCGCTGGCCAGGTCTGGGTACTGTGAATGCTGAATGCAGAATTCACCAAGCGTTGGATTGTTCACCCACTAAAGGGACGTGAGCTGGGTTTAGACCATCGCGAGACAGGTTAGTTTTACCCTTTACTAAACAGAGTAAAGTGGCAGAAACCGAAGTGTTTTGAACATCGGACTGATGTAAAGCAGAATACTAATTGCTTTGACTACCAAGCTGATAAGAAGTGGAGAACGTGGCAACATAAGAACTTGGCGAATAGGCTAGAAAGGCCTTCTGGGGCCTGGGGCCGCAATACCTTCAACTATCTTCCCAAATACATTCCTTCTCGGGCTCTTCGCTCATCTGCCTCCAACTCCCTCAGGGTCAGTCGCTTCTCCAAGCAACAAGTTGGTGGTCGGTCTCTCTCTTCGGCAGGGTCCTCCCTCTGGAACAGCCTTCCTGCCTCCCTGAAACTAGAGGAGAAATATCTCCGGTTCCGGAAACACCTCAAAACCTTCCTCTTTGCTTCTGCTTTCTCTGCCTCTCTCCCCGGTTGAAATTCCTGGCTGAAACTGCACTGGTTACCTAGCCACCCTTTCTGATCTTGGGGCCAGGCCCCGCCTTTTGCACACCTGCCCTGCCTCCCTGGCAACTCCCCCACCTAGGGACTGTTTTCTGTATCCCTACAGTCCCCCTACCAGCACTTATGTCTGCTCTTACCTTGCACTTTCCACCTTCTGGCCACTTTTATTTATCTTATTTATTCTTCTAAGCCATGTACTGCACTTTCCTCTCTCCCTTCCCCCAGGCACTTTTCCTTTTCTCCCTACCCATGCACTTGCGCGATCTGAATGACACCTGGCCTAGTAGGATTGTTGTCTGTCTTCCCACTGTTTCCCCTCCCTTGCCTCGTCGCGCCTTGAAACACTTGTGTATAGGCGTGTTATAAATGCCATATCCTATCCTATCCTATCATATATCAAGGTATAATTGTTTTTTGGAAGGTCAGACCTATTACCAAAGCCAAAAGAGGGCAATAGCAAAGCAAAGAGAACCAGCATTACCAAAGTCAAGAGTGGGCAATTGAGAACCAAGTTGTGTATATACCCTGTTGTCAGAGGGAGACAGAAGCAATAGGGGAGACTGACCTAAACAAGCATTGCCTAAGCCAAAGAAGAACACAAGGAAGAGGACGCTATTGTCAGCATTTGGTTAATTCAAGAGTGAGAAAACAAGAGTGACAGGAAGGCTGCCCTTCTGACAGAAGGTATTCAGGAGGAGAGGAGCATAACCTGAATTGCAATCAGCAATCAAAAGTGTGGAACAATTAGCACCAATATGTTTCATGTTTTCCCAGAAGAAGTGGTCAAAATTGATGTTGCGAATAGTCAAAAGACTCTTAAATTGTGTGAAGAAAAACTAAACCACAGAAGTACTTGTAGAAATAGTAGTAGTTTCACTAGTCCTGCAGGAGAGTACACCAGGACACGGACCTTGTAGTTGTAGGCCTGGAAGGTGAGTGGACCAGTCATTGAAGTACGGTGGTGTGAAGAATAAGTGGCAGGACTACAAAAGCACATGTGAACAATTTTGGAATCATCATGACCAATAAATATTGCTAATGCAAGTATTTTGGGAACTGTTACATAATTATCCTGACAGAAGCCTTTTTGTTAATATTGAGGAACTGTGGAAGTGTATTTATTTTCTGCGTAGAAATTGTGGAGAACTCTTTGCCCCAAGTGGAGAGATCAAAGATTTGTTGAACATTTTGAACTGTTGGTCAAGTCCAAGTGGAACTTTATTGCAAGACCGGATTTCCGTATTCTTTTGAATTGTTGATTGAAATCCTGTTGAATCTGGGGAACGGGAACTCACCCAGGTTACAAGGAGAAACAATTATCTGGTTTTGAACATAACTGTTTTGTTTTTTTGTTATATCTGAATTGCCATACATTACCTTGTTGAGTTTGTTGTATGTACAAGTGTGAGGGACAGAATCCTTTTGTTAAAGTGTTTCCTTTAGTTTATTTTAATAGGCAGGGAAATCCTCATCAGGGTAGGGCTAGTGAGGCGTTTATCAAACCCTTTAGAGTTAATAAAATGGCATCAAAACCTTCACAATGTTCTCCGCCTCAGATTTCTAAACCGCCACACCTTGCAGAACTTCAAGACCAGAGTTGTGCCCCTCCTAATGCTGCTTATTAACCATCTCAAGCTTTGATGGCATTTAAAGCTCAAAAGATGGCTAATCACATTCTGGCAACTAATCAAAGATGCTGCCATTCCATTCCAAATCTAAACATACTACCTCTTCTCTCTCTGTCCTAGATTCTTCAAATTAGTCTGTTTGCTTTTCAGTGGCGATACCTGCTTCTCCTCATCAGGGGGGTGTCGCCCAATTAACATCCTTGTACAGAAATAGCTCAAGACCCTTGTGTGTTTAGAATGAGCAGGGTATTATTTTGCAATCCTTCCAGCTTTCCCTTTAAAATACCAGGTATCGTTTCATGGCTTGAAGAGATTTTCATACTTTTCCTTCTACAGCTGGTCCAGGGTCAGTCATTCTGTTCCTACTACCTTTTAGATCCCAAATAGAACTGGGTTCTGAGACCAATTCCATACCTTTACATTTTTACTTACTTTCCATCAATGAAAGCATTACACATGCTAGTGTTGCAGTTGGCAATATGAATGTTATCTCTGGAATTTGAGGATACATATTTCCACGTTAAGTTCTGGGGCAGCAAAGACAGCTTGTTCACTTAGTGATAGATGGCGGTTACTGCCAATTGAAATGTATGCCATTTGGCATGAATGCAGGTACATCTGTATTCAGGCAGGTCCTTTGTGTTCGCAGCCCATTACCACCAACAGGGGTTTCATGACAACTGGTTCATTGAAGCTCTCCCCTCGAAACAAGAAGTTAACGGTCTTTTAAAGGTGCGCAGCATATTGATACAGTTGGGGTTTCATCAAATTAATCAAAATCCGTGTTTGTACCAGTTTCAAAGGTCTGGTTTCAGACCAGCCTAAAAGAATAGATTGCAAAATGACAGAGGTGGGAAAAATAACACTGATGGTGGTTCTGATACGCTAATTCCTTGCTTCTCCTCCTCAACACTATCTACACATTAATCTCGTCAAACATTTTTCTTGCTATAAACGTATTGGTAGCAGAGTACAAGCTGTGTAATGGGGCATCGATTAGTAAAATAGTTATTTTGGGGCGCAAGATAATGGGATGCCACCTATAGAAGCCTTAGTGACAGTAATCTTTAAGATGCTTTTTCTGACCTGCAGTTCCCGACCTGCAGTAAATGAAGGAGCCCCAGAATAAGGTTTCTGTTTCTAACTTTGGTTTCATATGTAGGCAGTGTTACAAAGTCCCCTGTCCTGTCCTCTGAACTTCCAATGGAGTGACTGAGGACTCAAATGCCTCACCAAGACAGAGGATGATGGGCCCAACTGCCGGTGTTATTGGGAGGATATACTGGTCACCCCAAATTAGCCCCCTCCAGCCAGAAGGTTACTGTCACTCAAACACACCAATTGCTCCTGGACCTTTAAGAGAAGGTACTGTTTGGCAGAAAACCCCAAGGGTTTTGGGGTGTCGGGACCCATGCCACAACCTCTACGAGCAAGGAAAATACCTGTCCTGCTCGTGCCCAGCACATCTTAATCAGCTTGAATGAGATTGACAAGTGTCCGCTGCAGGCAATCCATGCTTCACAAGCACTCACCCAATGGAGGCTGTCAGTCGTGGCTACTCTACACAGTTTGTTAATTTTTACTTCTAAAGTGCTTACACCAAAGCACGTTACATAAATGAATACATTGTGACAATCAAACTTATGTTGACAAGTTAAACATCTGAACAGAATAAAAGGGGAAAAAGAAGAAAGAAGAACCATAATAGACGAAATGTAATGGTGAACCAGAGGCACTGTGGAGATGAAAGTCTACCCAAAAGGTCATTGCAAGACAATATGCGAGTGGAACCAAAAACTAAAAAGTAGGATAATAGAGGAGAGTTGAAAACTACAGATGACGCAGAATGGGAGGGGGAAGGCTTACAATGCAAGGGAAGCACAAAAGAAAGCAGCCACTCAATCACAGACTAGTTCAGGCAGTAAATATGTAACCGAAGTTACTCCTGCATCAAATGAAGATGACCAAGGCTCAACAACCACCTCACCAAGTGGCCCCAGTCTAATAAAAGTCCCTTCAGGTGTCCCCATCAAACGACCAGTACTCGGACTGGCCCGACAGCTGAAATAGTCAAATACGCCCTTGAGCACGACAGCAGCAGCAGGGTGGTAGAACAAGTCACTCTTCTCAGCCCACCCAGTCCGGCAGTCAGTCTGCTGTCCTCATTAAAGCACAATAGGCCCCTCGTGCCAGGACACTGCAGCAGTGACAGAACAAGGCTGCAAGAGGCTCCACGGAACAGGAACAGAGAGTGCAACAGGCCACACCAGACCCCTAACAGTCTATGGCAAAAGAAGAAGCAAACGCAGGAATGCAGGAGTCAGCGGAAATGCCAAGGTTCATCACGACACAACACTTGCCGCGCCAGAGAACTTGCAGCATAATGCAGGCATGCCCTCAGCCCAGTTTACTGCTTCAAACCAACCACGACCAGGCTCCAGGTCCAGAAAACAACTTGCTCGATCCGCACCATCGGCTAAGTCGCCGCTCCACTGTGTAGGCGCCATTGCACTACACTGTTGGCCAGCCGCTAGGGGCAGCTTCTCCTCCTCTGGACGCACATATCTGGTTGCTGTCTTTGTGCACCCGGAACCTGCCTGTGTATGTATTTTTTTTGTATTTGTTTATTACTTATATTGCGCGCCAGACCCTGGGGTAGCTGGGCGCTTGAGAGTGTAGGTTACAGACATGCAGCAGGTCTACAGGTTATACAGATAAACAACAGTAAATGGGACCCTGGTTACAGCTGGGTCATAATACGAAATACACAGGTGGTTGTGTACAATGGTGGACCCTGGTTACAGTAGGGTCTGTCAAGGGAGGTGGCTGGTCTCTTACTGAGAGGGGTTGTTGCTTAACCATGTTTTTATGCCAGCTTTGAAGGTGAGGAAGGAAGGTTCATATTTGAGGGTGGTGGGGATGGCATTCCAGCGTTTGGCGGCTTGAACTGGGAAGCTGGCGCCGCCTGCTGATTTTAGGTTGTATCTTGGGACCACTAGGTTTGAGGAGTTCGAAGATCTGGTGATACGAGTGGGTTGGTGGAGGCAGACTTTATCTGCCAGGTATTTCGGGGCAGAATTGGTGAGGCATTTTTTTTAATTTTTTTATTTGATATGGATAATATCATCATCCTTTCAATTTTGTTCCTTTTGCTATGTATAAATGAAGCAATACAAAATTGTTTACAGTTTACACAACAATACAATTTACAAAAATAATTAAAATACATATTTCACCAGGAGAGTTGGAACAAGATTGATAAAAGCTTGATAGCATATTAATAAAATCACTAAATGCAATGCACTGAAGAGTGATCAGCTTGAGATACATAAACTTAACCTTCAGAATAAATTCTGGGAAAGATGGCCTCTAAATAGTGAATAATCGCCACTCTCATTCCCAAGTCTGGGTTATTGGTTATATAGGACCAAATGGTGTCCATTGACATAAAAGTATATTTACTCCAGCTGCATTTTGTGAAGTGGGTTATCCTTTGGCTAGTTAGCATTGGACAAAATAAAATGCAATGTTCCAGGCTCTCTCTTTGTGATTTGCCTGGACAAAAGCGACAATGAGCCTGATCTTTAGGAATCGGATTTCTTTTTGCCAACAAACCCGCGGTTGGCCGCAGGTTTAAGCGAAATCTGAGAAACTGTTGTCTAATGTGGGAACTCGGACATTTCAGGAGATAAAGTTCCGTTGTGTGCAAAGCTTTAATAGCAAAGACACGAGTGTCAAAATCCTTGTACTTCAAACATAGACTGTGAGTTTTTATCCAGTCATATAAAAAGAATTTTTTTTTTAGCTTGGCTCGGATTCTGTATAATTAAGTCTAGGTTAATGGAAGCGTGGGCTAGAATATGGAAAACACTATTACACCAACTCTTGGTGAAGGCATGATTCTGAGCTAGAAGATGTGCTAAAATGCAGAGAAGTCCGTCAGATGTGAGACCTAATATACATTTTCTAAATAAAGCACACATCCTCCATTCATTGTGTGATTTCAGGGAAGGAATTCCTAATTTGTGCCGTATCAGCGGTAGGGGCGTACACTTTGGCAACTGAAGAATCTGTTTCCAAAAGCGTGCCTCTAGAATTTGACACCAGCTGGTTTTCATAAGCAGCATGGTTTCCGAACCATAGCACAAGGTGGGAATTACCTTTTGTTGGTAAAAAAGAATATGTTTGAGCGTGAATTTACAATATTTCTTCTTTAAAACTTTTGCCTGGGTAATTAACATACAGAGTTTCAATTGTATGTCCTCTTCCCACTCCTGTGAGGAGATGGAGGCCTGGATGATGACCCCAAGATATTTGTAGAAGGAAACGTGGGACAAAGGGGCGTTTTGTAGGTGCCAACAGTGGCGCTTTGCCTTTGATTTACCATGGGGCTTGCATATCATGGTTTGTGTTTTATGGGTGTTGATTGTGAGATTGTTAATTGAGACATGTGTGGCCAAGCAATCCAAAAACTTTTGTAGCCCCGAGGGCGTCTGTGAAATGAGGATCAGATCATCCGCATAAACCAAATGAGTTATGGTGTGGGACCCAAATTTGGGAGAGTCACTATTAGTGGCTCGTAAACTAATTCCAAGATCGAACAGAAAAAAATTGAATATGGAGGACGCAAGAATACATCCCTGCTTGAGGCCTCTCTCAGTCGAAATAATGGATGAGAGTTTTCCTGCCATGGATAATCTGATCTGTACCCTTGTGTTGGTATGGGGCAGCATTACTAGAGTTAGAAGTGAGATGGGACACTTATGGAAAATAAGTTTTTGTTGTAAGATTACTCTATCAGTGGAATCAAATGCTGCTTTGAAGTATGCTAGGTATAACACTTGGTTCTTGTCCGCATATTTTGATCTAAGAGTGTTAAGAGTTAGAAGATTGGGACAAGTTCCAAGGCCGGCAACAAAACCCGTCTGGAAATGGTCCCTTAGGTTGTTACGAAGGGTCCAGGAATTAAAGTCCCTAAGAACAATTCTAGCAAAGATTTTACCGGGTGCGTCTAATAACGCTATGGGCCTATAGCTGGCCGGAGCAGAGCGGTCCCCTTTTTTATAAATAGGGACTATTATTGAGTGTGTCCAGGAGGGAGGTAACGATTGTGTGATGTTGATGGTGGTGAAGATCTTGTGAAGAATCACGGCCCATTGTTCAGGATGAATTTTGAACATATGATTTGAGAGACCGTCTGGGCCACAAGCACCGAAGTTGCTAATTTTTGAAATAAAAAATGTAATAACATCTAGGTCGAAAATTAGATGAAAGGAGATCCGTGTATTGAATGCCACCAGGCTAGGGGAATGAAACGGACATACATACAAAGCTGTGAAATGCTTAATCTACTCTAATTCAGATACCGGATTGGATTGCAAAACAACTTGTGGAGGACGAGTAGATTTATTTAGTAGGGACCACACACCAATAGCAGATTTAGTTTGGAAGGAAGAAAGCATGGCTTCCCTGTCATGTTGGTACATCTGGATTTTCAGAGCTTTAATGACATTTTTGTGCCTCGTCTTAATGGATCTTAAGATAGATGCACGGTCAGCTGCGGGAGCATACATGGCCTGACGTTTCAAGGCCCTCGCGTGAGCTTTTAGTAGTTGTACTTGAGGATTGAAAACGTGAAGTCTAGGGCCTGGAATCATTAGAGCCCCCTGGGGTTTAGAAATTTTGGATTGCTGGAAATATTGTAACAGATTGGAATAATGAATGACATCACACTCGTTCCTAGTTTCCAGGACTCCATTTAGCTCACACAAGGAACTGGGGGACCATCAGAGGCGATTGCCTCCATTGTTAAGTGTCAAATTTCGATGAGCGTGATTTTCATCGAGTTTGGTACATGAGGACTGAATTGTCCATTTTACAACTAATTGGTTGTGATCACTGTTCTGATTTGGGATCACTTGAAAGTGATCCATGCTGGAAAACATTGAAGCGTTCACAAAAATGTAGTCAATTATGGACATACTACATCCTCTCTTCCAAGTGAACTTAGGAGGTGTATCAGTTGGAAAAGCTCCATTGAGCATGATTAGATCATAATTATCGACCAGAGCCATCCATTTGGATAATCTAAGTTTGCTGGAAGCACGCGGGGTGAAACAATCTAAATTTAGATCCCCTGCAACGATTATATTGGATAGTAGGGGATCGAGGGCCACCAAATTAAGATCTATAAAAGCCTTGAAAAAACAACCATCCGATACACCAGCCACGTTCCAATATACATTGATCAAAGCATAGTGATTTTTGTAACAGGAGAGTCTAATCATTTGAAGATACTGATTTGGGCAGCACCATTCTTGAGCGGCCATACCAAGTCCCATCTTGATTACTGTTAGGCCAGAAGTTGGTCTTCCAGAAATCCCACGTTGAGCTGGATTTAAGAAAACTTGATGGTTGTCCCACAATGGCACTGAAGTCATCCACGTTTCTTCAAGTAGGAGTATATGATGAGACATGAGGAGGAGGTTGTTGTTATTGATCAAGTGTGAAAAGCCTCTAGTGTTCCAAGTAATAAGCAATATGATCTGTTTGTTGGTTTCAGAGGCTAGCTAATGTGAATGCAGGGCTAAAGAATGATGAGAAGCACTTGGAGTAAAGGCTTGATTAGTTGGATGCCCATGAAGGGCATACTGAAAGTTGGCTGGTGAGTGGATGGTTTGGTTCAGAGCTAACGTATTGAGGGTGTCGATTGAGAGGACAAATGCCAAAGAAAAGAATTCAGCTCTGGCCATCCAAATTAAATTCTGGATGGCTCGCGAGTGAATCCACATTCTAACAGAGTTGGTGTTTTGCTGAGGTGCCAATTCTACCAATGTAATGTCAGATGAACCAATATCTTCGAGTGAACGAATGTCCGAGAATATGGCCAGAAGGGAACTTCGGTTCAAGATGTATTGTGGAGAAGGACTGGGTTTGCATGCCAGTAATAGCGAGTAATTGGCTGGGGGTTTGCCAAACGGGTTTTCGAGGTAAAGGGTTTGAGTGGGAAGGGGGGAATATTGGCTTGTTTCACACGAGAAGCAACAGTTGTTTGTCTCGATTTGGTAAGCGACTTTAGCATGCCAATCATTTCCGGGGCCATTTTCACCAGCTGCGCATATGGGTCTGGGGTGACAGCCGGATCAGAATTAACAACAAGGGGATGGGACACATTATTTATGGGTCTTTGGGATGGGGCGTCAGGGAGACTGTTGTACATCATTTGAGGCATATTTGAAGGTGTAGCACTACTAGCAGTGTTGGGAGCGATTGGCCCATATGATATGGAGGACATGTAGACGTCAACTGCTTTCTTAATCTCGTCCCGATGTACTACATCAAGGTTTGAATTTGAATCGGAACTGGTCTGTCACTTGGGGCCTCTATCGTTACAACTTTTGCAGTGGGGGATTTATTGATTGTGGGCTCAAGTTGCTGTATGGCAATCTCTACTAGTTGATCTAGAGGAGCATAAGATGTAGGAGGTTCAGACAAAGCTGTCTCAGTACTTAACGCTTTTGCTTATTTCATTGCAAGATATTTATTTGTGACAGATCGTGCAGCATTGCGTATGGTTTGTTTAGGCAAGTTCAAGTTTTTGATGAAAGTTTTAGATTTGGCAGTATGATTTTGTTCTTTCCGGAGACATTTTTCAGAAGTTTGACAGCACTGGGATGGTTTTTCTTATCTTTAGAAAAAATAGTGTAAGTTTCTTTCATGGGGGAAGTCTGCTGCACTTGGGGTTTAAGCGGACTTTGATTCTTTTGCAACACGTTTGGTAGCAGGTCGGGTTTCAAATTAATTTTCGTTGGAAGACGTTTTTGCTTTTGTTTGGGAGGACAAGTGGGAATCTAGTCTGTTTGCAAGCAATTGTTTTGAGTAGAGATTGCGTTTGGATCGATGTTCAGACCCGTAGCAGGACACACAAACTCCACTGACGCTTCAATGGGATGAATAATTTGTTCAATAAGGGGCAATGCCTGATTCGGTAGTTCATCCAGGGCATGAATGGTGGGAACAGAAGAAATTAGTAAACATTCAAGATCTGGAGGACAAGCATCAAGTTTGGAATGTGAGTCAGAGTGAACCGGGTCAGATTGAGCGGCCACGGAGTTTGGATTCAATGGTTGTGGGCCAGGTGGAACTGTATTCAGGGAAGTGGGCAAAACTGATTTTGGATGCTCAAGAGACCACACGGTTTGCCATGCATTTATTTTTTCCAGCAACACCGTGTGGGTTTGCAACTTTGGTTTCAAGGTGTCATATAACTTGGTTAAAGTTGTAAGAGTGACATGGAGAGCATTTAGGGCAAACTGTGAGAGAGCCGAATTGCATTCAATGTGGTTCGCTAGAGGGGGTACAATTTTAGGTGTTTGCTTTTCACACAAACATTCTGGAGGTGAGATTTGAATACAACTGATGGCAGGCGATGTGCTCAAAATGGCATTGACATTTTCAGTAGGGACTGCTGGTCTTCGAGGAGTGGGGCACAAAAAGAAATCTTTGAAATGGAAGAGCCACAGGTCGAGAACATGATAGGAGATTTGGATAGATTGTCGGACATGAGTTGGGGAGAAAATGCGGAATTGGACGGATTAAGATAAATTATTGCAACGTCTGATGTATGTGACGCTGTGGGCAAAAGATTATGGAGAAGCTCGGCGGTGGGAGGCACGTTTTCAAGAATGCTACAGTCAGTAATGGCATTCTGATCAACCTGACATTTGACCACCGAGGCGCTAAGAGGGAAATGCAAGTCACGGACCGTAACTGCAGAGATTTGGGCTTGTAGGATGGAAGGAGGACTCATAGGATGTGCAAGGGCTTGACGGGGCAAAATGTTCATTTTTTTCAATAGTGCCTCACGAGAAATAGCATCAGACACTAGCGTATGACACTCAACTACGGAGGCCTCAAGAGGATAATGTTGAGTTTCTTTACAAAACTTGTGTATGTCTGAAGAGCTCGGTTTCTTCAGGGTAAGATTGACAGCGCGCTTAAAGCGCAAGGTTTTTTGGGTGGAAGTGGAATTTGCAACTGGTTTCTGTGAGTCCTTCGGTGTGGTTACCCCAAAATCGATCAATAAACCCTTGGGCATGCCGGTTCTGAGTGTGGGAAGCATTCTGCAATCAGTTTAAAGATAATTCTGCAATTAATTTAAAAATAATGACCAAGCAAGTGCCCATAGGCCCCACGGCGCTGCAGCGAAGCGGGACCTCTGGGGACTTGCCAGCTGCACGCGCGCGGTGCGCGCGCAGCTTCTCTTAAATAGGTCCGCCTCTAATTCTGAACTGCAGAGCCTATGTGAAGAAGGAGACGTCGTATTAGATAGTTCATTGGCACTGAATGTGCAAATGAGAATGTCAACAAAAGTAACCACCTTCTGGACGTCGTAGTGCTTTTCCAAAGTAATACAAAAGCGGCAATGAAGCAGAGTCTCCTGCGGCAAAGCAGGACTTCTGGGGACTTGCTGGATTTTCGCGCTGTGCATGCGCAGCTTCTCTTAAATAGGTCTGCCTCTAATTCTGAACTGCAGAGCCTTCTGGATGTCGTAGTGCTTTTCCAAAGTAATCCAAAAGCGACAATGAAGCAGAGTCTCCCACGGCAAAGGTGAGGCATTTGTGCGTGGTGGCTAGGGTACAAAGGGTGAGTCTGTCACAGATGGGCAGCCAGTTGGCATTTCTTCTGTGTGTGGAGATGTGGCAGGATCTCGGGAGACTGAGTGCTGCCCTTAGGGAGTTATTCTGAATCACCTGGAGTTTGTTGAGGTTGTGTTCCGAGGTGCCGAGGAATAGTGTGTTACAGAGAGGGAGTGCTCTGGCTAGCGTTAAACAACTACTTGTGGATTAGGAATGATTTACAACTAAAGATCAGTTTGTTTGTGGAGGATGCAACGCTGTTGACCTGTTTCCTGAGGGAGAGGGTTGAATCAAGATAGACCCCCAAGGTTTTTATCTCTTTGGAGACGCCGATTGTGTTGTTGTCAATGACGAAAGATGAGTATCTGCAATCAAGTTTGTTCAGGCGTGCCTGGGAGCCTACAATCATCAACTCTGTCTTGTCGTCATTGAGACAAAGGCCGTTGTCAGCCATCCAGGCTTGAATTTCAAGATAGATATTGTTAAGTAGTTTGGAGTCATGATCATAGCAACCAGTAAGGTGGATGAGGACTTGAGTGTCGTCAGCATAATTAGTGTAGACGACACCCAAGTTGACTAGGCGGTCGAAGAGGAGCTTCGTAAAGATATTATATAAAGTGAGTGATATGCAAGAACCTTGCGGGGCGCCACACAATATCAGAGTTGGGTCTGCGGAGGCTGAGGGTGAGAAGACTCTGGTAGTGCGGTCTGCTAGGAAGGATTTGATCCAGTCAGATGCATTAGAGGAGAATGCTGCTGCTGTGGATAGGTGTTTGGCAAGGATTTGGTGGTCAACGAGGTCGAAGGCTGCAGATAGATCTAGTAATAAAAGGACTGCCAGTTTACCTTTTATCTTTTGCCTCATCCATTTGGATCTTTAGGTCTAAGAGGGTCGTCTCGGTTCCATGTCTAGGTCTGAATCCGGATTGTCTAAGGCCGAGGAGGCTGTTCTCGTCTAAATGTTTCTGAATTTGCAGATATGCCACCCTGTCCAGAATTTTTAAGAGGAAGGAGACAGTGGTGACAGGCTTATAGTTGGTGGGAATGTTCGGGTCCAGGTTGGCTTTCTTTAGTAGTGGCATGATCCATGCTTCCTTAAGATTTTGGAGTACCTGATTGGAGGCGAATGAAGAATTGATCACGGTGGTGATGAAGGGGGCTAGGATTTTAGCTCCTTCCTTGATGATAGTGGCCCGACAGACATCACCTTGGCAGTGTGAGGGCTCTAGGCTTTTAATGATGTTTTCGACTTCCTTAGGTGTTACTTGTGACAAGGAGAATGAGGGACAAGGGGGGGTTGTTCTGTCGTAGTTGAGGTTGGGAGATTGGTGGTCCTTATGAAGACTGGCTTTTTTAACTTTGATTTTGTTTTGGAGGAGGGTAATTTTGTCTGCGAGAGCTTCTTGTATTTTGGAGCACCATTCTGCATTTTTGGTGCAGTCTTGGGTGGGGGGTGCTGGAGACTCTAGCTCTTTGAGGATGCTAAATAATTCCTTGCTTCTCGAGTTGGCATTTTGGATTCTGGTATCGTAGGTATGTTTTTTGGCTGCCAGGATGGGTGTTTTGTATGTCGTGGATGCTAGCGTGAGTGCTGTTCTATTAGAGGTAGAGGGTGTTTTTCGCCAGGTAGCTTTGGCGGTTCTTTTTATATTCCTGAGGCTTTTCAGCTCGGGGGTAAACCATTTGTTGAGGTGGGCCTGGGGCTTGGGTTTTCCCGAGTTTGAGGGGTTGCAGCGGTGTCTAGAGCTGACTTGAGGGTGTTATAGAGATCGACTAGGTATGTTGAGTTGAGGTTGTTGGCTTTAGGCTTGTTGAGAATGTTTTTGATGAGAGGTTGGAGGCTGTCTATGGAGATGTTTCGACAGTTTCTGGCTAGCGATGGAGGTTCTATGTTGACTTTTGTTGGGGGCGGTCCAGGGATGGAGAACTGGATGAGGTGGTGGTCAGACCATGCAACAGGTTCGTTTTGGGTGATGGCAATGGAGCAATTGAGGTCAGTGATCCAGTCCAGCATTCTGCCTTTGGAGTGAGTTGGAGTGGAGATTCTGTGTGCGAAACTAAGGTTGGAGATAGAGTTAGCCAATGGTTGGGCATGTGGGTCATTGTGGTCATGGAGGCCGAGGTTAAGCTCGCCTTGGAGGATAGTTTTGGATTCGGGTTTGGTGTGGGTGGAGAGGCGATAGAGAATGTCGCTCTCGAAAGTGGATGCTGGGCCTCGGGGCCGGTAGGGGAGATGCATGAGTATTGTGGTGGAGGGTGTCAGTGATAGTTTCACAGATAGGAGTTCTGTAGATTGGAAGCTGGTTTGGGGGTAGGGGTATGGCTCTGAGAGCTAGGTGGGATTTGGCGATGAAGGCCACTCCCCCGCCTTTGTTGAATGTTCTATCAGCTCTGATGATGGTGTAACCTTCAGGTAGTGCTAGGGAGAGAGCAGGACCTGCTGCCTAGTGAAGCCAGGTTTCAGTGACTGCTAGAAAGTCCAGGCTGTTGAGGGTGATGATGTCAGAGATCTCTGAGGCATGTGCCACAAGGAACCGAGCATTGATAAGGGCTCCTTTTGATGTTTGTGGGTGGTAGCAGGGGAATGGAGATTTTGGTTTTCGTATGGGGAGGAGGGTGAGTGGAGGGACTGGGTATATTCTTGAGCTTAGCAGACGCTTGGGGTTTAGTAAACCGTGTACCAAGTCTTTGGTTCCGGGTGAGGAGTGGGAGCGGGATAAGAGGTGTGGGTCGTGAGGCGTAACGCCGTAACCATTCAGAGGGGCTGAGTGAGTCCACATGGTTTATGGGAAGTGTGATGAGGGGGGTTTGGGTAAGGGTAGGGTGGGTTGGGTGCAGGTAGGGAGTGCTGGTGTCTCTGGGTGAACTAATGGTAGGAGAGAGGCAAGCGCTAGCGTGGCTCTGTGGAAGGAGGACATGGTGGATTGCTATAGGCAGGGGGGACAATGGCCTGTTTTAAGGCTAGTAGGCGGATAGCATAGACGATATGCTGATAGCTGATTGACAGTGGAGCAATGCTTGCAATAAGCGGCTGGCAAGACTAGCACGGATAGAAAGCGCAGTGGGGTGGTTTCAAAACATTGGCAGTGTCCACAATAGGCTACTATCAGAGTTGGCGCAGGGCAATTAGAGCAATGGGCTGATTTCAAAGCAAAGGCTATGCATACAGTAGGCTACTATAAGGACTAGCACGGATAATTAAGCAATGGGCTGATTCATTTGCGCCTTGAAACACTTGTGTATAGGCGCGTTACAAATGCCATATCATATATCATATCATTTCAAAGCAAAGGCTATGCATGCAATAGGCTGCTATGAGGATTAGCATGGACAACTAAATCAATAGGCAGGTTTCAAAACAGGCAATGCATACAGTAGGCTACTATGAGGACTAGCACGGATAATTAAGCAGTGGGCTGATTTCAAAGCAAAGGCTATGCATACAGTAGGCTGCAATGAGGATTAGCATGGACAACTAAATCAATAGGCAGGTTTCAAAACAGGCAATGCGTACAGTAGGCTACAAGTGTTAGGGTTATACAGAAGAGACATCGCTTGGTGATTGCGGTGGGGAGTTGTGCTTTTCTTTCCCAAGATTGCGGACCAAGGTTTTATAGTTGTCATCCATCCTGTGCGCACTCCGTTGGCACCAGCTTGCATAACAGCTGAGCGTTAACATCTTTTTAAACTGAACCATTGTCAAATCAAACAGATGGAGCACACTGGAAACACTCTGCCTACCCTGGTCGAAAAGCAGACTGGCGATATAAGGACGAACTGAAAGGGATTTATGTAGATATTTTCAGCGAGAGAGTAACAGAAAAGTGAGTGGATCACGTTGGCTTTGGTAGAAAGAGCTAATAGTAGGAGCAGCATTGGGTTCGAGGGGATGAGTGATGAAAATTGAAGACAGAGGGGGAGAAAATAAATTGCAAAAGCTGGAAGGCGGAGAAGATTTGGGGGTCGGAGGAGGCAAAGAGTAGGTGGTGAAAGGAGGCGAGCAAGAGGTGGTGGAAGGAGAGCAGCAAAGGGTGAAAGGGGGTGGAAAGTAGAGGGTGGAAGGTGGACAGCTGTTCCTCTCTCCTCTCTCCTATTCGGATTGCCTACTTCTCAGCTTGCCCCTCTGCAATCTATTTTTAATTTGTCTCTTCGTCTTATTTTTGTCTCCCCTTGTGAATGTGTCACTTCTGCCCTTCATGCTCTACACTGGCTTTCCTTTGATTCCTGTCTTAAATTCCACGTATGCTTTGTTCTTAAATCTCTTTATGCAGTGCCCCACCCCAAACCCCTTTCATCATCGTTAATCTCCTGGTTCCACCCTTCCCAATCTCTGCGATCGTGATCTCAAATCTTGTTGTCCTGCTCCCGTGCCCATTGCACCGAGTCACGTTTTCGTTCTTTTTCTTGCTTGGCACCCGAGCTTTGGAATTCCCTCCCTCTCTATTCGCTCTGTTACTTTTTTCTCGTTTTCGTTCTCAGCTTAAATCTAATATTTCTTCTGCATAATTACCCATGAATTGTACCATGTTTTACTAGTTATTTTTTACCGTTTAATTGATGTACATCGCTTGGGTGTTAGGAGCTAAAAAAATCCTAATAAATACAAATATAACAATAGGTGGTGGAATGAGGTGAATGTATGGAATTAACAGCACAGAACCAGCCAGCTGAAGCTGGATCACAGGCGGAGCGAGATATGAAAGGTTAGAACTAATTGGAGGAGGAAGGCATAAGAGGGCACACATAAGGGTGGGAGTGAAGCCGTGATCTGAGGGGACTGGGACCACGGTGAGATGAGCAAAGAGCATGTGAAAGCGCAAACGTAGGGCTAGCACCAAGGTAGAATCTGAGACATAGGACTGAATTAAGACCCCAGGTACCCCAGAGAGGGGATGTGATAAGACCCTCAGGGCTTCTCTG